>NW_006797357.1:720177-824454 GCF_000442215.2 Lipotes vexillifer
GGCATGTGGGATCTTCCCAGACCGGGGCACGAACCCATGTCCCCTGCATTGGCAGGCGGACTCTCAACCACTGCACCACCAGGGAAGCCCTGTCCTTGTTCTTAAGAAGAGAGTTCACTGATTTAACTACCACTATAGTAAACCACTTTGGTATTATACTTTGGAGAAAGGCACTGCCAGTTATCCATCGTTTATGCAGGAGTCTGATGCTTTGCTTGTACTTCTTTCCCTGATCTTTTCTCATTGTCTATCTTTATTGCCCATTTTGGGCTTAAATATGCTTTTCTCTGGACCTTAAAGCAACTCTCATTGTTGTTTATTGTACTTGATATATTTCAGTAACTTCCTTGGGAATTTTTTAAGAATAAACTGCTCTTCCCCCTCCAATTTAATAAGAAATTTTCAGTTCCCTTAGCTTTTCTACCTCAGAGATCCTGTCCTTTGTCTGCCTCAGCCATTTACCTCCCATGTCATATCCTAGTTGATGCCATTTCTAATAACTTAAACCCCTCCATAATCTGAATTTTAAGCATTCTACTCTATAATCACCACCTTTATGCAAATAGTTCCTGTCAATCACCAGCAATTTCCAAGTTGTTAAATCCAGTACTCTTCAGTCTTACTTGAATCTCTCAGCACCATAATAAAACATTTAGAAATGTTTTATTTTGAAAAAATTGTAGATCATAGAAGTTGAAAAAATAATTCAGAGTTCCCATGTACCCATCACACAGCTCTCCCCAAAGATGACATCTTATATAACTTTGGTTAAATCATCAGTACTGTTAACCAGAATACAGACCTTATTCAGACATCACCAGTTTTTACATGCACTCTCTTTGTGTATGTGTATAATTCTGTGAAATTTATCACTTGTATAGATTTATGTAACCATTACCATAGTCAGGGTTCAGAATTGTTCATCACCTCATGAAAACTCCCTCCTACCATCTCTTTGTGTCACATCCTCCCCCAATCCCTAACCCTTGGCAACCACTAACCTACTCTCTACTATACCTACTATAATTCTATCAAGTATGTTATATAAATGGATTCATACAGTATTTATCCTTTTTAGATTGACTTTTTTTCCCCTTGGAGTTATACCCTTGAGATTTATCCAAGTTGTTGAGTGCATCAATGATGTGTTGTTTTTTTTTCTTTTCTATTGAGTAGTGTTCTGATATATGGATGTATCACAGCTTACTTATCTGTTTGTCTATGAAGGAACATGACTATTACAAATAAAACTCTATGAACATGTGTCTACAGGTTTTTGGGTGAATACAAGTTTTAATTTTTCCAGGGTAGATAGCCAGTAATAGGATTTCTAGGTCTTTTGGTAAATGTATGTTTAAATTTATAGGAAACTGCCAAACTGCTTTCCAGAGTGGTTGAACCATTTTGCATTCTCACCAGCAGTATATAATGTTCTGCATCTTCACCAGCACTAGTATTGTCAGTATTTTTTATTTTTACCATCTGTAAGTGTGTAGTAATATCTCATTAGGGTTTTCATTTGCTTTTCTCTAATGGCTACTGATGTTGAACATCTTTTCATGTGCTTGCTTGCTATCCATGCATACCTCTTTGGTGAAGTGTATGTTCAAGTCTTTGCTCATTTTAGGATTAGATTTTTCGAAACTGTGTAGTTTAGGGAGATCTTCATATATTCTGGTATAGAAAGTCTTTTGTTGAACATGAGATTTGCAAGTATTTTTTTTACCAGTCTGTAGCTTATCTTTTCATTTTCTTGAAAGTATCTTTTGAGAGCACACGTTATTGGTTTTGATGAATCAAGTTTATGAACATACATTTTTGTCTTTTATAGACTCTGCTTTTGGTGTTATGTCTAAGAATTCTTCACCTAACCCTACTACAAAGACTTTTTTCTATATTTTCTTCGAAGAGTTTTATAATTTTCTGTGTTCTGCTTATCTCTGTGATCCATTTTGTGTTGAGTTTTGTATAAAGGGTGAGGTTTAGGTCAAGGTTCATCTTTTGTGTGTGTGTGTATGGGTGACCAGTTGTTCCAACATCATTTGCTAAAATGACTCTCCTTTCTCCATTGAGTTGCTTTTGTACCTTTGTAAAAAAATAAACAAAAAATTAGTTGGCTGTCCTCTTGTGGGTCTATTTCTGGACTCTGTTCTTGCTTCATTGATATATGTCTTTCCTTCCTCTTATACCACACTGTCTTGATTACTGTAGTTATATATTGGTGGTAAGAAAAGATATACTGAGTAGCTTAAAATCAAATGGGAAAAAATAAAATATAGTACATTTTTCTAAAAAAAATTCAGGAAGTATTATTCCTCCAAGTTTATTATTATTTTTCAAATTTGCTTTAGCTGTCTAGTTCCCTTGCTTTCCCACATAAATTTTAGAATCAATCTATCTGAAAAAATCTGGCTGGAATTTTGATAAGAATTGCATTAAAAGCTGTAGATCAATTTGGGCAGAATTGACATCTTTGTTAAATATTCCAATCCATGAAGATGATATGTCTTTTCATTTATTTAGGTTTTTGATTTTTTTCACCACTGTTTTGTAGTTTTCAGCATAGAGATCCTATGTTTTATTAGGTTTATACCTAAATATTTCAGTTTTCTGAACTATTATAAATGGTATTATGTTTTTAATTTTGGTTTCCAATTGTTTATTGCTGCTATATAGAAGTATGATTGAATTTTATGGGTTGACCTTATATCCTATGATCTTGCTACACACACTTATTAGTTCTAGGAGTTTGGGGATAGATTTCTTGGGGTTTTCTATACTCTCCTGGTTTTAATTCTACTTTAGTGGCTGCTTTTTCTCATTCTACTTTGCAACTTCCTTCTCTTCTTCCTGACCTTTTAATTTTGCAGTTCTCCGGGTATCAGTCCTTGGGTCCTCTTTTCTCCTCTATACTCATTCCTTGGTGATCTCATCCAGTTTCATGGCTCTAATACCACTTACATGTTAAATTTATATCTTCAGCCTGGACCTTTCCCCCAGTGAACCTTACATCCAGCTGCCTCCCTGATGTCTCTACTAATAGGCAACTCAAACTTGATGCATCCAAGTATGAACTCTTGGATTTATTCCTTACTCCCCCTATTCAGTCTCTAGTCTTCCTCATCTCAGTTAATCCAACTTTAAGCTTTTGATCTCCCAAATGGAAAATCTTAGGATCATTATTGACTCCTCATTTCTCACACTCATATCCAGTCCATCTATCAGTAAATACTGTTGATGCTACTTTCAAAATAAATCCAGAATTTGACCACGGTAAGACCCGTGCCATTACCTGCAGTCCCTTCCCAACTCAAGCCTGTGCCTTGTACAGAGCAGTAGGAACTCAGTTAACTGTTAAATAATTGAATTGAATAATCGCTTCTTTATTAGAGAAATCTCTGAGATCTTTCTCTAGTTGAATTATAATGTCCCTTAATGTTGAGAGAAATAACAATTATTTTTACATCTTCCTTAAGTTTCCTGCATTCTTAAGACTGTGATTATGGACTGTGATTATGGATTCTTAAGACTGTGATTATGGATGCCACTCTCTCCTGGGCACCTGATATGTTTTATATACATATAATGGAATACTATTCTGCAATAAAAAGGAACAAAATACCAATCTATGCTACACCATGGATGAAACTTAAAACAAAAATTTTTCCTGGAGGCATTTGTGTAGTTTTCACTGGAAGAGTTCCCTTAACGTGTAAAAAAGTTTTTAACCATAGTTTCTCAGTTTTGCTGGACACTCCATCACCAATCTTTCTAAAACAGTTGTTAGCATTTATATTATGGTTTCAAGATCCTTATTATTTGTGTAAGAGGAAGTTGAAGAAGATGTTGTGCGACAATGATCTTATGTTGTCTTTTCCTGTCTCTGGTAAAAGGATGGAGAAGTGTTCTGGTGTGTTTAGTTTGTGGAAGCAATGAGTTATATATCACTTATTCTCTTTTGAACCATTATAAATATTCACTCGTAGAAGGTGGAAGGCTATATTTATTCATGGGTGAGTATGAGTTTACTATGCGTAGAATCTGATTCTTAAATGGGGTAATACGACTAGCCACATGGGCATATTAAAAAGCAAAATGTGGGAATGTAAAGTGGTGCAGATATTTTGGAAAAACAGTTTGGCAGTTTCTTAAAAAGTTAAACGTAAACTTACCACATGACCCAGACATTCCACTCCTAGGAGTCTACTCATTTGAAATGAAAATAATGTCCACACAAAGACTTGTACATGAATGTTTATGTTTATTAGTCATAATAGACAAAAACTGGAAACAACCCAAGTATTCATTAACTGGTGACTGGATAAACCAAATGTAACATATACATACAATATGATACTATTTAGCAATAGAAAGGAACAAATGCATGCTACAACATGGATGAACCTCAGAAATATTATGCTAAGTGATATAAGCCACTTACAAAATACCACATATTGTATGACTCCATTTTTATGAAATGTTCAGAAAAGGCAAATCTATATGGATGCAGAAAACATACGAGTGGTTGCCTGGGGTTGGTGGTGGGAACAAAGGTTGAATGCAGATGGGCTCATGGGAATTTTTTGGGTAAGGAAAATGTTCTAAAACTGGATTGTGGTGATGGTTGCACAACTCTCTACATTTACCAAAGTCATAGAATTATGTATTTAGAGTGGATAAATTTTTTGGTTTGTAAATTATACCTCAGTGAAGTTGTTTTAAAGAAGGAAATGAAAATGAATTTTGTAAACTGAAGTATTGAGAGAAACATTCTATGACAAATGCAATCATTTGACAAATGATGAAAAGGGATTGTTTTAGAAATGTAATCTTTTAGGTAAAAGGAAAAGGGTATTTGATTTGAATAGATGAAAGAGTAAATGGAACCCTTCACTTTTGCCCTAAAATCTATAGTAAATGTCAAAGATAGCATCAGATAGCTTTAAAATTTTGCATTTCTGTAACATTTGTATACTGTGGCTGGTAGAATAAATTGGTGGTGTAAAAAAACTTTTCTGAAACAGTTTGTCAAGGACCTTAACATTTATATCCTTTGTTATAATTCCACATAAAAAATATATTCTAAGGAAATAATTAGAAATGCAAACAAGGATTGGTATTTAGAAATGTTCATTATAGCATTATAGAGGGTAATCAAACAATAATAACCTACATGGTCTCAAAGTAGGGGGAATGGTTATAATTGTTTTAGTTATGGCTCTGTTGGTGCAAGGAGGAGAATCCCTTTCTAACTAGCTTAAGTGAAATTGGGTTTTGTTGAAAGGATACAAGGTACTTTAACAACCCCCCAAACAGCAAGATCAGTGCAGCCCTTTGGTAGCAGGGAACCAAAGCTGCTTTCATCTTTTCTCACTTTTGGGTCAGACTAGTCACTTCAGTTTTCTTTGCAGACCTGCTTTATTTATCCTCAGCCTCTTCTGCCAGTCTTCTAGTGCATTGATCAGTGCTGTTTACCAGCTCTGACTGAGTCAGTCTTTGTTCTAGTTCCAAAATTTCCAGAGCAGGACTCTGGACTAGCTCATCTTTTCCAGCCCTAAGTGGGTCAGTGAACAACTGGTGATTTGGTCTTCCTCTCCATCCTTCTTTGGGGGGTCTACATTCAGGTTTAGTTATTTAGTGAAAATGAAATGGCATTGGGTAATGACTTTGATGTAATACATCTCATGAGTTTATATGAGAGATTGCAAATATTAGTATTAATTTAAAACATTTCTAGGGCCTTCTGTGATACAATCTCTTCACTTAAACTCTCAGAAGGATAGTGTGCATTTGTGGTAGATTAATGCTTATTTTCTTATCATTTCTTACTAAAACCTCTGTGGTCTGGTTTCCACTCCTTCTTCCGTATTGAAACCACTTTTGCTAAGTATGGCAATTGAAAACCCACTGGGCACTGTGGACCAATCACCACCTCCTGAAATGCTGTCTTTGGACTTGGCCTCAATGATGCCACTTTCTCCTGACCTTCCCTCAGCCCACCAGGTCTGCTGCCTCAGTGGATCCTCTTGCTGTGCTCATCCCTTTAATATTGCTATTGCCCCATGCCTCGCCTTTCACTTCTTTTCACTTTCACAATTTCTTTTACCGCTGTGACTTCAGGGATGCTTTATATCCCCAAATCCTGTCTCTATACCAGACCCCCTCTACTGAGATTCTGACTCTGATAACCAGCACCTTTTTGAATATCACCACTTAGAGCCTCACCAGTTTGTGTTCTTTTGAAACTTCATAGCTCTTTGTATCTCTGTTTATTCTCTGCTGTAATTATGTACTGTGCCTTATTCAACTTTGTATTCTTTGTATCATTTCACAGAATTCCTTGCACAATGGATTCACTCAATATTTTCCCACTTGAATATTCCTGTTTTTAAAAATAGACTAATTATACTTGTTTGTGATTTTGTTTCCCACACATTTTTTTTCTAAATCTAAGAGTAATTTCTTTTGTGGTCCAAGGGAAAAAAACAACTTAACTGTTAATGGGTATGCTTAAGAACATTTTTCAATATATTTGGGTCTATTAATACAAATTTTTCTTGAGAATAAGGATAGAAAGCCTACTGAGTTTTAGACACTAATCATATGTGGATTTAATTTCTGTACTACATACCTTTTCTTACTCCAAAAGAAAGAAATGTTAATTGAAAAATTCAACCAAATTGGAAATATGCATTGTAGACACTGAAAGTTTCCATTATTATATATAGAGTTCTTACAAGTAAAATGAATTCTAGAAGTGGAGGTTCTTTGTAAATACAAAATAAATTTGATCATTGAGTTAGAGTTGAAGGCTGAGCGTTTAGTTATTGCATAGGGCTGGCGACAATTAAAATTATAGACCTGAGTGTTCACCTCCACAGTGTGTACTGTTAAGTGCAAAAGGTTTGTGCTGCAACTGTGGTATTTGTATTAAAGGCTTGGGCATTTCACCCCTTCTGTATGCAGACAATTTGGTGAATCAGAGGATAGTCTGAATTCAGATATGAGAGGTAGTATAAGGGTCAGTTAGCAAAGTCAGCTCTAGTTTAATTTCTTTTTTTTTAATGTTGCATTTACTAGAAATATAGCTTTGGGAAACTTGTAAACATCTTAAAGACTTAAAAAAAAACCAATAACAATTTGCCTTTTTAATTTGCATCTTCACCAGATAAATGGTACATGAAGCAAGAATAAATTAAATTTTAATTACTCCATTTGCTCATAGAGAGCCTTAAGGGAAAAAGCCCTCTAATTCATAGTGAAAATGAAGTGTAAGGATTTTTTCTGACTTTCATTTACTTCCCTTTCTCTTCTCCTTCCCACCTAGTGTAATAAAATTGGCTAAGGCAATACTTTACTTTTAACATGAACCTGCTGGCTAAGAGTTAGTGGATTTATTTATCTTGTTTTACTTTATTGGTAAGAGATATCTTTCCTATAGCACCGTTTTTCATTCTCTGAAATTCTCAGGTTCTAGCCACATTATAAACCTGTTCTTTAATAAATATTTTGTTGGCTAGATATTTATTGTTTGAGGTGAAAATGTTTGTGCTCAACTGTTTTATTTTTATCTTTTTTTAATACATTTATTTTATTTTATTTTTGGCTGCGTTGGGTCTTGCTGCACATGGGCTTTGTGGCGAGCAGGGGCTACTCTTTGTTGTGGTGTGCGGACTTCTCATTGCGGTGGCTTCTTGTTGCGGACCATGGGCTCTAGGTGTGTGGGCTTCAGTAGCTGTGGCGCGTGGGCTCAGTAGTTGTGGCTTGTGGGCTCTAGAGCGCAGGCGCAATAGTTATGGCACATGGGATTAGTTGCTCCGTGACATGTGGGATCTTCCTGGACCAGAGCTCGAACCTGTGTTCCCTGCATTGGCAGGTGGATTCTTAACCACTGCGCTATCAGGGAAGCCCAGTGCTCAAATGTTTTAAAATATTACTGGAAACTTGAAATTTATCTCCTTGTATCTAGATATTAACATTGTAGCTGACTAACTTATTCATTCCTTTTGAAAGATTAAGAATGCTACTCTTTGTTTTTTCATTTATTTTATTTTTTAATGATTACCACGATAGGTTTAGTGAACGTCCATCATCTCATACAGACACAACATTAAAGAAATAGAAAAAAAATTTTTTCGCTTGTGATGAGAACTTTTAGGATGAACTCTGTTAACAATTTATAACATACAGCAGTGTTAATTATCTTTATCATGTTGCACATTACATCGCTAGTACTTATTTATCTTTTTTTTTAACATCTTTATTGGAGTATACTTGCTTTACAGTGTGTTAGTTTCTGCTGTATAACAAAGTGAATCACCTATTTGCATACATATATCCCCATATCCCCTCCCTCTTGCATCTCCCTCCCACCCTTGCTAGCCCACCCCTCTAGGTGGTCACACTTATTTATCTTATAAATGGAAGTTTGTGCTTTTTGACTACCTTCATCTAATTCCCCTTCCCCCAACCAATGCCTCTGATAACTACAAATCTGATCTCTTTCTCTGTGAGTTTGTTAGTTTGTTTTTGAAGTATAATTGACCTGTAACGTTAGGTTAGTTTCTGGTATACAACATAGTGATTTGATATTTCTGTACATTTCAAAATGATCACCATGATAAATCTAGTTGTCATCCATTACCATACAAAGATAGAACATAATTATTAACTATATTCCCCACACTGTACATTTCATACCTGTGACTCATATATTTTGTAACTGAAAGTTTGTACCTCTTAATCTCCTTCACCTGTTTCTCTCCTTGCCCCAACCCCTTCGCTTCTGTCAACCACCTGTTTGTTCTCTGTATCTATGACTTTGGTTATGTTTGTTCACTTGTTTTGTTTTTTAGGTTCCACATATGAGATCATATGTCTTTCTCTGTTTGACTTACTTCATTTAGCATAATTCCTTCTAGGTCCATCCATGTTGTTGCTTATGGCAAGATTTCATTCTTTTTTATGGCTGAGTAATATTCCATTGTATATATACAGCACATCTCTTTTATCCATTCATCTTTTTTTTTTTTTTTTTTTTTTTTTTCGCCTGGTCCTCTCACCCCTTCTCCTTCCCACTTTGCATTCCCACCAGCTATGTATGAGGGTTCCAGTTTCTCCACATCTTCATCAACTCTTGTTATTATCTGACTTTTTGATTCTAGCCATCCTAATGGGTATGAAATGGTATCTCATTGTGTTTGTGTGGTAAAATATACATAACAAAATTAACCATTTTAATCATTTTGGTGTCTGGTTCTGTGGCATTAAGTGTGTACATCATTGTGCAGCCATCACCCCATCCGTCCCCAGGACTTTGTCCTTTCTTTCCCATGAATGAAACTCTCTGCCCAATAGCCGACGGCACCTCGTTCCCGTCTCCCTCTTCTAGCTTTCTGTTTCTATGAATTTGACCACTCATGTGAGAGGAATCATACAATATTTGTACTTTTGTATCCTTTTTCTCATGTAGCATTATGTCTTTAAAGTTCATCCATGTTGTAGCATGTGTCAGAACTTCCTTTTTTTTTTTTTGGCACGCGGGCCTCTCACTGCTGTGGCCTCTCCCATTGCGGAGCACAGGCTCCGGACGCACAGGCCCAGCGGCCATGGCTCACGGGCCTAGCCGCTCCGCTGCGTGTGGGATCCTCCCAGACCAGGGCACGAACCCGTGTCCCCTGCATCGGCAGGTGGACTCTCAACCGCTGCACCACCAGGGAAGCCCCTACCCTTCATTTTTACTCCTCCCTCCCCCATCCCCCGTTTACTGTTTGTCATATTTTACATCCATTTGTGTATTGCTTTGCTTATTTTGGATATAGATGACTTTACTACTTCTGTCTTTTAACCTTCCTACTAGCTTTATATGTGGTTGATCCACTACCTTTATTATATATTTGCCTTTACCAATGAAATTTTTCCTTTCATAGTTTTCATATTTATAATTATGGCTTTTTCTTTTCCACTTAGAAAGTCCCTTTAACATTTCTTGTAAAGCTGGTTTCCTGGTGTTGAACTCTTCTGTGTTTTTTTTTTTAACATCTTTCTTGGAATATAATTGCTTTACAATGTTGTGTTAGTTTCTGCAATATAACAAAGTGAATCAGCTATACGTATACATATATCACCATATCCCCTCCCTCTTGCGTCTCCCTCCCACCCTCTCTATCCTACCTCTCTAGGTGGTCACAAAGCACAGAGCTGATCTCCCTGTACTATGCAGCTGCTTCCCACTAGCTATCTATTTTACATTTGGTAGTGTGTATATGTCCATGCCACTCTCTCACTTCATCCCAGCGTACCCTTCCCCCTCCCTGGGTCCTCAAGTCCATTCTCTATGTCTGCGTCTTTATTCCTGTCCAGCCCCTAGTTTCTTCAGAACCATTTTTTTGTTGTTGTAGATTCCATATATATGTGTTAGCATATGGTATTTGTTTTTCTCTTTCTGACTTACTTCACTCTGTATGACAGTCTCTAGGTCCATCCACCTTACTATAAATAACTCAATTTCATTTTTTTATGGCTGAGTAATACACCATAGTATATATGTGTGACATTTTCTTTATCCATTCATCTGTCAGTGAACACTTAGGTTGCTTCCATGTCCTGGGTATTCTAAATAGTGCTGCAGTGACCATTGTGGTTCATGACTCTTTTTGAATTATGATTTTCTCAGGGTATTTGCCCAGTAGTGGGATTGCTGGGTCATATGGTGGTTCTATTTTTAGTTTTTTAAGGAACCTCCATACTGTTCTCCATAGGGGCTGTATCAATTTACATTCCCACCAACAGTACAAGAGGGTTCCCTTTTTTCCACACCCTCTCCAGCATTTATTGTCTGTAGATTTTTGATGATGGCCATTCTAACTGGCGTGAGGTGATACCTCATTGTAGTTTTGATTTGCATTTCTCTAATGATTAGTGATGTTGAGCATCCTTTCATGTGTTTGTTGGCAATCTGTATATTTAGGTCCTCTGCCCATTGTTGGATTGGGTTGTTTGTTTTTTTGATATTGAGCTGCATGAGCTGCTTGTATATTTTGGAGATTAATCCTTTGTCAGTTGCTTCGTTTGCAAATATTTTCTCCCATTCTGAAGGTTGTCTTTTCATCTTGTTTATGGTTTCCTTAGCTGTGCAAAAGCTTTGAAGTTTCATTAGGTCCCATTTGTTTATTTTTGTTTTTATTTCCATTTGTCTAGGAGGTGGGTCAAAAAGGATCTTGCTGTGATTTATGTCATAGAGTGTTCTGCCTATGTTTTCCTCTAAGAGTTTTATAGTGTCTGGCCTTACATTTAGGTCTTTAATCCATTTTGAGTTTATTTCTATGTATGGTCTTAGGGAGTGTTCTAATTTCATTCTTTTACATGTAGCTGTCCAGTTTTCCCATCATCACTTAATGAAGAGGCTGTCTTTTCTCCATTGTATATTCTTGCCTCCTTGATCAAAGATAAGGTGACCATATGTGCATGGGTTTATCTCTGGGCTTTTTATTATGTTCCATTGATCTATATTTCTGTTTTGTGTCAGTACCATACTGTCTTGATTACTGTAGTTTTGTAGTATAGTCTGAAGTCAGGGAGCCTGATTACTCCAGCTCTGTTTTTCTTTCTCAAGACTGCTTTGGCTATTCAGGGTCTTTTGTGTTTCCGTACAAATTGTGAAGTTTTTTTCTAGTTCTGTGAAAAATGCCATTGGTAGTTTGATAGGGATTGCATTGAATCTGTAGATTGCTTTGTGTAGCATAGTCATTTTCACAATGTTGATTCTTCCAATCCAAGAACATAGTATATCTCTCCATCTGTTTGTATCATCTTTAATTTCATCAGTGTCTTACAGTTTTCTGCATATAGGTCTTTTGTCTCCTTAGGTAGGTTTATTCCTAGGTATTTTATTCTTTATGTTGTAGTGGTAAATGGGAGTGTTTCCTTAATTTCTCTTTCAGATTTTTCATCCTTAGTGAATAGGAATGCAAGAGGTTTCTGTGCATTAATTTTTTTATCCTGCTACTGTACCAGATTCATTGATTAGCTCTAGTAGTTTTCTGGTAGCATCTTTTGAATTCTCTATGTATAATATCGTGCCATCTGCAAACAGTGACAGTTTTACTTCTTCTTTTCCTATTTGGATTCCTTTTATTTCTTTCTTCTCTGATTGCTGTGGCTAAAACTTCCAAAACTATGTTGAATAATAGTGGTGAGAGTGGGCACCCTTGTCTTGTTCCTGATCTTAGTGGAAATGGTTTCAGTTTTTCACCACTGATAACGATGTTGGCTGTGGGTTTGTCATATATGGCCTTTATTATGTTGAGGTAAGTTCCCTCTATGCTTACTTTCCGGAGAGTTTTTATAATAAATGGGTGTTGAATTTTGTCGAAAGCTTTCTCTGCATCTATTGAGATTATCATATGGTTTTTACCCTTCAATTTGTTAATATGGTTTATCACATTGATTTGCATATATTAAAGAATCCTTGCATTCCTGGGATAAACTCCACTTGAGCTTCGTGTATGATCCTTTCAATGTTCTGTTGGATTCTGTTTGCTAGTATTTTGTTGAGGATTTTTGCAACTATGTTCATCAGTGATATTGGCCTGTAGTTTTCTTTTTTTGTGACATCTTTGTCTGGTTTTGGTATCAGGGTGATGGTGGCCTCATGGAATGAGTTTGGGAGTGTTCCTCCCTCTGCTGTATTTTGGAAGAGTTTGGGAAGAATAGGTGTTAGCTCTTCTCTAAATGTTTGATAGAATTCTCCTGTGAATCCGTGTGGTCCTGGAATTTTGTTTGTTGGAAGATTTTTTTTTTTTTTAGTAAGTTTTTTTTTTTTTTTTTTTTTTTTTTTTTGCGGTACGCGGGCCTCTCACTGCTGTGGCCTCTCCTGTTGTGGAGCAAAAGGCTCCGGACGCGCAGGCTCAGCGTCCATGGCTCACGGGCCCAGCCACTCTGCAGCATGTGGGATCTTCCTGGACCAGGGCATGAATCCGTATCCCCTGCATTGGCAGGCGGACTCCCAACCACTGTGCCACCAGGGAAGCCCTGTTGGAAGATTTTTCATCACAGTTTCAATTTCATTACTTGTGATTGGTTTGTTTTTTTTTTCTTTTTTTTCCTGGTTCAGTCTGGGAAGATTGTGCTTTTGTAAGAATTTGTCCATTTCTTCCAGGTTGTCCATTTTATTGGCATAGAGTTGCTTATAGTAATCTCTCATGATCCTTTGTATTTCTGCAGTGTCAGTTGTTACTTCTCCTTTTTCATTTCTAATTCTGTTGATTTGAATATTCTCCCTCTTTTTCTTTGTGAGTCTGGCTAAAGGTTCATCAATTTTGTTTATCTTCTCAAAGAACCAGCTTTTAGTTTTATTGACCTTTGCTATTGTTTTCTTTGTTTCTATTTCATTTATTTCTGATCTGATTTTTTGGATCGTTGTGTTTTCATTGTCATTTGTTTCTAGGTATGTTTTTGATTTCCTCTTTGATTTCTTCAGTGATCTTTTGGTTGTTTAGTAGTGTATTGTTTAGCCTCCATTTGTTTGTATTTTTTACAGTTTTTTTTTCCCTGTAATTAATATCTAGTTCAGTAGCATTGTGGTCAGAAAAGATACTTGATAACGATTTCAATTTTCTTAAATTTACCAAGGCTTGATTTCTTACCCAAGATATGATCTGTCCTGGAGAATGTCCCATGAGCACTTGAGAAGAAAGTGTATTCTGTTGTTTTTGCATGGAATGTCCTGTAAATATCAGTTTAGTCCATCTTGTTTAATGTATCATTTAAAGCTTGTGTTTCCTTATTTATTTTCATTTTGGATGATCTGTCCATTGGTGAAAGTGGGGTGTTAATGTCCCCTTACTATTATTGTGTTACTGTCAATTCTCCCTTTTCTAGCTGTTAGCATTTGCCTTATGTATTGAGGTCCTCCTCTGTTGGGTGCATAAGTATTTACAATTGTTATTTCTTCTTCTTGGATTGATCGTTTAACCATTATATAGTGCCCTTCTTTGTCTCTTGTAATAGTCTTTATTTTAAAGTCTCTTTTGTCTGATATGAGAATTACTACTCCAGCTTTCTCTTGATTTCCATTTGCATGGAATATCTTTTTCCATCCCCTCACTTTTAGTCTGTGTGTGTCCCTAGGCCTGAAGTGGGTCTCTTGTAGACAGCATATATATGGGTCTTATTTTTGTATCCCTTCAGCCAGTCTGTGTCTTTTGGTTGGAGCATTTAATCCATTTACATTCAAGGTAATTATCTATATGTATGTTCCTATTACCATTTTCTTAATTGTTTTAAGTTTGTTATTGTAGGTCTTTTCCTCCTCTTATGTTTCCTGCTTAGAGAAGTTCCTTTAGCATTTGTTGTAGAGCTGGTTTGGTGGTGCTGAATTCTCTTAGCTTGTCTGTAAAGGTTTTAATTTTCCATCTAATCTGAATGAGATCCTTGCTGGGTAGAGTTAATCATGACTGTAGGTTTTTCCCTTTCATCACTTTAAATATGTCCTGCCACTCCCTACTGGCTTGCAGAGTTTCTTCTGAAAGATCCACTGTTAAACTTATGGGGATTCCCTTGTATGTTATTTGTTGCTTTTCCCTTGCTGCTTTTAATATTTTTTCTTTGTATTTAATTTATGGTAGTTTGATTAATATGTGTCTTGGTGTGTTTCTCCTTGGATTTATCCTGTATGGTACTTTCTGCACTTCCTGGACCTGATTTGAGTATTTCCTTTCCCATATTAGGGAAGTTTTCAACTGTAATCTCTTCAAATATTTTCTCAGTCCCTTTGTTATTCTCTTCTTTTGGGACCCCTATGATTCAAATGTTGGTGCATTTAATGTTGTCCCAGAGGTGTCTGTGACTGTCCTCAATTCTTTTCATTCTTTTTTCTTTATTCTGCTCTGCGGTAGTTATTTCCACTAGTTTATCTTCCAGGTTACTTATCCATTCTTCTGCCTCAGTTATTCTGCTATTGATTCCTTCTAGAGAATTTTCAATTTCATTTATTGTGTTCATCATTGTTTGTTTGCTGTTTAGTTCTTCTAGGTCCTTATTAGATGTTTCTTGTATTTTCTCCATTCTATTTCCAAGATTTTGTTTCATCTTTACTATCATTACTCTGCATTCTTTTTCAGGTAGACTGCCTGTTTCCTCTTCATTTGTTTGTTTTGGTGGTTTTTGCTCCTTCATCTGCTGCATATTTCTCTGTCTTCTTATTTTGCTTAACTTACTGTGTTTGGCGTCTCCTTTTTGCAGGCTGCAGGTTCGCAGTTCCTGTTGTTTTTGGTGTCTGCCCCCAGTGGGTAAGGCTGGTTCAGTGGGTTGTGTAGGCTTCCTGGTGGAGGGGACTGGTGCCTGTGTTCTGGTGGATGAGGCTGGATCTTGTATATCTGGTGGGTAGGACCGAGTCCGGTGTGTGTTTTGGGGTGTCTGTGACCTTATTATGATTTTAGGCAGGCTCTCTGCTGATGGGTGGGGTTGTGTTCCTGTCTTGGTAGTTGTGTGGCATGGGGTGTCTGGAGCTGGGCCTTGCTGGTCGTCGGGTGGAGCTGGTTTTTAGTGTTGATACGGAGATCTCTGGGAGAGCTCTTGCTGATTGATATTATGTGGGGCTGGGAGGTGTCTGGTGGTCCAGTGTCCTGACCTCAGCTCTCCCATCTCAGAGGCTCAGGCCTCATACCCGGCTGGAGCACCAAGACCCCGTCAGCCACGCGGCCTGTTCCATAGTTGCATATAAAATGTGCTCCATTGTGAAGACTTTCAAAGCTAGAAACGGGAGGTCAAAACTGTACTGCACAGCCAACTTTGCAGCTGTCTGCCCAAACAGCCTTACTGCATGGAGCCTTTCAGCTGCTCCCAAACGTTGATTCCTTTTTCCAACTGCCAAGCACTGGGGCAGCCAGTGCTGCTTTGGGGAATTTTTTTTTATTTTATATGTTTATTGGAGTATAATTGCTTTTCAATGTTGTGTTAGTTTCTGTCTTTGGGCCATTTTGAAGGGAAGGTCCTCAGGACAGGTGATCCTGGCAACTGCTAGGGGCTTACCCGAAAATTCCCCGATCAGGCTGGCTAGCCATGAGTAGCAAGGATCCTGGCTGGCTGTGCCAAAATTTGTTACGTAGTCCAAGCTTGTACTGGTGTTGACCTCTTAGCTTTTGCTTGTCTGTAAAACTTTGATATCTCTTTCACATCTGAGTGAAAGCCTTGCAGGGTAGAGTATTCTTGGTTGTAGGTTTTTACTTTTCTTCTCTTTAACTACATTGTGTCACTCCCTTCTGGCCTGCAGAATTTCTGCTGAGAAGTTAGCTGATAGCTTTATGGGGGTTCCCTTGTAGGTAACTTGTTGCTTTATGGGAGTTTCCTTGTAGGTAACTTGTTGCTTTTACTTTGCTGCTTTCAATGTTGTTTCTTTATTTTTAATTTTTGCCATTTTAATTATAATGTTCTTGGTGGGCTGCTTTTTAGGTTGATCCTGTTTGAGACTCTGTGCTTCCTGGACCTGGATGTTTTCCCAGAAGTCTCTTAAACTCTCCTCATTTGTTTTTCTTCTTTTTTTTTTTCTTCTGTTCAGTTTCAGTGATTTACACAATTCTGCCTTCCAGTTCCTTTGTATCATATAATGTTCTGTTGATTCCTTCTAGAGTATTTTTTATTTCAGTTATTGCATTTTTCAGTGCTGTTTGGTTCTTTATATTTTCTAACTGTTCATTCATTCTTCTCACAAGTTCTTGAACATCTTTATGATCATTATCTTAAACTCTTTTTCAGGTAGGTTGCTTATCTCCACTTCACTTTTAGTTCTTCTTCTGGGGTTTTATCTTGTTTCTTTACTTGGAATGTTTATCTCTGTTTCCTCAGTTTGTATGATTCACTGTTTTTGTTTCTTTGTATTTGGTAGGTTGGTTATATTTCCTGATCTTGGAGAAGTGGCTTTATGCAGGAGATGTCCTATGTGGCCCAGCAGCGTACTCCTCTCTGGTCACCAGAGCTTTGTGTTCTATGGGTTCCCTCTATAGGGGCTGCATGCGTCCTTCTTTTGTGGCTGGCTGACAATTGTGGGTGTACCGGTGTTCATTGGTGGCCCTCGGTCCTGTTGGTTGCCAGGCCCTGCCTTGTGTGGAGGCTGCCAACTGCTGGTGGATGGGGTTGGGTGGTGGGTGGGGCTGGGTCATGGCTTGGCTGGCTTCATGGCCACCCACCACCCAAGCTGGTAGTGGCCTGCAGGTGGTTGGCTGGATTCTGACATGGCTGGCCAAGGGGCCCAAGGTGTCCTGCAGCTGGTGTTGGCCTGCTGTTGGGCAGGGCCAGGGTCCTGGGTGTCCAGGGTGGTGCCAGACTACTAGTGGGTGGGCCGGGTCTTTACGCAACTTGGTGTGGGGGGCTGTGGTGGTCCTGGGGGCTTGGGTTGGCTTGCTGGTGGGCAGTATCGGGGCCCAGGAGGACCTGGGGCTAGTGCTGGCCCACTGATGGGCAGAACTAGCTCCTGGGGTCTTTGGCTGTGGGGCCTGAAAGTTCTGGAGCTGGTTTTGGCCCTCTGTGGGCAGTGCCTGGGCCCAGAGTTTGTGGCTGCAGGGCCTTGGGGGTTCTGGGGGTGGTGTCTGCCACAGGTGGGTGGGGCTGGGGCCCATCAGATCTTGGGGCTGGTGCCAGACCCCTGGTGTGTGAGGCCGGGACTGGGGCTAGTGCTGGCCCACTGGTGGGTGGGGCTGGGTCAGATGACTAGCTGTGTGTGTGTGTGTGTGTGTGTGTGTGTGTGTGTGGTTCCCGGGGGTCCAGTGCTGGTGGTGGCCCACTTGTAGGTGGGGCCGGGTCCTGGGTCCTATGGTGGGTGGTGTCATGTGCTGGGATGGCTGGGGGCTCAGGGGGTTCTACAGCAGTCAACCTGCTGGTGGGTAGGTCTGTGTTCCAGCCCACCTAGCTGCCTGGCTTGGGGCATCCCAGGGCTGGTGCTGTCTGGTGGGCAGGGCTGGTCTGCCACTGACTGGCTAGAGGGAGGATTCTAAAGTGGCACTTAGCAGCACCAGTGTCCTGGTGATGGGATGAGCTTCCCAAAATGGCTGCCGCCAGTGTCGTTCCCAGAGAGAGTTTCAGTTGCCTTCTGCCTCCTGGGAGTCTCTCCAAGATCAGCAAGTGGGTCCTACCCAAGCTCCATTCAAATAACTGCTTCTGCCCTGGGTCTTGAAACATATGAGATTTTGTTTGTGCTCTCTTAAGAGTGGAGTCTTTATTTCCCACAGCCCTCTGGCTCTCCCAGAAGTAAGCCCTACTGGCTTTCAGAGCCAAACAGTCTGGAGGTTCATATTACTTGTGTACACCCCTGGGTTGAGGAACCTGATGTGGAGCTAGGACCTTTTGCTCCTTGGGGAGAACCTCTGCAATTGTAATTATTCTCCCATTTGTGGGTTGCCTACGCTGGGAATATGGGTGATGATGATACTGCATCTTCACCCTTTCTACTTGTCTTGTTGTGGTTTCTTCTTTATAGCTTTAGCTGTAGAAGATCTTTTCTGCTAATCTTCGGGTCACTCTTATGGATAGTTGCTCTGTAAATAATCATGATTTTGCTGTGCCTGTTGAAGGAGGTGAGCTCAGGGTCTTCCTTCTCTGCCATCTTGGCCACTGCTTGCATCATAAAGACTTCTAATGGTTTAACAGCTTGGCAAATTGGTTAACACAAAAAAATAAACTTTGGTTTATGTATTCAGAGTCTAAATGAAAAACAGGAAGGTAAATAAAAAGAACCAGTAATGGGCTTCTCCTTTTCATTTGGCCCTTGTAGATTGAACACATTTGATACTTGTAGTCTATGCATCAGGCAGAGTGGGAGAAGCTTGGTTGTCATTGAGCCTTTAGGGCTTAGCAGAGTTGATGAGAAACTGTAAATGGTCATCAAGACTTGGAGCTTCATGGAAAGAACACTTGAATATACAGTGAGTATGTTAGCTTAGTGGTTATTATGGTATTACTGCTGGGAGAATGGGTCACTTAGGGAGAGAATCATCCATACCTGGAAAAGTCTTGAAGCAGAACTCATGTTGAGGGTTTCTGCTAAACTCTATCTCTTAGAAAGCAGTCCTGGTCAGTGTTAATCAGGATGCCGGGTGCAGTGATGAAGTAAAGAAGGACTGAATTCTTAAAGTTCACATTTAGACAAAAGTTTAGATATTTTGAGATGAGGAGATGAGTGTGAGACGTGATCTTTAGGGAAAACATTGATGATGAAAAAAAAGAGAGCTCTTTTAGGTGCTTTTGTGCTTGACTCCGTTGTCCATCTTTTCTTAAGAAGCTTGGTTTAAGTTTAGACTCCTTTTCATAGCAGCTCTAAACTTGCTGTAGACAGTACAGAAATGAGTGGATAAACTTTATTTAGATACTCTGATAGCTTAGCCAGTGACCGTGACCTGACCAAATATGGTAGTAATATCAAGATAAAATGGGGAATGTCAAAATGCTGTTTTCAGCCTTTTGGAAGTAAAGCTCCTGACAAAGTGGTTTGAAAATAGTGTTGAAAACCCTATGATTAAATGACAACAAGAGCATGAGATTTTTTCCCCCTAAAATCAGTTTAGTGTATTTGGGCAGAAACAAAGGGAAGAAGTTGCTCTTGGTTAAATTGGTTGATAGAGGATTTGGAGGCATTGTTTCCTGTAGAGAAAAGATCTGTACCCTAAACTATAATTTTTCTAACTTCTGTTGCATGTGTTGCTGCATTTCCTTTTTCCATGTGCTCTTATTATTTTTGTGGCAAATGTATTTTTAAACATGGTCTCTGGGATAATTATCACCGTTAATTAGTTTTGATATTCCTTTTTAATGATATTTTCATTTATTCCTTTTGCTAGCTGGATTGCCTTTTGCAATTCTTACTTCAAGGCATACCCCTTTCCAACGAGGATTATTCTGTAATGATGAGTCCATCAAGTACCCTTACAAAGAAGACACCATACCTTATCCGTTATTAGGTGGAATAATCATTCCATTCAGTATTATCGTTGTAAGTTAAATCCACTTTTCCAAGTTTATCACTTTCGGGCAATTGGCTTAGTTTTTTTTTTTTTTTTTTTTTTTTGGCTTAGTTTTGTGTTAACCTGTTAATGATTGAATGTGTAACCCTCTAAAACAGTGTGTTTTTTTAACCTTTGTTATTTGATCAAAATAATCTCAGCTATTTTAAGTGGGGCCAAAAGAGCAACAATGTATAATCAGAAGAACCTTACTGAACATGTGTAGGTTTTATGCTAACCTTTCTAAGTCACTGTGATTTTTTTTAGAGCTCCAATTTGCTATTGTTTCAGTAATAATGCAATAGATGACTATTATATCAATGTATTTCTAGCATACTTTTTACCTAGGATATTATTTTATAATTTATTGAGACTGTGCATATGAACTGACTTTCTAGTTACTGAGTTCTAGAAAAGTCTTAACAGGTGTTAAGACTTCATTTAACCCATGTTTAATTTACTTTAAAGAATTTTTAGATAACGGCAGAAATAGAAGAGCCTGAATTCTATATATAATTAGAAGTGAACATGACAAAGAATTTTTACTGGTACTAAAACACTGTAGTAATTATTGTTCTCTAGGATTTCAGGTGGGAATGCTTAGAGAATGTGCTCTGGGGAGAAGATATCAAGTGATTAGACTACATGATTTTTATAATCGCTTGACTCGGATTCTATGACTTTAATTAGTTTTATGCTCCATAACTTGTAACTTTAGAAATAAGATTTGTGTTACAAGCAGAAAATATGGTCTCATCCAGGAGATAGGCCAAAAAGATAATAGCATATCTAGCTTGTCTGTTCTGGAGTTTATTAAAAAACAAAACAAATCTTCTTGATTTAGAAATTTAATGTCTTATTGCAGAATGATCACAGCTCCTTGTTAGCACTAAAAGTTAATCAACTCATAATTTGTGGTGTATAATTAATAAAAGAAAACCTCTGCTATACAAATGTTTGTTTTGCAAGACTCTGAACTCCTTGAATGTAGAGATGGTGCCTTGTTCATCTTGGTATCCTCACTGTTGCCATGGACCCTGACATGTCCTAGGTGCTGAAATGAAACTTGAGAGATTTTGCCGTAATGTTGGTCACTCTCCTACAGTATAGCGAAGTTTTAAGAAATCAGTGGTTTGTTTAATCTAGACAGATCTTTACACTGAGTTTTTACTATTAAAAGAAAGAAAGCCAAGCCTATGATCCTTCCATTAAAGAGGGAGTATGAGTATCACGGTCTTTTTTTTAAAGTATATGTTTCTGGGACTTCCCTAGTGGTGCAGTGGTTAAGAATCCGCCTGCCAGTGCAGGTGACACGGGTTCGAGCCCTGGTCCAGGAAGATCCCACATGCCGCGGGGCAACTAAGCCCGTGCGCCACAACTACTGAGCCTGCGCTCTAGAGCCCGCGAGCCACAGCTTCTGAGCCCGAGTGCTGCAACTACTGAAGCCCGTGTGCCTAGAGCCCATGATCTGCAACAAGAGAAGCCACTGCAATGAGAAGCCCACGCACCACAATGAAGAGTAGCCCCCACTCACCACAATTAGAGAAAGCTGGTACACAGCAACGAAGACCCGATGCAGCCTAAATAAATAAATAAATAAATAAATAAATAAATAAATAAATAAAAATAAAGTATGTGTTTCTGAGAGAATAGCTCTTTAAATATAAAAATTTTAGTAGGACTGTTCTGCAAATAGTAGCGGATTTCAGACAAGATTCAAGTACTCAAACACTGCTACAAATGTACTTGTCTTTTAATTCTACTTTTGTTTGTGTCTCAGTAAGAAGGATGCTGCATAAGCAAAACTACAGAAATCTGCTACAGACCAGAGGCCTGCAACAGGACAGGGTGCTGTGTAGCCTGCACAGCTAGCACAGAACCTGACAGACACTCAGTTAGCAAAACTTGTTATTTGTATTTTATTAACTTGGAAGTTTTGATTATGTCACCATCACCTGTGAGAAAGTTACCTTTGTAAAACAGCAAGTAAGTTGAGTGTAGTTTTTCTTAAAAAGAGCAGACTGTTTAAAGGTGCTGTAAAAGTACTTTTTTCATATCAACTGTATCAACAAAGACAAACACTGCTTAGGGCAGTGGTTTTATGTACTAATTTAAAATAATTTGTTTATTCATTAACTCAGCTTCTTTCAGGCAGCACTTGGTTAGACTTGTATATGTTTAATTTAATTTCTAGAAAGTAAATTATTTCTTTAAAAAAAAAATCAGGACTGTGATTGGGACTTCATACCAGGCCTTTGATTTGACTTGCAAATGATCCACACATATATGAGTGATTGAGGGAGCCCGATAGAGAATCAGAATTAATATAGTTTCTCAGAAGCCAAGGGAGAATTTCAATAAGGACAAAATAGTCGGTGATGTCTTATACTACTGAGAAGTTAAGATTTGGGTTGATAAAAATCTGTTTGATCTGATGAGACCATTTTGACTTTTTTGGAGAGATATTCAGTAGAATAAAGGGAATGGAGGTATTTAGAAATATTTAGGAAGGAGTGGAAGTACGCCAGTGATTTTATAGACTGTTCTTTGGGAAGGTGGGTCCTGAGTGGAAGACACATAACTGTAGTGACAGTGTAGAGATGTATAAAATTATCTTGGTTGGTGGAGATATAAAGAAGATGGTGAGAAAATACTCTGGTACATAGGTTTTAAATGGTTGAATCACGCTGATTTAGATATTTATTAGCTTTGATCTTCAAAGTATTCTGTTTTACTCCCCAAACATCATCTTTAGTTCTTTAATAATTTATCCTGTCTTTATTTGGAGTAGTAAATAATGTGTGACCAGTAATCTCAGCTCTAAGATTAGGGCACAGTTAATTTAAGCGTGGACTTCACCAGAGGCTGAGTTGGTATAAATGGCTCAAAGGGCAAGATAAGGTATTAAAATGAAATGAAAATGTGTCTTGCATGTGTAGTGCAATGCACAGACATATCCCTGCATTTAATTTAGAAGAATTAATTTAGGACATCTCTACTGTCTATTTTTTATATAATAAAAAATGATGTAAGTCGACCTAGCATTTGTTGGCTTTAGAACCCCCCACACCCTTTCCCAGAATTAAGGGCTAAGTTTCAGCATATACCACTTCTGTAGATCAACTTTTAATCTGTGCCCAGTGCTCTGAATGTTCCTAGTGAACTGATTTTTGGTCATCAGTGGCAGGAACCAGGGTTTGGGTGGCCCTAAACAATGATCATTATGACTAGGAAGACTCATAGGGACCAGTACTTGTTTTTGGAAAGTAGTTGAGTGCTTACACAAGAAGAGCTGACAGCTGAGAAGTGGAAGTTTTGACTGCTCAAATTGTGGTTGACTAATATATTTGGTATATATTTCAAATTATCAAAGATCAACTCCATAACGAAACATTAGAGATATCCTTTCTTTCTGCTAATCTATCAAGGCAGTTGCTGGAACACCTTAACAGCCTGAGGAGACTGTAATATACTTTAATTCAAGGCCTCTAGGGCAATCGCTGGGGAGAACCCTAAGCACAGTTGGGGAGGTATGGTATCCCCAGAAGTGCGTGTGGTTTTCCTCTCCTATGAGGCCTGTTCTCAGCAAAGGTTTGATTAAGTCATTCACATTAAGGATTATAATGAGGAATATATTTCTGTGGGGTTTAACGTGTTTAAATTAAGGGTGTTTACCTTTTACCCAAGAGGCAGCACCTTGAATTGAAATTTACTGACCACCAGCTCTGTTTTAGGTCACTATGGTGGTACTAGCTTTCTGTTGAACAAAAAATTCATTCTTGCTTTTGTAGAGTTCATAGTCTAGTTGTCAAAGTTATAACATTCTAATTATGGAATTCTAGGAGCCTTTGAGCCAGATGAGGAAAAAATTTTTGATATCAGGTTCTTGAAATCCCTTTCAGGAGGCAACCATTTATTTCATCTGTGGTAAGGCTCACCCTGAAGATAATTAGTCATCACTAATAGAAATGTTTGAATGCTTTGTAAAATTGTTTATGTAAATTTAAGACAAAGCAGTGAAACTCTTAAGTGAAACTTTGTGATTTATATCCACCCCCAACATAAATTAGCAAGCAGAATTTTTTTTAGGTGTTTATTTTGGTCTCAGGTAGCTAGAGTGTGGCTTATTTTGTCAGCAATTTTAATTTTTTGTAATGTTGCCATTCAGTATTTTTTCAGATTTCTCAGGATATTGGCCTGTGAACTTGGGAAGTATTTGAAAACCTTTTTATGCCTTTAATTACACTGGTGCGTGCTCACACACACACTCTAATAGAATCTGGGAAGCCTCTGACTCCCATTTTACAAAAGTCAGTGAAAATTAAAAGAGGAAGGAATCACTTGAAATGTTGTCTTGGAGAAGGAGAGCATCAAGTCTGTATTTGGTCTTTTAATGAGACTTGTTAAGGAAGCCAGCCCTAAATGTCTCCGGGAGAGGCAGGGCTGGGAGGCCTTGACAGCTGATCTCTGCCCTCTGTAGCCTTTGGCCTCTGTGTTTGATCCCTGCTTTTATTATATTGGCTTTTTCCTCTCTGTGGGACTGTTTTACCCTTTTTAACGTGGTGAATATTTTTGATTCAAAGGAATGTGATGCAAATGCAGACTCTGTCAGATAAAAGTACTTATGTAAGGGATATTCTAATTGGGAAGTTTGTATTCTTTGAAAAACCATGGTTTTTATCCACCATGATACATCATTGTCTACTTATTAAGGCTTAGTTTATTTGAATACAAGTAAAGAAATAAGGTTTTATTGTTTCAAGGTAGACTTTGAAATTATTTTGGCTTTGCCATTGCTCTGTAAGCAAAGTATCAGTTGCTCTGACACCTTTTTTTGTGGTCTAGAATTAGATATCCTGTTCTCTATTTGAAAAGGAAAAAAGGGGGAGGTATTTTTAAAACAAATATTTTATTGTGATTTACCATTTTCTTTTCTATTTTCTACTTTGTTTAAAGTGCCTGGTTGCTGCTTTAACATTATTTTTCTGTTTTTTTTTTCAGATGATTGTTGGAGAAACCCTATCTGTTTACTTTAACCTCTTGCACTCGAATTCCTTTATCAGGAATAACTACATAGCCACTATTTACAAAGCCATTGGAACATTTTTATTTGGTGCAGCTGCTAGTCAGTCCCTGACTGATATTGCCAAGTATTCGATAGGCAGACTGCGGCCTCACTTCTTGGATGTTTGTGACCCAGACTGGTCAAAAATCAACTGCAGTGATGGCTACATTGAAAACTACATATGTCGAGGGAATGCACAAAAAGTGAAGGAGGGCAGGTGCGTGTTAAATTTTTAATGCTTGTTTTATCTTGTATATTCTTGGAATAGAAGGTTTCAGTGATTGGAAGATGAGTCATCCACTAACTCAGAGAGAGAAAAGCTAGTGTAATCACCAGGAGGTGAACTGAGATCATGTTTGATCTATTTTCTCTACTTACTCTTTTTTCCTGTTTTATCCCTATACTCCATTTAAGAGCATTTTAATGCAACTCTTTTCATCTTCAGTGTATAATAATATAAAATGAACCTTTTAGATCATACAGACCAGGGTCAGCAAACTTTTTCTTAAGGTGCCAGATAATAAATACTTTAGGCTTTGTGGACCGTATCTTGACTAGTATCCAACTCTGCCTTTGTAGCAGGAAAAAGCAGTCACAGACAGTCCTTGAACAAATGGGTATAGCTGTGTCCCAGTGAAACTTTATTTATTACATAAACAGTGGCTGCCCTGTGGATTATAGTTTGCTTACTTCTGATCTAGTCCAACCAGGTGTGAAGCTCTGCTAGATCTCTTAGTATTCTTAGAGTATTTTTTTGTAAGGTAACTTCATTCATATTTTGATAGCTCTAGGTCCTCAGGTTGCTTTCTTATAACACACTTGTTGGGCTACTTTCTACATCAGGAGCACTGTTAGACATGAATGAAAGAGAATGTTTGGAACCCAGAAGGTCTAATGCCTTTAATTTATAGATGAGCAGGCAGAGGGCCAATAACATTAAATAAAGCCACTAATTAGTAGCAGAGCCAATTCCTCATCCCAAGTCTCAGAATTGTCAATCTTTCCTTTTCTATATGTTTGACCTTCTTGTATTTTAAGATAGCTGTTACCATTTTCCTTTATTTATTCATCCAACAAATACTTTCTCTGAGAAAAACATCCTCTGATTTTTTTTTTTAATATATGATTCCTAGGCACTTTATTGTCCTTGTTAGTTCTTTTGTAAGTCACAGAGGCCTGCTAGTACCCATCGGTATTTGCATTTAGTGGGGATGAAAAAACACCTTATTTAAGAGTATGCATTATGCTATGTGTTTGGCATTCAGCAGTGAACAAGACAGCTCTGGTTTCTATCTTCATGGAGCTTAGTCTAGCAGGGAAGACTTACATTAAACAAATGTTGACAATGGAATAGAATCTCCCTGTTGATAACAAGGCCAAAGAATAGACAGGTTGTTGAATGGCAAGCTCTGAGGTGATGATATGAGGACTGATATGGGTGTAAAGTCTTAATGAAGGGGGGAAAGTGACTTAAGTGCTAACTGGTTGAGAAGTAGATAGTGGAAGGTGGTATTGTTGATTTGAGCATAGGTAAGCAAGCATTTTTTATAAGAGGGAAAGAATGGTCCAGAAATGGCTTTGAGGAGTGATGAAGATAATCAAGACCAACACTGGACTCCTAAGGTGTGGGATGTAGATATCTCATTCTCTGCTTTGATAGTAATACAGGGCCAAGCAGTGTCCTAGGGAAAGGCTCTTTAATTTAATGACTAGGAGATGTGACGTTTCAGTGAAGAGTTTGAAGACACAGGGAAATACAGAGGATTTTAACCATAGAATTGGAATTCCAGAATGTACAGTGGAGGAGTTGGGTTGGAAGGGATAATTAGTGGCTTGGCTGGAGAAGAGAAAGCTTACTTTGATAGAGATTGCTTCTAATTTGTTGATCAGTTTGTGAAGAACTGCCATTTTGATATTAAGTCCTCTAATCCATGAGTATGGCATATCTTTCCATGTATTTGATGTTCTTTAGTTTCTCTTAGCAATAGTTTTTAGATTTTGTTGTCCATGTCATGCACACATTTTGTTAAATATATCACCGAGTTTTTAATATTTTTTTTTTTTTTTTTTTTTTTTTGCGGTACGTGGGCCTCTCACTGTTGTGGCCTCTCCAGTTGCGGAGCACAGGCTCCAGACGCGCAGGCTCAGCGGCCATGGCTCACAGGCCCAGCCGCTCTGCGGCATGTGGGATCTTTCCAGACCGGGGCACGAACCCGTGTCCCCTGCATCGGCAGGCCGACTCTCAATCACTGCGCCACCAGGGAAGCCCTTTAATATTTCTTGATGCTATTACGAAAGGGTTTTTAAAAAATTTTTAAGTTGATTTCTAGTTGTTATGTTTAGAAATAAAACAAACAAAAAGTTGGTTTTTTTATATGGTTTTATTTGGCCTTTTATCCTATAACCTTGTTAATGTAACTTATTAGTTGGAGTAACTTCTTTTATAGGTTCTTCAAGATTTTCTCTGTTCCTCTTCATACTGTCTGTGAATAAAGAGAGTTATACTTCTTTTTTTCCCTTCTATATTGCCTTTTATTTCTTTTCCTTGCTATATTATACTGGCTAAGACTGCTAATACAATGTTGAAAGAAGTGGGGAGAGCAGATAATGCTTGTCTTATTCCTGACCTTAGGTAGAAAGCATTCAGTGTTTCACCATTAAATATATTACCTATGTGTTTTCTGTAGATGTCCTTTATTAGATTTTTGTCGAAAGTGTGTGGTTTGTCAGATGCTTTTTCTATGGCTGTTGAGAAGGTCATATTGTTTATCTTCTTTATTCTCTCAATACAATGTATCCCTTTAATTTTGGAATATTAAAGCAACTTTTCATTCCTGGGAATAAACTCTATTTGGTCATGGTATATAAAATCTTTTTATATTAAGTGGATTCAATTTGCTAATATTTTGTTAATGATTTTTTCTTCTGTGTTCGTGTTATTTGTCTATAATTTTCTTGTAAAGTTGTTGCCTAGATTTGGTATCAATGTTTGGAATTAAGGTTTGATAGAATTTGTCAGTAAATACATTTAGACTTGGAGTTTTCTTTGTAGGAATGTTTTTTTAAAAAATGGATGTAGGATTATCAGGTTATTGCTTTCTTTTCTTAAAAAATTTATTTATTTAATTTATTTGGTTTTGGCTGCATTGGGTGTTTGTTGCTGTGTCTAGGCTTTCTCTAGTTGCAGTGAGTGGGGGCTGCTGTTCATTGTGGTGCACGGGCTTCTCATTGTGTTGGCTTCTCTTGTTGCAGAGCACAGCTCTAGGCACGCAGGCTTCAGTAGTTGTGCCACGTGGACTCAGTAGTTGTGGCTCACAAGCTCTAGAGCGCAGGCTCAGTTGTGGCACACGGGCTTAGTTGCTCTGCGGTATGTGGGATCTTCCCAGACCAGGGCTTGAACCCATGTCCCCTGCATTGGCAGGCGGATTTTTAACCACTGTGCCACCAGGGAAGTCCTGGTTATCTCTTTCTTATATGAGCTTTTGTCATTTGCCTTTTAAGGATTTGTCTATTTATCTAAATTATCAAATTTATTGACATCAAGTTGTTCACAGTGTCTCCTTACTGTCCTTTTATTGTTTTTAAGAAGTGTAGAGCAATCCCCTCTTACATTCCTGCCATTGATAATTTGTGTCTTAATCTCTTTTTTCTGGAGTGGTCTGGCACGAAGCTTTCAATTTTATTAATCTTTTTATTAGTTTCATTGGTTTCTTTTGGGGTCATTGACTTTATTGTTTTTCTGTATTCAATTTCCTTTATTTCTGCTATTTTATTTACTTTCTTCTGCTTGCTTTCAGTTTTATTTGCTTTTTTTTGTAGTTTCATAAGGTAGAAACCTAGATCATTAGCTATGTCACAAATTTTGATATATTGTATCTTAATTTTCATTTAACTAAAAATATTTTCTAATTTCCCTTGTGTTTTGATCTATGGGTTATTTATCTTTCTGTAATTTATTTCTGGTTAAGTTACATTGTAATCATAGAACATACTTTGTATGATTAGAATGCCTTTTTTTTTTTTTTTTTAAAGAGACTATCTGTATAATCCCTTTTTTTTTTTTTCATTACATGGGCCTCTCACTGTTGTGGCCTCTCCCGTTGCGGAGCACAGGCTCCAGACATGTGGGCTCAGCGGCCATGGCTCACAGGCCCAGCCGCTCCGCTGCATGTGGGATCTTCCCGGACCGGGGCATGAACCCGTGTCCCCTGCATCGGCAGGCGGACTCTCAACCACTGTGCCACCAGGGAAGCCCAGAATGCTTTTAAATTTATTGAGGTTCATTTCATTGCCCAGCATATGATCTGTCCTTGAGAATATACCGTGTGCATTTGAAGAGAATGTGTATTCTGCTGTTTTGGGGGTGGAATGTTCTATAGATGTAAATTTGGTCAAGTTGATTGATAGTGTTATCGAAATAATCTATATCTGTATGAATTTTCTACAGAGATGTTTTGTCAGTTATTCTTAGGAGTTTCTCTATAACTGTTGATTGTTTTTGTTCTTTCCTTTCTGTTAGCTTTTGTTTCATTTACTTTGTGATTCTGCTCTTTGTTGTATAACATTTCTAAATGTTCTTTTTTCCAGCTGTAGGTACCCTTTTCTGTATGAACTCTCTTTTTTTTGAATTTTATTTATTTTATCATACAGCGGGTTCTTATTAGTTATCCATTTTATACATATTAGTGTATATATGAACTGTCTCTCTTTGTTTCTAGAAATATTCTTTACTGTAAGTCTATTTTGTCTGATAATAATATACAGCCACTCTCGTACTCTCATGTTTCATTGCATGGATAGTATATATTTTCCATAAGTAAAACTTTTAGTTCATTTGAATCTTGGAATATAAAGTGCGTTTGTTGGTTATTTAAAGTATATAGGTCAGGTCTTGTTTATACTTTTAAATCTAGTGTAAAAAAATCCCTGCTTTTTGATTAGAGTGTTTAATTAATTCACATTTAATGTAATTATCCGTTGTGGATTTAGGTCTGCCATTTTGCTCTGTGTTTTCTATTTGTCTCATCTTGCTATCTTTCTTTTAAATTGAGGAATAATTGACATGTAATGTATTATAACATCATATTAGTTTCAGGTGTGATTTCTTTTTTTCATCTCTTGATTTCTGTTCTTATACTGCTTTCTTTTGTATTACACGAATATTTTTTAGTGTAAATTTTAAGTATTCTGACATTTAGTCTAATTTTTTGGTTATTTTTTGGTGTTTCTCTAGTGATTACATCTTTTTGTCATAATTTACTTCAAGTTAATGCTTTTTAAAAAAATTTTTAAATTTTATTTATTTTTTTATACAGCAGGTTCTTATTAGTCATCAGTTTTATACACATCAGTGTATACATGTGAATCCCAATCGCCCAACTCAGCACACCACCATCCCCACCCCCCCGCAGCTTTCCCCCCTTGGTGTCCATATGTTTGAGAATGTCCATATGTTCTCTACATCTGTGTCTCAACTTCTGCCTTGCACACCGGTTCATCTGTACCATTTTTCTAGATTCCACATAAATGCGTTAATATACGATATTTGTTTTTCTCTTTCTGACTTACTTCACTCTATATGACAGTCTCTAGATCCATCCACATCTCAACAAATGACTCAGTTTTGTTCCTTTTTATGGCTGAGTAATGTTCCATTGTATACATGTACCACAACTTCTTTATCTATTCGTCTGTCGATGGGCATTTAGGTTGCTTCCATGACTTGGCTATTGTAAATAGTGCTGCAGTGAACATTGGGGTGCATATGTCTTTTTGAATTATGGTTTTCTCTGGGTACATGCCCAGTAGTGGGATTGCTGGATCATATGGTAATTCTATTTTTAGTTTTTTAAGGAACCTCCATAGTGTTCTCCATAGTGGCTGTATCAATTTACATTCCCACCAACAGTGTAAGAGGGTTCCCTTTTCTCCACACCCTCTCCAGCATTTGTTGTTAGTAGGTTTTCTGATGATGCCCATTCTAACTGGTGTGAGGTGATACCTCATTGTAGTCTTTTTTTTTTCTTTATTTTATTTTTTTTTAAAGAGTTTCCACTTTATTTATTTATTTTCGGCTGCACTGGGTCTTCGTTGCTGCACGCAGTCTTTCTCTAGTTGCGGCAAGCGGTGTCTACTCTTGTTGCCATGCGTGGGCTTCTCATTGTGGTGGCTTCTCTTGCTGTGGAGCACAGGCTCTAGGTGTGCGGGCTTCAGTAGTTGTTGTAGTCTTGATTTGTATTTCTCTAATAATTAGTAATGTTGAGCAGCTTTTCATGTGCTTCTTGGCCATTTGTATCTCTTCTTTGGAGAAATGTCTATTTAGGTCTTCTCCCCATTTTTGGATTGGGTTGTTTATTTCTTTAATATTGAGCTGCATGAGCTGTTCATATATTTTGCAGATTAATCTTTTGTCTGTTGATTTGTTTGCAAATATTTTCTCCCATTCTGAGGGTTGTCTTTTGGTCTTGTTTATGGTTTCCTTTGCTGTGCAAAAGCTTTGAAGTTTCATTAGGTCCCATTTGTTTATTTTTATTTCCATTACTCTAGGAGGTGGATCAAAAAAGATCTTACTGTGATTTATGTCAAAGAGTGTTCTTCCTATGTTTTCCTCTAAGAGTTTTATACTGTCTGGTCTTACATTTAGGTCTCGAATCCATTTTGAGTTTATTTTTGTGTATGGTGTTAGAGAATGTTCTTAATTTCATTCTTTTACATGTAGTTGTCCAGTTTTCCCAGCACCACTTATTGAAGAGACTGTCTTTTCTCCATTGTATATCCTTGCCTCCTTTGTCATATAGATTAGTTGACCATAGGTGTGTGGGTTTATCTCTGGGCTTTCTATTTTCTTCTGTTGATCTATGTTTCTGTTTTTGTGCCACTACCATATTTTCCTGACTACTGTAGCTTTATAGTATAGTCTGAAGTCAGGGAGTCTGATTCCTCCAGCTCCATTTTTTTCCCTCAAGACTGCTTTGGCTGTTCGGGGTCTTTTGTGTCTCCATATAAATTTTAAGATTTTTTGTTCTAGTTCCCTAAAAAATGCCATTGGTTATTTGATAGGGATAGCATTGAATCTGTAGATTGCTTTGGGTAGTATAGTCATTTTCACAATATTGATTCTTCTAATCCAAGAACATGGTATATCTCTCCATCTCTTGGTATCATCTTTAATTTCTTTCATCAGTGTCTTATAGTTTTCTGCATACAGGTCTTTTGTCTCCCTAGGTAGGGTTATCCCTAGGTGTTTTATTCTTTTTGTTGCAGTGGTAAATGGGAGTGTTTCCTTAATTTCTCTTTTAGATTTTTCATCATTAGTGTATAGGCATGCAAGAGATTTCTGTGCATTAATTTTGTATCCTGCAACTTTACCAAATTCATTGATTATCTTTAGTAGTTTTTTGGTGGCATCTTTAGGATTCTCTGTGTATAGTATCACGTCATCTGCAAACAGTGACAGTTTTACTTCTTCTTTTCCAATTTGTATTTCTTTTATTTCCTTTTCTTACCTGATTGCCATGGCTAGGACTTCCAAAACTATGTTGAATAATAGTGGTGAGAGTGGACATCCTTGTCTTGTTCCTGATCTTAGAGGAAACGCTTTCAGTTTTTCTCCGTGGAGAATGATGTTTGCTGTGGGTTTGTCGAATATGGCCTTTATTATGTTGAGGTAGGTTCCCTCTTTGCCCACTTCTGGAGAGTTTTTATCATAAATGGGTGTTGAATTTTGTCAAGAGCTTTTTCTGCATGTATTGAGATGATCATATGGTTTTTATTCTTCAGTTTGTTAATATGATGTGTCACATTGATTGATTTGCATATATTGAAGAATCCTTGCATCCCTGGGATAAATCCCACTTGATCATGGTGTGTGATCCTTTTAATGTGTTGTTGGATTCTGTTTGCTACTATTTTGTTGAGGATTTTTGCATCTATATTCATCAGTGATATTGTCCTGTAATTTTCTTTTTTTGTAGTATCTTTGTCTGGTTTTGGTATCAGGGTGATGTGGCCTCAAGAATGAGTTTGGGAATGTTCCTTTCTCTGCAAATTTTTGGAAGAGTTTGAGAAGCATGGGTGTTAGCTCTTCTCTGAATGTTTGATAGAATTCACCTGTGAAGCCATCTGGTCCTGGACTTTTGTTTGTTGGAAGATTTTTAATCACAGTTTCAATTTCATTACTTGTGATTGGTCTGTTCATATTTTCTCTTTTTTCCTGGTTCAGTCTTGGAAGGTTATACCTTTCTGCAAATTCATCCATTTCTTCCAGGTTGTCCATTTTATTGGCATAGAGCTGCTTGTAGTAGTCTCTTAGGATGCTTTTTAATTCTGCAGTGTCTGTTTTAACTTCTCCTTTTTCATTTCTAATTTCATTGATTTGGGTCCTCTCCCTCTTTTTCTTGATGAGTCTGGCTAATGGTTTATCAATTTTGTTTATCTTCTCAAAGAACCAACTTTTAGTTTTATTGATCTTTGCTATTGTTTTCTTTGTTTCTATTTCATTTATTTCTGCTGTAATCTTTATGATTTCTTTCTTTCTTCTAACTTTGGGTTTTGTTCTTCTTTCTCTAGTTCCTTTAGGTGTAAGGTTACATTGTTTATTTGAGATTTTTCTTGTTTCTTGAGGTAGGCTTGTATAGCTATCAAGTTCCCTCTTAAAACTGCTTTTGCTGCATCCCATAGGTTTTGGATTGTCGTGTTTTCATTGTCATTTGTCTCTAGGTATTGTTTGATTTCCTCCTTGATTTCTTCTGTGATCTCTTGGTTATTTAGTAACGTATTGGTTAGCCCCCAAATGTTGTGTTTTTTTACGTTTTTTTCTGTGTAAGTCATTTCTAATCTCATAGCGTTGTGGTCAGAAAAGATGCTTGATATGATTTCAGTTTTCTTAAATTTACTGAGGCTTGATTTGTGATCCAAGATGTGATCTATCCTGCAGAATGTTCCATGTGCACTTGAGTAGAAAGTGTAATGTGCTGTTTTTGGATGGAATGTCCTATAAATGTCAGTTAAATCTACCTGGTATATTGTGTCATTTGAGCTTCTGTTTCCTTATTTATTTTCATTTTGGATGATCTGTCCATTGGTGAAAGTGGGGTGTTAAAGTCCCCTACTATGAATGTGTTACTGTCTATTTCCCCTTTTATGGCTGTTAGTATTTGCCTTATGTATTGAGGTGCTCCTATGTTGGGTGCATAAATATTTACAATTGTCATATCTTCTTATTGGAATGATCCCTTGATCATTATGTAGTGTCCTTCTTTGTCTCTTGTAATAGTCTTTGTTTTAAAGTCTATTTTGTCTTATGAGAATTGCTACTCCAGGGCTTCCCTGGTGGCGCAGTGGTTGAGAGTCCGCCTGCCGATGCAGGGGACGCAGGTTCACGCCCCGGTCCGCGAAGATCCCATATGCTGCGGGGCAGCTGGGCCCGTGAGCCATGGCCGCTGAGCCTGCGTGTCCGGAGCCTGTGCTCCACATCGGGAGAAGCTACAACAGTGAGAGGTCCGCGTACTGCAGAAAAAAAAAAAAAGAGAGAATTGCTGCCCAGCTTTCTTTTGATTTCCATTTGCATGGAATATCTTTTTCCATCCCCTCACTTTCAGTCTGTGTGTGTCCCTAAGTCTGAAGTGGGTCTCTTATAGACAGCATATATATGGGTCTTGTTTTTGTATTCATTCAGCAAGCCTGTGTCTTTTGGTTGGAAAATTTAATCCATTCACGTTTAGGGTAATTATCAATATGTATGTTCCTATGACCATTTTCTTAATATTTTGAGTTTGTTTTTGTAGGTCCTTTTCTTCTCTTGTGTTTCCCACTTAGAGAAGTTCCTTTAGCATTTGTTGTAGAGCTGGTTTGGTGGTGCTGAATTCTCTTAGCTTTTGCTTGTCTGTAAAGGTTTTAATTTCTCCGTTGAATCGGAATGAGATCCTTGCCGGGTAGAGTAATCTTGGTTGTAGTTTCTTCCCTTTCATCAGTTTATGTATATCATGCCACTCCCTTCTGGCATGTAGACTTTCTGCTGTGAAATCAGCTGTTAATCTTATGGGAGTTCCCTTGTATATTATTTGTCGTTTTTCCCTTGCTACTTTTAATAATGTTTCTTTGTCTTTAATTTTTGCCAATTTGATTACTATGTGTCTCGGCGTGTTTCTCCTCGGGTTTATCCTGTATGGGACTCTCTGCGCCTCCTGGACTTGGGTGACTATTTCCTTTCCCATGTTGGGGAAGTTTTCGACTATAATCTCTTCAAATATTTTCTCTGGTCCTTTCTCTCTCTCTTCTCCTTCTGGGACCCCTATAATGCGAATGTTGTTGTGTTTAATGTTGTCCCAGAGGTCTGTTAGGCTGTCTTCATTTCTTTTCATTCTTTTTTCTTTATTCTGTTCTGCAGCAGTGAATTCCACCATTCTGTCTTGCAGGTCACTTATCCGTTCTTCTGCCTCAGTTATTTTGCTATTGATTCCTTCTAGTGTAGTTTTCATTTCAGTTAGTGTATTGTTCATCTCTGTTTGTTTGTTCTTTAATTCTTCTAGGTCTTTGTTAAGCATTTCTTGCATCTTCTCGATCTTTGCCCTCATTCTTTTTCTGAGGTCCTGGATCATCTTCTCTGTCATTATTCTGAATTCTTTTTCTGGAAGGCTGCTTATCTCCACTTCATTTAGTTGTTTTTCTGGGGTTTTATCTTGTTCCTTCATCTGGTACATAGCCCTCTGCCTTTTCTTCTTGTCTATCTTTCTGTGAATGTGGTTTTCGTTCCACAGGCTGCAGGATTGTAGTTCTTCTTGCTTCTGCTGTCTGCCCTGTGGTGGAGGAGGCTGTCTAAGAGTCTTGTGCAAGTTTCCCGATGGGAGGGACTGGTGGTGGGTAGAGCTGACTGTTGCTCTGGTCGGTGGAGCTCAGTAAAACTTTAATCTGCTTGACTGCTGATGGGTGGGGCTGGGTTCCCTCCCTGTTGGTTGTTTCGCCTGAGGCAACCCAACACTGGAGCCTACCTTGGCTCTTTGGTGGGGCTAATGGCAGACCCTGGGAGGGCTCACGCCAAGGAGAACTTCTGCTGCCAGTGTCCTTGTCCCCATGGTGAGCCACAGCCACCCCCCGCCTCCACAGGAGACCCTCCAACACTAGCAGGTAGGTCTGGTTCAGTCTCCCCTGGGTCACTGCTCCTTCTCCTGTGTCCTGATGCACATACCACTTTGTGCATGCCCTCCAAGAGTGGAGTCTCCATTTCCCCCAGTTCTGTCAAAGTCCTGCAGTCAAATCCCAGTAGCCTTCAAAGTCTGATTCTCTAGGAATTCCTCCTCCTGTTGCCGGACTGGCAGGTTGGGAAGCCTGACGTGGGGCTCAGAACCTTCACTCCAGTGGGTGGACTTCTGTGGTATAAGTGTTCTCCAGTCTGTGAGTCACCCACCCAGCAGTTATGGGATTTGATTTTACTGTGATTGTGCCCCTTCTACCGTCTCATTGTGGCTTCTCCTTTGTCTTTGGATGTGGGGTATCTTATTTGGTGAGTTCCAGTGTCTTCCTGTCGATGATTGTCCAGCACCTCGTTGTGATTCTGCTGTTCTCACAAGAGGGAGTGAGAGCACGTCCTTTTACTCTACCATCTTGGTTCGTCTAAACAATGCTGACTTTCTTATGGCAAAATTAGCCCTTTGTATACAGTATAGCTCTGTGCCCCCAACCTCCACACACTTTGGTTTATTATTGTCATATATATTAAATCTGTATACATTATAAACTCAACAAAATTGTGTTGTAAGTTTTGCTTTAAATAGTCACGTGTAAAGAAATTAATAGAAGAAATTAACTGAAAGTCTCTTTAATGATTAGGAGATGTAGTGAATCTTCAGTGAAGAGTGTAAAGAAGATACAGGAAAGTACAGGTTTCTTTGTTTATAGAACTGGATTTCCAGAGTGCCCAGTGGAGGGTTTGGAATTCCAGTTACCATCTGGTGTAATTTCTCTCAGGCTGAAGAAGTTTCCTTAGTGTTTTTGTGGCTCAGGTTTGCTAGCAACAAATTCTCAGCTTTTTTTTTTTTTGGTCTGGAAATACCTTTTCTTTAATTTTTCAAGAATAATTTTGCTGGATATAAAGTTCTTTGGTATTTTCCTTTCCAAATTTTGGAATATGTCATTGTACAGTCTTCTGGTTTCTATTGTTTCTGATGAGAAATAATCGTTAGTTGTATTCTTGTTCCCCTTTATGTGATGTATTATTTTCTCTCATACTGCTTTTGTCAGTTTTACTCTGATGTGTCTAGGTATGGTTCTGTCTTTATATTTGCACTACTCAGAGTTTGTTGAGCTTCTTATAGGTTTCACCATTCTAGTCTTAGTTCAGTACTTTTTCATCAAGCACTATGCCTGTGTCTTAAGAATATGTTTCCTACATTAACCAACAGAAAATAGACAGGAAAACTCGAATGTTTTCTCTCAGCCAGGGAATTTAAGAAAGTCATTATGGTGATTGAGGGTTTACCTCAACTCCAGAAAATGTTTTTGTAAATGCTTCTTAAAGGGCACAAATTCTTTACACATGTATTGTTTTTCTGGTTCAGGTACATAAATCTTAACTCAAACTTTTTTTGTGACCTATCTTATTGAGAGATTTTTCTTTCTTATACAAGCCATTTGGACAAAATTTGAAGTAATATAATTTAGTTAAAATGGTATTAAAAGAATTACATTTTTCAGTCCATATGTGTCATCCTCTCTATCTCTTCCTAGTGTACCCAAATTGTCCAACGTGTACTATGACTCTCATTGTACTTTTGACTTAAGTACACTTGGGTTTTTTACCCATCATCATCTCACATTTCTACATCAACCCACAAGCAGTTTTCCACTTAAAGTCCTATGGTAAGGGTCAGGAAAACAATCTCTTCCAAAGCAGTATGAATATCTGGATAACTCAAATTGCAAAGCTATGTATATTGCAAATAATTATTTTATTTTATTTTTTTAAGCCCTTCAAAGACTTCCCATCACTCTTTTTTCTATTTATTTATTTATTTATTTATTTATTTATTGTTGGCTGTGTCGGGTCTTCGTTGCTGCGCGCGGACTTTCTCTAGTTTTGGCAAGCGGGGGCTACTCTTCATTGCAGTGTGCGGGCTTCTCATTGTGGTGGCTTCTCTTGTTGTGGAGCATGGGCTCTAGGAGCGCAGACTTCAGTAGTTGTGGCCCATGGTCTCAGTAGTTGTGGCCCACGGGCTCTAGAGCGCAGACTCAGTAGTTGTGGTGCACGGGCTTAGTTGCTCTGCGGCATGTGGGATCTTCCCGGACCAGGGCTCGAACCCATGTCCCCTGCATTGGCAGGCGGATTCTTAACCACTGCACCACCAGGGAAGTCCAGCAAATAATTATTATCTATAGTTTTCAATGAAGAACATCTGTTAGTAAGTTTTGGGGTTCTGAAACAAGGATAAAGGAAAATCAAACATAAAAATGAAATTTGAAGAAGACTGTATCTTATGAGAAAAATGTGATTTCCATCAGTGTTTCCAGAATGAATTAGTTGTTGCTGGTTTCAGAGCTGTATAACATCGGTACATAACTGTGGCTTTGTGTTGCTGTTCTGTTGTGGAGCATAGTTTGGTTGGATACAGACTTTCCTATTCGTTTTCTCTTGAAGTTTAAAGTCAGGATGCCAAGAATGCAAAAACATTTCAGTCTAGAATTGTCTATAAGTTTATTAGGAGTATGGTGTAATCTGCTCTTTTATTTATCTCCACAGCCTGCCCCCTGTAAGTTTTTAATTATAAAATTATAATGTTTGATGGAGAGAAGAGAACATAGGCACCCAAAATGAGTCATTTTTGTTGACTATAAATGAGTCAGAGTTAAATCTTAGGATGAGAGTACCCTCTTGCAACTTCAGTTTTTGGTCTTGATTTTTTCCCCATTTGTTCTCTTATTTCTTTTTCTCTTTCTCCCTCCTCCCTTGCGCATGTGTACACTTTTGTGCTGTCTGATATCACTGATGTTGCAGGACTTTTACTGGGCTTCTTTTGTGGTGACCATTGGGTCCTAACATAGAAGTGAGAACATAATGGACTAGAATGGAATAATTGTAATATCCAGAGAGTCCTATTCATTGTTTAAAATCAATACATGTGAGTTTACTATGAAATAAAAGGGGCTTATAACTGTAACAGTAGGACTTCCAGCTGCCATTGCTTGTGCCAATGAGAATAACATTGCTCTCAGATTTTGAAAAAAAATTACTGACGATCCCAGATAGTTCAGAACTGTAGTTCCCTTCAGAGGTCGAGATTCTCTTTAGAGAATCAGTGGCTCTCACACATTAGTGGTTCATTAGAATAACCTGGAAGGTTTGTTGAAACAGATTTCTGGGGCTTCATCTCCAAGTGTTTGATTCAGAAGGATTGGGGTAGGGTCTGAAAATTTGTATTTCTAACAGGTTCCCAGATGCTGCTGCTGTGTTGATCTTGGGACCACACTTTGAGAACCACTACTTTATATCACCTGTATATGGGAACACAGCCTTGCATGATGTCTCAGGCTGTGAGAGCTGATATTCACCCTGTAGGGTGAATTTAAGATTGTGCACAGTGAGCTGGTCTGTTTATGATAACACAGTATAGAAACTATTGGCTTCTTTGAGAGATTTACTTTTTTTCTGGCTTTTATTTAAATTATATTTATTCAAGAATAAACTCAGTGTTCCTGATCAATTCCTAGTGACTGATCTCTGGCTTTGTGAATCAGATATTCAAAGTTGTTTCTGTTTGGATTATGGCAGCTTATATTGCTTAGATCTTTAATTGCAGTATGTTTGGTTGAGTGGGAGAAATAATTTTCCTTTTCTCTATATATTTATTTATTTATTTATGGCTGCGTTGGGTCTTTGTTGCTGCATGCGGGCTTTCTCTAGTTGCAGTGAGCAGGGGCTACTCTTCTTTGTGCTGCGCGGGCTTCTCACTGCAGTGGCTTCTCTTGTTGTGGAGCTTGGGCTCTAGGCACACGGGCTCAGTAGTTGTGGCTCACTGGCTCTAGAGTGCAGGCTCAGTAGTTTGTGGCACACGGGCTTAGTTGTTCCGAGGCATGTGGGATCTTCCTGGACCAGGGCTCGAACCCATGTCGCCTGCATTGGCAGGCTGATTCTTAACCACTGTGCCCCCAGGGAAGTCCCTCCTTTTCTTTTTGTAATGCAGCCCACATGCAGGTAAATAAAGCTGAAGTTTGAGGGTGTGCCTTCTGTAATAGTGAAAAACCGTTGTAACTAGACTGACTGGCTGTGGTACTAAGTACCTGGTAAAACCTGCTTTATACTTTGAGAGAATGGCTTTTTATGTGTAGCCTAATTGTAAAACATCACTGGATAAGCCTTTATGCCTTCAAAAAGATTCATTTGTTCAGGCTGATCTGTATTTCTCAGGCATGTATGAATCAGTAAACTAAACAACCTTCTTTTTAGTCATATCTGTATGGAAATACCAATGTATAGAATGAAAGGGAGGATGATTTTAAAAGATCCTTCACTCTAAGAGCATTACTAGTGTATTTAATAGGAGGTGACTTCAAGGCCAGCCCCTGTTTCCACCTCCTCTGTTCTGAATAGCAAGCAGTACCTGACAGTTGAGGTTGTAGCTGTGACTGCTTCTTCACCCCCATACCACCCTGACTCTTTTTGCCCCTGTGTTTCTCGCATTTAGCCGTATTGGAATCATGTGGACAGTTTGTTAAAATAACAGATTGCTGGGCCTCACCCTCAGAGTTTCTGATTCAGTGGGTCTGGGGTGGGGCTCAAGACTGCATTTCTAAAAAAGTGTTCCCAGATGGTGCTTTGGCTGCTGATCTGAGAACCACTGCTTCAGTGTATTCCAGGAAGTTACTGGAAGTCAACTAATACCTATTACTCGTAAGTCCTAGTTAGTGTAAGAGCTACCAAGGTGTGCCTGTTGCTCTTGTGGTGCCCACTACGTAGGAGCTAAGACATGTTTGGAGATTGTGTGGTGATAGAAAGTGATACATGCCTTAAAGGAGTGAAGATAAAATGCTACATGAAATCAGAGGGTGGTAATACTGCTTCTAGTAGAGGAGGCATTTTGGAGGATGAGTAAGGTTTGAATGTGTAGAATTGGGATGGAATATATCTCAGGTCCAGGGAGCAGCGTAATTAAAGGCTGGAGACTTAAGAGTATACAAGCAGTGTTTTATTAGACTTAGTTTCAGTATAACCTGTTTGATTTTTGGGGTTTTGTTTGTTAAATTATAAAAGCAGTCTGGGGCATTTAAAGCTAAGGAAACACTTCCTCTTTGATTAGAAAATGAAAATGTAGTTGTACAACATGATACCTAATTTTTATGCAAACTTCTGATTTAGCCTGTGTTGCATTCGTGCATTCCATATAATTTTATCTGTTTTAATGTGGAAATAAAAGCAAAGGATTTTTCCCCCCTTAGATTTAACTTGGTGCCTCATTCTTTTTCCTGAGAGGCGGAATGAGTTGAGTCTACGTGTGACTCTGTTTTGGCTGAGGTACAAGTTTGCAAAGATATGAAAGAGCTTTCTTCACTTTCTGTGACTCCCTGCCACTATTTATTGGTAAATATTTGTATACCATAATTTATTTTAAAAACAATCAAACATCCTTTCCCCAGCACACACCAGACTAGCAATACTCTTAAGTTTTAGATGTTTGACATTTCATTCTATTCCCCTCCTCCCCTTTTAAATGCTTGTTTAGAGAATTAATTATGAACAAATCCATCAGCTTTTTGAATTGCCCCTTGGATTTTCTTCTCAGTTTTTGAACTAGAATGTAGGTCTTGCAGTGGATATTTTAAGATGACACATACCCTTGGGTTTAATAAATCAACCAGTGCTTTATATTAAATGTTAAAAGGCTACTAAATCATATTAACATGTCATCAGCTGATTATTTCATATTGATGCTTTGTACCTTCTCCTTAGAACTCTTGAATTCCACATTGCCACCTTTGGAATATGAAAAGAAAAGTTTCATAGATATATTAGTGAGTACTTTTTCCAGATTAAAATATAATAGTAAATTCCATGGATCAAGTGGTAAAGTGTAAGTTTTCATTCAAAATAAATGTGAACGATACCCTTAGCTATTTTTGTCTAATAGCAAATAAATATTTTTATTGAGAGGTAGGAAGTATGTTGAATTTGTGAACAGCGAAACAAGCCTAACGTATGGGTTTTATTAGCTACGTATTCAAAGAATTGAAATCTGCATTAGAGTGATTTTTAAATAAAACACAGTATTTTTCTGTTTTAAGTAGGTTTTGTGATAAAAAGAGAAGATGGAAAAGAGGAAAAGCATCATCATTCCCTTGGATGTGACTATCTTCAAAAAGTACACAAACTGTTGACTTAATCCTGAGTGTATTCCTACTTGAGGTCAAATTTACTTTTCTTCTCATTTCTCTCCCTTTGCCATTGAAACTGTGGTTCTGTGCTCTGATCAGCAGGCTGGGTATCACCTGGGAGCTTGTTAGACATGCAGAGTCTTGCATCCCAGCATTGGCCCTACCCATAAACTCTCCATTTTGAACAAGATCTCCGTACATTAGTTTGAGGAGCAAGCCCTGCTCTGTCTTGTGACTTTGCTGTACCAAAATGGCACTAGCCTCACCTGGACCAGCTGTTTTCCTAACAGGTTACTGGTCAGTAACGTAATGACTTCTAGGTGCCTGGATCTTGACTTTCTTGTGATGCTGTTCTCTATTTGAGTAAGCAAACAGAAAAGGCTTGTGTTGCTATGGGATTTTTAATGCTACTCTTTTGGGAGAGTGAGGTTTGGGAAGACACTAGATAACATTATCTAATAACATTACTGTTCATTTATGTAATAAATGAGCTTAACATGTATGTACTTGGCTAACTTTTTCTTTTATTTTTTCTTACGTAATCTATTGCAGCTGCAATGTTTTGCTTCTCAGGTAATGTTTGGAAATTTATGAAGAAGTTGGGCAGTTTTCAAGATTTTGTTTTATTGAAGGATAGAAATGAATCTTTTAAAAACTGAGAAAATTCTTCATATAAGCAATGGAAGGTAGCATTCAGACAATACGTAAAACCTTTTTCCTGATTTGTCAACCCTTGTTGTTTTGCTTTAGGTTTTGGCCACTTACGTTTGCTTTGAGAATGCTTCTAAAAAACTTAAATTGTTTTTTATTTACAACAGAATATATCTGTTACATCATCATTGTGGATATCATCTGCTCCACTAATCTGATTGCTTTTGATCGTAAAGTAAAAAAGGTTTCTGGACATTTTACACACATTATTAAAATGTTTGCCAGATGTGTTGGTAAACATGCATTAGGTATTGTATGTTTAAGCTCGTAACATTTTGACATTGAAACTCCTAATTCCCCTGAACTTTGATGATAAAGTCAGAATTCCTAACCACTGTAAGGGGAAACACAGCAGAGGGCAATGCTGTTAAAATCAGATAATTTATTGTATGTGGCTTGCTACAATTTATTGGCATAGACTAAGCTAAGCATAGCATTTAATTACATGATGAAATTATCATGCAAAGATAACATATTTTCCTTAGTTTTATTTTATGCATTTTGTTCAGTACAACTAACAAAACACAAGATTGCTGAGGTGTACTTCTTGTGGATGGTAGGGGGATGGACAGAAAAGGTGGATTTGTATGTAATGTTTAAAATATGAAAAGTGTAAGAATTTAATATTTTCTGGCATAATTAAATAAAAATGATTATTCAAGAGATTAGGTTCTACTTTAGCTTAAAAAAATAAATTGAGGACCTACCCTGTGCGTGATAATGGTGTTGGGTGTTAGGGATACAAGATGAATTAAGATGTGATCTCAGCCAGGGAGGATGGGAGTTTACCAGCAATTTTTCTTTTGTTTAGCTGTACCTTCTGAATGTTTATAATGAACATATCTTATGTAATAAAAAAAATACAGAAGTTCCTATTTTAAAAGTCTTGTTCCACCCCTACCCATCTGATATATTGGAGGAAGAGAGTACAGTTATAGATGATTTTACTGTAAGAAGGTTGGTGCTAAGACAGATGTGTTCATTGAGTGCTGATGATCTCTCCTTTGTGGAGAAAGAAAGGGCAGTAACTTCAACCTAGCTGTTCAAGAAAGGTTTCTTGGAGAAAACAGTGGCTCTTATATAATAATTATTAAGGAAAAGTGGGAAGCCCAGGCCAGGCAGAGGGACGGATAAGTGCAGAGAGTGTGAAACATGGTGTGTGTTGGGAAATTTAAGTAGTTTGGTAGCAGATGAGAGATTGGTGGGGCTTATGAAGGGTCTGTTATTCAGCAGTTTGTGCTCATGAAGGGTTTGAAACAGGAGAGTAACTCTGTTTTTATACTTGTAAAAAATATTTAGCTTTCCTCCACTTAATTCTAATCTAAATATGTACTAAAATGGGTAATTTTAGTAGGAATCGATATAATTTTCTTTTAACAGCAGGAGTTGAGATACTAAAGGAAATGTGACTTTTCTGCTTTTCTCCATCGTGTAGAAAGGTTTCTCTAAGTGGCACTCTGCTAATCCTGTAGCATGAGCTCTACTGATATAATCTGGTCTAATCTGAAAGGAACCAAGAGTGACCTGTCTGGCCAGCTTCCAGTTGGGCTCTAATAATTTTACATCTATGTGGGCCTTTGTCTCTTCTCTTGCCACTGGCAGTGTCTGCTTCAGCTCAGATCTAAAGTTCTGCATTGGTGCAGTTCTAAAGACAGTTTTATTGATGTCTTGAGCCTCATCCTTCTTGACTGTGGTGCTCAAGGGTTGGTGGTGATTTCATGTTCCGTGTTAGGGTTGGAAGTGGAGTGTACTAGCTAGGTGCTAATAGGCTTTCTTGGCCTTGGTGTTGTTTTTTTGGGGAAGGGCTTAAACTAGAAATCTCTCCATCTTGCCTCTAGCTAGCAATCCTGCCTCTTAAAAAAGATAAACAACTTTGAAAGTGATTTAGAACTGTCTCTTCCTTCTGTCTTACTCTGAAATCTTTTTTCCCTTTTAGCAAGTAGTTTCCTTGTTCAACGTGTTTTCAAAAGGTTGGTAGGCAAGGTATTATTAGTTGCCGCATCGGAATACTTCACACTGTGTCCTTTGTTTAATCTACCGCTTGCCGCTTGTTTCCTTTAAAAAACTGGCTTAGATAAGGTGGCTTAGGTGATTTGGAGTCTTTTTGCACCAGGTCATGAATTTTCCCCCATGCCAAAGGAAACTTGTGACCTCTCTTCCCCTGGTTAGTGCACCTATTCATGTTTTACCCTTTGTCATACCTACTCTCTCCTCATCTGTTGTTAGAGTCACACAGTTTCCCTGATGAGAGTTTGGGACCATTTCTTCCTGTCACCTGATTTTCAAGACACACACAGTTCTGCCTTCCTTTATCTTGAAGGTTCTCAGCAACTTCCTAATTTCCAGATTCCTGCTTTTTGCAAGATTCTTCCCTAGACACAAGACACATGATCATTTGTTTTTAGTCATCAAATGGTTCATTAAATCAAGAGTTAAAAATACCCTATGCATGTACCAATTGTCTCCTACTTTTTTTCTCCTTTTTTTCATTTTCCGTGGTCCTGCTGGCTTCTCTCCCTTAAGGTTCATGATCTAATATCTGCGGATATTTGATTGTTTGGTATATGATTAACTGATGTTAGTGGCTATGCAGTGGTGTTTGATGCTTTAATATTAATGACTAAAATTGAATAGTAACATGTGACTTATTTCAGATAGGCATATTACTTTTATGTATAAAGTGGCTTGGTTAAAATTGACCCCATATAATGTGGCATAGCTTTATATAGAAATATAATAAAATCATGGTAAAAATAATTCAAGGAATGTATGACAAGGTTTTTGCTGCTGATGAAATAAGTTTTCAGTCTCTGGGTGGCTCAAGGATATAAGATGAATTTACATTATTTTTTGTTGTATTTTATTTAAGTTAAATTGGTTGGGATCACCTTATGTTCCTCCACCATTTATTACCTTTGTCTCTGTATCCTTTAGAGCAGAGATACTCTGCAGTTCTTGTATTTCTAGACAGTCTGATCTCTTTAAAAAATCTTTCTTCTTCAAACACTCAGTACTAAACTAACATGTGTATTGGCTCTGTTACTTGTAATAACCAGAGTTAATATACTGAATTTCAGTGGTTTTAAATTATGTGCATATTTTTTTTAATTGGAAACACAACTTGTGATATTTAAAAGTACACATAAATGTCCAAACATTTCATTGAAAGATGTGAGAACAGGCTTCTAGGGCCTGAGTCACTGCTGGGTTCTGGGCATGAACTTATAGGTAGGGAGCTGCTTTTGTTTTTGTTTTTTAAATAAGGACAAAGTTTATTTATTTATTTTAATTTTATTTATTTATTGATTGATTTTTCGCTGCGTTGGGTCTTCATTGCTTTGCGTGGGCTTTCTCTAGTTGCGGTGAGCGGGGGCTATTGCTCGTTGCGGTGTGTGGACTTCTCATTGTTGTGGCTTCTCTTGTTGCGGAGCACGGGCTCTTGGCACACGGGCTTCAGTAGTTGCAGCACGTGGGCTCAGTAGTTGTGGCTCGCAGGCTCTAGAGCACGGGCTCAGTAGTTATGGTGCACGGGCTTAGTTGCTCCGACGCATGTGGGATCTTCCTGGGCCAGGGCTCGAACCCGTGTCCCCTGCATTGGCAGGTGGATTCTTAACCACTGCGCCACCAGGGAAGTCCCGGGGAGCTGCTTTTGTACTCCAATTAGTAGCACGCTCGGCAGAGAAGCTGTCAGGGAAACTATTGCTCAGGAAGAGGAGTTTGGGGTGTGTGTGTTTGTGTGTGTGTGTGTGTAGTGGGGAAGAAGTTTGTAGGAAATTTATAGCAAGCATATTGAAGACACTTTGATTACCATTTAAAATATTTTCCTATATATATATTATCCCTATAATAACAGGTTGTGTTTCTAATATCATTACTGTAAAATGTGAAAGTTTTTTTTTTAATCCCCATTTGATAGTTTTCCCCAGAGCCACTGTTAACAGCTTGTGTATCCTTTCTGTTGTTTTCTATGTATTTTTACATTAAATGTGAAATATAGTTTTATGTGGTTTACATAAATGACATTTTAAAATATATCCTGGAGATAATTTTTTGTCAGTTCACATAGAGTTACTTAATTCCTTTTAGCTGATTTGTAGTATTCAGAAAAACAGTGATAGAATCATCTCTTGGGTCCTTGAGTTGCCAGCAGTGTTGCAGCAAACATCTTTGTGCTGGTGCTGTGTTTCTCTAGGATGCCTTGATGCCTTAAAGTGGAATTACATATAGATAGATACATTTAGATAGATGTTGCCAGACCACCCTCTTAGAAGTGTGTGCTTGTATCAATTGAGTATGAAAGTACTAATTTGTCCCATTTTCTAGCCTACTTGAGTCCCCAAGTGTCTTAGATGTGAGTTTTTTTAAGATAATAACTTGATATCTCACTGCTTAAGCATTTAGTAACAGTTACTGGTTTTACAAATCCTTTTGAAATAAAGTAGGATGAATATGGGGACATTGTTCATTAAGGGTCTTTCCTCCTATGTACAGTTGTGTGGGACATATTTTAACTTTTTTACAGGATCAGTCCATGTTTAAAGGTTATCACGGAAGGGAAATTTAACATGTCCTTCAGGTTAATTTGCTGTTATGTAAACTTTATAATCAGGAAATAACGTGTGGAGAAAATGCCTCATTTTGCAATTTGACTTCCTTTTATTTGGTCTTTATAGCATACAAAGAACCAATTAGTATTCTCTTAAGATGATTATTTGCACATAGATGACATTTATTTTGTCACAGATCATCTAAGTTCTTCTTCATATATTTACTTCACACGTGTTGCCATGTATAAGCAGTGACTCCTGTTCTTTCTGATGGGTGCTTCCTTCCTGGAGATGGCAGGATTAACGTTGATGCTGGGCTTGCCTGCTATTCACAGGGATGGGATCATGGTATGGTGGGGAAGAGTTGGGAAGATTCAGATTTAAACCTCAAAGTGATGTGACTTTTTTGAGCTAGTTGCTGAACCTCTGGGAGGTTCCGTTTTCTCTATGTGTGAAATAGGATTGACAGTTCCTTTTATGGGGGTTTTTGTAAAGAGTGGAAATTCTGTGTATTAAGTACCTGAACATAGAAGGTACTCAATAGCTTGTAACCATTAACAGTCTTTTGACAACCTTTCTGCTTTAGAATGCTTTAGGAAGCAATTTTAGGATGAATTTTAGGAGAAAAAGGAAGTTCTCCTAATTTGCAACAGAGCCACTTTGGCATACCCAGTGAATGGTGGAATAGTAATAATTGGAAACATTTGTGAGTGCTGGCCACTTTATAATGAAAAACAAACTGTTTTTGCCAAACTATTGTGTCTTCTAGTAGAGCAGTTTATTTTAGGTAACATTTTATTAGTTCTAAGTCTTGTTTAAAAAAAGATTGCTTCTAAAGATGCAGACGTAGAGAATGGACTTGAGGACACGGGGAGGGGGAAGGGTAAGCTGGGACCAGTGAGAAAGTGGCATTGACGTACATACACTATCAAATGTAAAATAGATAGCTAGTGGGAAGCAGCCGCATAGCACAGGGAGATCAGATCGGTGCTTTGTGACCACCTAGAGGGGTGGGATAGGGAGGGTGGGAGGGAGACGCAAGAGAGAGGGGATATGGGGATATATGTATAGGTACAGCTGATTTACTTTGTTATAAAGCAGAAACTAACATACCATTGTGAAGCAATTATACTCCAAATAAGATGTTAAAAAAAAAAAGATTGCTTCTATTTCTGGCAATATGGAGGATTAGAAATGCTTACTGATACAGTTCAACTAAACATGCTAGATGATATAGCACACATATGCATATGCACTGTTTTGTATTATATATTAAAATATACATAAATCTTAAAATACATATAAATCTTTAAAATAAGTAGCTGAGCTGGTGGGAGAGTAAAGGAATTTTTATGAGGCTGGGGTCAGTTAATGCTGTGGATTTGATGTGTGCCCTGAAAGTACCTGCCAATTCCTGGTAGCCTAGAGCCTGAGTTTTGATAGTCTCTGAACATGGGGCACAGGAGATAAAGGCTGAGGCCAGAGCAGTGTAAAAAGACAAATGGAAGGCCTGTGGATAATATAAGGACTCTCAAAGGGCAACATCCTCCCAGGAGGTACCATCAAAAAGAATTCTTAATCATAATATCATACTTGTACTCTTCTGAGGCCAGAATTCATACTATCTCTGTGGCTTAAAGAAAAAAAAAAGGAGAAGTTTGAAGTGGATTGATAGTGAATCCAGCAGAAGAGAACACATATTTCTGGAAGAATTCTCTTTAAAGCAAGGACTCTTAAGCTTCCCTGCAGGCAGAGTCCCAAGAATATGAGCTCATACTCTAATATAAATGAACATATAATCTATTCTAAGTGAGAGTCAGCAGATAAACTACATAAACTCTCAAAGATTGCAGATATTAGAATTACCCTATGGAATATAAAATCAACATATTTGCTATATAGAAGTAAATTAAGAAGAGACTGAGAATATGATGTAGGATCAAGAGAATCAAAATTCACTAGACAGATTTGCAAAAGATCCAAAGATATCTTTTATAAATGATACATACATAGTAATTTAAATTAAAAAAAACAGATTGATTAAACAGATTAGACACAGTGAAAGGGAGGGAGGATAGACCTGAGGAGACTAAGATTAAAAATATAAAATAAAGGTTAAGAGATGTGGAGGGATAAAATGAAATGTCTAACATGTTGAATCAGAATCTCAGAAAAATGATAATAGGATGGAGGATACATAATTCAAAGATAAAATTACTGAGATCTATCTATCCAAAACTGGTGAAGTATCCAAATCCTCCGACATAGGAAGCCAATGAATACTAAATCAGATAAGTAAAAGGAAATTCATACTTAGAGACATGATAACAAAACTGCAGAATATTGAAGACTTTGGGGGTGGAGGAAGTAATTACAGAGAAAAGACATATAACTCAGAAAGGCATGGCAGACATATGGCTCACATTTTAACAAGATAGTATCCTCAAAGTGATGAGAAAAAAATCATCAACCTAGAATTCAAGGTATCATCATTCAAGAATTAATGCAAAATAAAGACATTTTCAACAAAAAGAATAACTAAAGGTGTAACCGTTCTGTGTATTTTACTGTTTTGTGAGTTGGGAAGAGAAAAGGAAGAAAAGTCAGGTGGTAGGGGAAGAGCAGTGAGGTGACTAGGAGGTTATTTGTGATTTAACCTCCCCGTGAGCCCCAGAATACTTAGTAAATTCCATTAAAAAATTAAACACTTTGTGTCAGTTGATTGCTTCTGATGACTGATAAAAGCTGGATTTGGTTGTCTTTGTAGTTTGTAAGGCTGAATGCTGATGTCGATGTTATGGTGAATTGAGGAGTAGGAACTCAGATCCTGGGGGTGGGTGGATGGCTGTGAACACTCTTCAGGCTATGATTTTGGGGTTCAGACCAGGTTTAGTGAGTTCTCCCAGGAGAAAGGGATGCCCTGGCTAACAAATGTTAAGAAAAAAAGTCATCTTAAGTTTGCTATTTGGAATAGAATCCCATTCACAGCAAGTTACATAGTCAAGACCAGTCTACTTGCTCATTGTTTACTAGACTATGCCCCAGAGTTAGTGCAAACAGCTGCATTTCTGAATATATTTTTATCTCTGTAAATTTTCTTTTTGAATAGTCTTTCATAAGCTTTGATGGAAAGCTAGCTTAAATTGTTACTGTATGTATCTACTTTCATCAGAGTGGCTATAGTGAAGTGAGATGGTAGTTTAGGATTGGTTAAAATCTTAAGAACAGAGCAGGGTTCTTAGACCAGGGCCAAAATCTTAAACTTTTCAGTTGAGGTCACTGTGATGAAAACAATCTGCATTTTGACTACTCTTTGGATGTTATTAAAGTATCCATACAATTGTTTGTTCATTTGTGAATTATGGACATAATAAAATGCCCATAAAAGCTGTATCTCCTAGAGACTTCAATAGAGATTTGTATGGAATATGAAAGTAATGTGAATTCATGTTTTCAGTGTTTTATTGTTTTCTTTTGAATGGAAATAAAAGCCAACGTTACCATGATGTGTTTGATAACTTACTGTGGGTGAAGACTTAGAGACAGTCTCTAAGCTCTCCCTTTATGTTTTTAATCCCTGTCTGTCGAAGCCAGAGCCAGACTTCTTTGGCTGATCTTAAACTGGATAAAATATCTGTTTACATATTCAGAATACACAACTAAAACCATTTTGTTTTCAACTAATGAAATCACCCTGTGAATGAATCAGAGGTGTTCGAAGCTATTACATGAGTTTGGTTTTTATGATTTTTGTGGCACAATCTACAGTGAATACTCTGAACATGGAGTTTCAGTGAAACTTCTAACTTGCTTGGCTTTGAGAACATTTCTGTGATCATGGTCATGTTGGCTTGATGGGACTTGACAATCCTTGAAATTGGCTTTTATTAACTTTAGGCTCTTCAATATAACTTACTGAAACTAGACATAAAATGTACAGAACTCTGCTCAAATTATCTCATTTAAAACAAGGATTTGTATTGATCTTTCAATAGCCAAGTAGTTGGGAAGGCTAAAAGTGATTTATTTTTCTTGTTTTACATAGATTAAACCCAGGATAATTATCAAGTTTCATTACGTAAATCCTGTTTGGCACAGGAAGTTGGAATATTCTCTTTCTTAGGAATGTATCTGATTATAAAAAAATACTATCATAATTCTTGGTAGAGTCAGCATCAGTATCTGTGTAGGAAGTCTCCACTCTCCTACTTACTCTCAGTTGCCAAACGTACACACATGACTTTCTGATACGTGTTTTAAGAGTCTTCTCTCTGAATCAGGGGAACCAAATTCCTTTTGAACCAAGCAGGGTGTAATAAGTAAGATACTTAAGAACCTGGTTCCTCTTGGTTTTGTTCTTAAGTGCAATAGAATTAAGTTTCATAAGCATGCTGTCATTTTTAGGTAGAAAGATGATACCTAGATGTTTATAGACTATAATACTGAAAGAGCTGGCTCATCAGGTACAGGACTATCCGTGCACAGTGTGAAAATAAATGTCAAACAAAAGCACTTAATCTGGTGGGAAATCTAAGGTAAGATGCTAAAATAACACTTTAAAATTTTTGAATTTATTTCTTAAAAAGTAGTCAACTTGTGAGTGTTCCAAAGGAGGTATTCATTACTGCTGTTCAGGGACAAACCCTTCAAGTGGAAAATAAAGCTTAAATCATGGTCACAGAAGTTTTTATGTAATAAAGTCAGGCCATTTATGCCAGTTATGGCTTGTCATGTATTACTTCAGAAATGCTTGGCAAGTTTGTTCTCAGTGACTCATTACCCATCCTAAAAGTATCAATAAAATGATGCTGAGTAGAAATTGGACCTCAGACCCTCCTAGGACTCTTTAACTGCCTCCTGCCCCACCCTTCTGATTTCTGAAGGTAAGGGGAGGGAGCTGTGTGCACTGGGGAGGTAAGGAGATTTATGAAATAAAAAATATTCTTTGGGCTTCCCTGGTGGCGCAGTGGTTGAGAGTCCGCCTGCTGATGCAGGGGACACGGGTTCGTGCCCCGGTCCGGGAAGATCCCACATGCTGCGGAGCGGCTGGGCCTGTGAGCCATGGCCCCTGAGCCTGTGTGTCCGGAGCTTGTGCTCTGCAACGGGAGAGGCCACAACAGTGAGAGGCTCGCATACCGCAAAAAAAAAAATAAATAAAAAAAAAATTCTTGGTTTCTAGGAGAGAAAATTAATGTTTCTTTTCTTTCTCTTCTAGATTGTCCTTTTACTCGGGCCACTCTTCATTCTCCATGTACTGCATGTTGTTCGTGGCAGTAAGTACTTTGTGTCTGTTGATGGTGGCATACGTGCTGCCTGCACTTTGTGTTCAGCTTTGGTGTCCTGTCCTGTGAGACCCCTCTGACATTCTCATCGGCTTCACTTCTCAGTCAGCTGTAAGCCATTGCTGGCTGCACTAAGTTCAGAGGAGAAATGGATGCCTATGCTCCTGCCAAAGCCAGTTACAATTGTTTGAAACAGCTTTTGTCCTTCATTTAGAGGAAGCAGACAGGCGCGTTGTATAGCAAGCTGCAAATTGGGAACCTTCAGGATAATAGGGAGTCTTTACTCCTGAAGCAGACAAGTGGTGGAGGACACTTGTCACTTTTCTGACAATGGTAGAGGCCTAAACAGATAACCATCAAGTCTGCAAGCCTGGTGCTAAGAATTAGGTGATGTGTCCCCTTACTTTGGGACATATTTTCTGAAGAGGTTTTCTGGAACATACAAACAGCTTCTGCATAATTTCAGCAGGTCACTGCTCTGAATACAGGCCAAGGTGACTGCTGCCCCTCACGACCTCACCCTGACGAGAGCCCTGGCGTCATCTGCACGGCATGGTGCTGAGCCGCCCGGCCTTCCCTGAAGGCTGCTGGGGTGAGGAGTTTGGTTTATTGCACGTGAAGGCAGCTGTTGTTGCTCCTATTTGAGCAGGTTATATTTTCCTTCCACTTTGTGAAACATTTCCCAGACTTCTTTCCATGGTACTAGAAAGGTTCTAACTTCAGGGAGAGCCAGTTGCTGCTTCAGGAGCTTGTCATCTATACAGTCTCCCCATGGCGATTCTAATTGCACTTGCATTATACAAAGTCAACAGTGAAGAGTTAGAGAAGACTGGCACCCATATTTTGCATATCAAACTAGAGATGAATGTGCAGTGAGAGTAATTAGTGGAAGACCAGGCTTTAGGGCACACACGAGGGGTCTTTAAACGTCAATTTAATTGACTTTTATTTTTTATAATGTCTTCTGTGTCTGTGTGTCTCTCTGTTTGTATAAAATTATCAAAATTTGGTGGGAAAAGAAGGGAGAGGAGAAGATCTCTACCTTAACAGATCAGCTTTAATTTTTGTCTTGATTTTCTTTGTAAGTGGATTTTTTATATAGTTGTGCTGTGTAAATTTGCTGTTTCCCATTCCCCTTCCCCCTCTGGTCACATTAAGTGCTATATGATATTAAATTCATGAAATGGATTAAAGATTCACGATGTGTATTGTTGAGAGTAGCCTGCTGGGAGTTATTTGGTTTCATTTAGAGAGAACTTAACATCAGTTTTACCAAATCTTCCTTTTATTTGAAAAAAAAAAAATTCCAAAAAATGAAAGAATGTAAAATTTATAAAATGTAAGAATTGCAGATGTGTTATATAAAATGCAAACCCAAACTTCAAAACCTTTTCAATAGAGCTAATTTTTGGCTTCTTCAACATTTCTGCAAATTGCAAGGCTTTCATCTTATGTTAATTTTGTGAGGAAGCAACAGGGTACCAATTCAGCAGAATTTAGAGTTTCCTTTTTAAAATATTCACCCAAATGTTTCTGAAAATGTGCCATGGGAAATGTGACTTATTTGACGGTAGTAACAGCAAGTACTGTTCTAGCAATCTCTGTTCATTTATCTTTCTAGGAAAAATTACCATGTTTTCTAAAGGGAGCCACCATACTTTTTTCTCTTTAAACAGGACATGGGGAGTGGGGGAGAAGGGGAAAGCTGGCAATGGCTAGAGCTATTAATATATCCTGAGAACTTTTCCCAAAGCAAAGTTTGTGACTATACTGAATGGCTTTTGAATGTTTGTAGGCCCCAGAGCCAGACATCACCAGGGGTACTTTTCTGGTTTGTTATTCCCTCACCTGTGTGTCAGTATCTTTAAGTCCCTCTTTATGAGAGAGAACTAAGAATCTGAGGTTTGGTTGATATTGATGATGATTTGCATTTACACTACTCTTTAAGTTTTGACTCCTTCTGAAAGCTCCCATGAAGTAGGAGAGGAGGGATGATTGCCACCCTTTCACAGATGGGGAAATAGGGGCCTTGGGAGGAGGCTGCTAAGGTTTACAAGCTCTCTGGGAATCTCTTGTTAATCAGGCTCCCTTGCTTTGTTGACTGCTTGAGTCCAGCTATTTCGAAGAAGGTCAGGTGATGCAGATCTCTGAATATAAAATGGTGACATATAACTTCCACTGTTTTGTTTTTATAAATTTATTTATTTTATTATAAATTTATTTTATTATTATTTTGGGGGGCTGATTTGGGTCTTCGTTGCTGCGCATGGGCTTTTCTCTGTTTGTGGTGAGCGGGGGCTACTCTTCATTGTGGTGCACGGGCTTCTCATTGTGGTGGCTTCTCTTGTTGTGGAGCATGGGCTCTAGGCATGCGGGCTTCAGTAGTTGCGGCACACGGGCTCAGTAGTTGCGGCTCGCAGGCTCTAGAGCGCAGGCTCAGTATTTGTGGTGCATGGGCTTAGTTGCTCCGTGGTATGTGGGATCTTCCCTGACCAGGGATCGAACCCGTGTCCCCTGCATTAGCAGGCGGATTCTTAACCACTGTGCCACCAGGGAAGCCCTCCACCTACTGTTTTTAATTTCAAAGAATATTCTCAGCTGTATCATACTCCATGCCGTATATTTATTTTTGCTCTTCTTCTTTGCTCCTTTGACCCTTCTTAAAATATCTGTATATTCGATCAAATAGAAACTTTTACTGAGCTCTTTTGTGAAATATGAAATTAACGTATAGAGGATGAAATTATAGAGGGCCTCGATGGCCAGCCCATTCTGTGGACACCCAGGAGCAAGCGAGGAGGCAAATTAGGGCTGTAAGCAGAGGGCAGATTACCTCAACTCTGTAGTTCGGTGGTTGGGTCAGTATCAGCTATTTAGATGTAAAGGTATAATGCAAAAGAAAAAGCTCAAATAGGTTTGTCAGAGACCAAGAAATTTCTGGAGATGCAAGCAGACCAGAGCAGCCATGCACTGCGTTTCACTGACTTGGAGCAGTGGAAATATTTAGTTGATGTGGATGTAGGCTCCAGCTTTTATTTCAGCCGCTGAACACACAGATGTCTCCTTGCCTTCCAGCGTTCACATTTATATACCACACTTAACCACTACGCCCCCGCCCCACATTCCTTAGGCCATGACTCACCTTGCTCCCCTAGGCATCTTGGCATCATGCATCAGTCCCAGATTCGGGTGGAGATGTAGTCATTTAAATCATCTCTGAGGACAGTCTTTGATAGCCAGAGAACTTCCCTGTCAATTCCTGACACCCAGAAATTAACTTCTGGTTAAAAATGTCTCTTAAAGAAAATACCTGACCATTGCTCTCCTCAGGCTGGGAGCCAAGCCCTGCACACTTTACAGTGCCTGGAGTTAGACCTGTGAAAACCACCTAGGTTGGCGGCAGCGCAGGGTAGGGTTGCGCATAGCCAGTTGATGTGCTTAGTGACTCCCGTGGAGTTTGGCCACATGCCAAAGCTTCCAAATTTACTTGATTGTTCAGGAAAAGAGGAATGGGATAAGACTGTTCTTTTTTCATTACAGTAAGGAATACGCTAAAGTACTTTTCCCAGCACTGTCATATTGAGGCTGTAACCCCAGAGTGTTTATATCACTGCCTGTTATGAAATTTCTATATAAAACACTACAACAGGAACCCAAGTACCTCTCAGTGTCAGTGCTTCAGCTTGGCTTCCCTCCCTGCCACAGAATGCCTTGTATCTGGGCCTTGCCCCCATCTCTGTGTTTAGATAGTGCTTGCCCCCATCTCTGTCTTACTCAGACCCTCTGACACCACCTACTTTCCTCAGCATTTGTACAGTCCCTCATCTGGCATTGACCATACACTACCTAGCACTGTTGATATTTCATGAAGATGTTTCTCAGACTGTGAATTAATGTGAGCATTGGGCAAATGGCCCGTAAACTACGTGAATCCTGCCTAATTTTAAGGTAGGATTTGAGATTTAAATTTAGGAACTCTGTGAATCCTAAAGATGGTAAAATTAAAGTCTAGAGAAGAATAAACTGAGGCCTGCCTTGCAGTGCTCTCCTGGCCAGGTCTCTCATCAGATGAAGGTGGAACAATACAATGTGCCTGGCTTGGTATTAGAAACAATGTTCCAAAATAAGTAGACGAAGGTATATTTCTTTGTGTTGAGCATGCTGTTGCTAGTCTAATTCAGGGGTTGGCAGATTTTTTTAGTCACAGGTCAGATAATATTTAGGCTTTGTAAGCCAGGTGCAATATCAGTCACATATTCTTCTTTTTCAAATAGCCCTTTAAAAATGTGAAAATAATCCCTTGACTGTGGTTGAAAATGGGGGGGGAACCCTCTTATTTTTTTATATGATTTTTAAATTTTTATTTATTTATTTTATTTACTTATTTTTGGCTGCATTGGGTCTTCATTGCTGTGTGTGGGCTTTCTCTAGTTGCGGCGAGTGGGGTCTACTCTTCTTTGCAGTGCACGGGCTTCTCATCGCAGTGGCTTCTCTTGTTGTGGAGCACGGGCTCTAGGCATGCAGGCTTCAGTAGTTGTGGCGCGCAGGCTTCAGTAGTTGTGGCTCGTGGGCTCTAGAGCGCAGGCTCAGTAGTTGTGGCGCATGGGCTTAGTTGCTCTGCGGCATGTGGGATCTTCCCAGACCAGGGCTTGAACCCGTGTCCCCTGCATTGGCAGGCGGATTCTTAACCACTGCACCACCAGGGAAGCCGGAAACCGTCTTATTTTAAGAATAAAGTACAGTCATACCTTATTTTATTGTGCTTCACTTTATCACACTTCACAGATAGTACGTTCTTTGTAAACTGAAGATTTGTGGCAACCCTGCACCAAGCAAGTCTATGGGTGCCATTTTTCCAATAGCATTTGCTCACTTCATGTCTCTGTATCACATTTTGGTAATTCTCAAAATATTTCAGACTTTTTCATTATTACTGTTGTATCTGTTATGGTTATCTGTGATCAGTGATCTTTGATATTACTGTTGCAAAAATATTACAACTCGCTGAAGGCTCAGATGATTGTTAGCATTTTTCAGCAAAGTATTTTTAAGTTAAGGTATGTACTCTTTTTTTAGACAAAATGCTATTGCACACTTAATGGACTGTATACCGTAATCATAACTTGTATATGCACTGGGAAACCAGAAAATTCATGTGACTCTTTATTGCGATATTCACTCTACTGCAGTGGTCTGAAGCCAAACCCACAATATCTCCAAGGTATGCCTGTATTAAGAGACTTTATGAGGCAATAGCATTTTATAGTTAAGTGTTACAAGGTCAGTCTCGGAAAGGCAAAATAAAAATAAACCAGCTTCAAAAAATACCTTGTTCAACAATCAAATTTAAAAAATGAGGTTGTACAACTAGATCCTTTAATGGAAGCTAAATGTTTTTTTTTCTTCAGAAGTTTTAGACAACAAAAGAAAGGTGATATCCTACTCTTCAGTGATAATAAAATAATGGAAGAATGTTTATGTAGTGTCATAGACATTGAGTTTCCTTTTTAAAAAAGTGTAATTTTTTACACAAAAGGAAAAATGTGTACAGCTTCTTTTTTCCAGCGTGGTCCTGTGCACTGGGAAGTCCTGTTTATTCTGACAACGTCGTCTTTGTGACCCATATTGTGAGGCTCTTCATAAAGTGACCCACAAGTGTTAGCGTCTCTGTGTTTTGGGGGAGGCCTCTCTGCGCTTGGCAGTGAAGCATTTGCTGCCTGCACGGTGGAGCTTCTTCCTACAACGCTCCTCTCTGGGCTTGAATATCTAGTTATTTTGAACAAATTGACTCCTGTCCTTGCCCGAAAGAATAAGAACATTGCCTTTATGAATCTCTAGTAATATCCCAGCTAAGCAGCTTTTCTTTCTTTAAAAATATCAGGCATAGTAGCTTATTTTCAACCCATTTTCAGTAGGTTTTACTTTGCTAAGAGAGATTGGACACTTTATCCTGCATTGAGCCGTAAGATTTACATGGGGTTTTCCTGACCAGAAGCCCTACCTGGAAGAGTGGCATTTGCTCATTTTGGAAGCAAAAACTACCCCTGAAACCTTCCTTTTCACAGAGGCCAGTGGTGAGGCCTGGTTTCAGTGAGAGCGTTCCTTGGAGGATATTGGTCAAGTGCGGCGACAAGGCTAATTCTCTTCAAACTAGTTTCTGCTTTCTGAAACTGGGCTCTGCAGTCTTGCTCTGAGCTCTTGATTTGACTCACCGGTCAGGTTCAAGACAGGGATGGATAGACAGACCTCACTGCAGTCTCCTTTGGGGCCTTGAGGTTAACGCCCTCTCCCTATCAATCACATCCTCCTGTGGTATTTGTCTCTCCTCCTCCTTTTAATAGATGAAAATGGGGGGAGGGAGAAGTGTAAAGGTTAGTGAAGTATATGCTGTATCTTTGTCTTTCCTGTTAACTCTTTCATTTCCCAACTTGTGCCTCCTGGAAATCCAAGGCCTGTTGCATTTTCCTGTATGTTAGAGCAGGGGTGCCACCAGGCAGGCTCATGTGTTCCTTTTATAAACATGACTGTTCTCTTAAATATTTCAGGACAGTGTTCAAATTTGTGGGGGAGGTAGGCATAGGAGGTGTAGTCCTTTATATGCGAGCGAAGACTGGACACCTAACTGGGGATTCTCCCACATCCATTCTGTCTCATCCATTCTGTCTCCTTGGCTCACCCTTGTGTTAATTCCCTTTGCTTCCCCTCTTAAAAACTTAGTTACCACTGCAAATCCAGCTCAGTGTAAATCCCTGGATTAGGCCCTCTCTTCTACCTGCCTCTTTATGTCTACAAGTCTTCCAGAAACTCGCCAGCTGCATTTGTTTTCATCCTTTGTTCCTTTGCTGTCCTGCACTGGGGCTTCATGAATCCTGTACTATCACAGCGTGAAGCTTTTGCTTCTGGGAAGCACCTCAGCGAAGTGCTGCAGGTCATTGCTTTTGTTCTGCTGTTTCCACCTTGTCTTTTATTTCTAGTTGTGAACTTTCTATTTTGGAGCTTTTTCCTTCACCAGAAAGTTGGATGTTAGGATTGGGAGGGATCCAGATGCTAGAATCTCTCATCAAGCAGTACCCCCTTCCCCCCAAAGAAATACCCACTGGGCAAGTCAGTTAGCTAGGCCAAAGTGTGTTCAAAGAATGTTAGAATGGGCCTGAGAGAATGATAGATGAGTCATTTGGCTTAGGGGCTCACACCCTTGTACTGTTTGCAGAAAAGAAGTCATAGAAGTAAATCCCATGCCTAGTGCTACAGTTCTCTTGTAACGGTGCCTTCAGCGGACATTTTAGTATGTTTGTTCTGATGTGGGATTTTGTTTTTCTAAGTTTTTCTCCTTGTTTGAACCCAGGTGTACAAACAGCCTGTTTTCCTTTTCATTTGAAACGTACCTTTTTAAAAAGTAAAACTATCATTTGAGTCACAAATTCAAATTTAAAAATAAAACAGGATTTTGGTTAAACACACAGTGAGAGGAGGCTGTTAACTGGCTTTTTTTTGCAGTACGCGGGCCTCACTGTTGTGGCCTCTCCCGTGGCGGAGCACAGGCTCCGGATGTGCAGGCTCAGTGGCCATGGCTCACGGGCCCAGCCGCTCCGCGGCATGTGGGATCTTCCCAGACCGGGAGCACGAACCCGTGTCCCCTGCATCGGCAGGCGGACTCTCAACCACTGCGCCACCAGGGAAGCCCAAAGCTTTTTTTTTTCTTTTAAACATCTTTATTGGAGTATAATTGCCTTACAGTGGTACGTTAGTTTCTGCTTTATAACAAAGTGTCCACATATCTCCTCCCTCTTTGCATCTCCCTCCCTTCCTCTCAACCCTCCCTATCCCACCCCTCTAGGTGGTCACAAAGCACCGAGCTGATCTCCCTGTGCTATGCGGCTGCTTCCCACTAGCTATTTTACCTTTGGTAGTGTATATGTGTCCATGCCACTCTCTCACTTGGTCCCAGCTTACCCTTCCCCCTCCCCGTGTCAAGTCCATTCTCTAGTAGGTCTGCGTCTTTTTTATCTTTTGGCTGTAAGCAGCTGACTTACGTATTATCTCCTAGAGGAGAGGATGGTTTATAGTAAAGACATACATGGATTAGAACAGGCACACCACCAGGAACAGAACTTTTTCCATGTCTCATTGACCACCTGTTTTTTTAGTGTGGCTGCCACTCCACACCGTGGCTGCTTCATTCTTTTCTATTAAATGCCTCATTCTTATCTAACCATAGCTTTTGCTTCCTGTTTAGTTTGCAAGTAGCCTATCATTTATCCATTAGGTGCCATTTCTACAACTTCTGAAAATAGAGAACTCCTTCTTACTCCCAGTGTAAATCCCAGAGGGCACATTACAGCCCAGCAGATTTCTAGGTCAAGCCTGTCATAAGTCATACTCAGTGCCCTCCCAGAAAATAAGGCAGGGCTATGTGGTCCCCTTCAATTTTGTCTGTGGATCAGCAGTTTCCCCCAGAGGGAAAATTGAAAGTTTTTTTAAAAAATTATTTATTTATTTATTTTTGGGCAGCGTTGGTCTTTGTTGCTGCACGTGGGCTTTCTCTAGTTGCGGAGAGCGGGGGCTACTCTTCGTTGCAGCGTGCGGGCTTCAGTAGTTGCAGCTCATGGGCTCTACGGTGCACGGGCTTCAGTAGTTGTGGCTCACGGGCTCTAGGGTGCATGGGCTCAGTAGTTGTGGCTCGTGGGCTCTATGGCGCAGGCTCAGTAGTACTGGCGCACGGGCTTAGTTGCTCTGCTGTTATGTGGGATCTTCCCGGACCAGGGCTTGAACCTGTGTCCCCTGCATTGGCAGGCGGATTCTTAACCACTGTGCCACCAGGGAAGCCTGGGAGAATTGAAAGTTGTAGATGCTGCCACTGAACCAATCTGGTACCATATACAACATTGGATATGGAGTTCTGTAAGTTCTAAATCTTAAGAGATAAGCAATTGAATGCCTTACCTCTAATGGGTTTAGGGCACATGTGATTAACATATGCATGTGTGGGAAGAAGGGGAACAGTGGAGGTTGCAAAGGCAGGGACCTACAGAGCCTTTTTATTATCAGCTCTGGCATTAAAGCATGAGCTGTCCCTGTATCTATTTCTAATATAACAGTGCTGAGAAGCATCAGATAGTCAGTTCCTCCGAGACAGGGAAAGATGGAGGAATGGAGACTTCTTTTTAATGAAACATACATACTTTCTTCTCCCCTCTCAAAGGACAAGGAGTAGAATTTAAAAAGTTATAAATCCACAAAGTCAAAGAATGGAAAACGAGACAATAAGCAAGAGGTAAAGATTCTGGAAAGCAGTTAAATGAGTGGTAGGAGGAAGCCAAGTCTCTGGCGCCTCCAGAGAGAGGGAGCTTAAAAGATTTGCACTGCAGAAGCTGAGAAAGGATGAGGACGCAGAGCCACCAAAAAGACAGCACGGTGTGCTTTGTTGGACCTGCTCGTGTCGGACAGGCTTCTGGCTGGAAACACGGGAGGGGAGTTGTTGAGGTCTGGAGTTGTTCAGGGCATGTCAACTGTGGAACTCAGTTGACCCAAGGTTCAAGAAACTCAATGTTTATCGCCTTGGGGTCTACTGAAATGGAAGAGTCTTCCCAGGGAAGAGCAGGGCTAGAGGTGGTGCCCAGCTTTTGTAGAGCTACACTGAGTACCCTGGAACCAGGGAAACACAGAACAGGCATATAGGAAGCACACTCAATTAACCTACCTCACCCAGAGCTGAGAACTGTTCTGTGACCAGAGCCTGCACTCGGGCCATACGGCCATTAGTCAGCAGAAGGGCCAGAACACAGAGTGGAGCACAAGGTTAGGTGTATGATCACAACTGGGGAATCCCAGAGCTCCCACAGGGGGAGTGACCTCTGGATCCACACCGAGGGGCCCATCTGTACTTGGGTAAACGTGTAAGAAGAAACTAAATACTTAGAGGGTAAAGGGTTCACCTCAAGTATATTGCAACTTATTTGATTACTGATCCAAAAGTGAATGTTATTTTCACAGGGATATTGAAGAAGAGATTGGGGCAAATTAATACTTAACAGATGTCTGCAGGCTACCTAGAGTCAAATTCAGGGTTCTTTCAAAGGAAAGTATTGTTAGAGGGGTTTTAGAATCTTAAGTGAGGAAGAGCCTTGAAAGTCCTGTCTCTGAGTTTCCTTTAGGTTAGGACTTAGCTTTACGTCCATTTTAGAGTATTTTTTTGCTTTCTGGTTTTTTTTATTGCTATGTCGCTAGCAGGGATGGGTGCAGTTCTCCCTAAGATGTCTGCATTCATGTAAGTATTTGTAATTCTTAGGTATATGTTTTTATAGTCTAAATAACCCATGCCTTTAACCCTTATCTGAAAAGGTAGCTTAAGAATAACCAGAAGAGGGTCAGTTAAACTTTATATATGAAACTTGGCTTCAGCCCTAGTCAAGGAACTGTCCTCCTTAAAATGAACAAAAAGTTTCCAATAAAAATAGAACTAATGAGGTGAATCTTATCTGGCATGGCTGTGGTACCTAATTGGGCTTCAGTTGGCACATGTCAACTTTGCCCCAACCAGAACCAACTATCTTCCCAACTGTAGAATCTTGAGACAAGCCTCTTACTCCTTACGTTTTTATAGCTTCAACAACAGCAAACAAAAAAAAGGGGAGAGGAGCTCTACAGAAAGCCAGTAGCACTTCAGCCAGCTAAGGAGTCCAACTCAGTTAAACAACTGGTATGCTCTTTTAGGGTTAGATGTTTATACTATAAAGTACTTGATAAAATTAGACAACCTCTGGGGCTTTGCCAGGTGCTGAGAACTGAACACACACAACAGTGCCCAAAGAACTGGAAATGGATTTGTGTATCTATTTTAAATAGGCAGCATCATTGGGTACAGCCACATAATTAAATGCAGTCCTCAGAAAACAATTAAGTATATGAGCCATAAATTACTGAGCAGAGTTTTTAAAAATGAATATTAAGAAGTATATTCTTGGGCTTCCCTGGTGGCGCAGTGGTTGAGAATCTGCCTGCCAATGCAGACGACACAGGTTCGAGCCCTGGTCTGGGAAGATCCCACATGCCATGGAGCAACTGGGCCCGTGAGCCACAATTACTGAGCCTGCGCTCCGCAACAGTAGAGGCCGCGATAGTGAGAGGCCTGCGCACCGCGATGAAGAGTGACCCCCACTTGCCACAACTAGAGAAAGCCCATGCACAGAAATGAAGACCCAACACAGCCATAAATAAATAAATAAATAAATACATTGTGTATTAAAAAAAAAAAAAAAAAAAAAAAGAAGTATATTCTTATTGGATAGAAGTTAGGAAAATTTTTTTTTTTTTTACAAAAATGAGACCATATTGGCTGAAAGGAGTTCATAGGAAACTATTCCAAATTTATTCTACATTACAATCTTTAGGGATGTACCCGAAGTCAGAGGCAGGCTGACAATGGCAAAGGCAAGATTCTCAGGTCTGATTAGAAAAGTCATAGAACTTAAAGGGTACAGGTGCTATTGAAACAATAGACTCCTTTACTGGATCAGGACTAAACTACAAACTGTAATTTACTTAGGCAGATTATGGTATTTACTTATAAATACAGATTATTTATTTAGTCTCAGTTGCTCTGTTAAATAATTTGAGGCGAGAGGAGCTCTCAAGTAAATTGTTTGGGTGAATTAAGCAAACTTAGTTCCTAGATGGCTGGGTAGAAAATACAGTAGCCTGGCCCAGGGTAAGGGCAACCTGTGCTCAGAATGCTAGCAGTTGTTCCCAAGATTCTACACTAATGACAGTTGTAATTCAAACTAGAAGGTGAGGAGCTGCCCCCTGAAATCCTAGAAGGTCCGAAACACTTACCTTGTTCATAATTTGAAGAGTGGTCTAAGTAATAAATTAATGTTACTAGGGCAGTAGTTTTTATTTTTTAAATTTTTTATCCTTTTGGTTTTGTTTTGGGATTAATTTTTAGGTATTAATGAGTATAAGAATGCTTGCCTAAAGCCCTGTTCCATATATAGTAAAATCACAGATTATTTAATGAATATTAATATTTCGTGACTGTCATTTTAAACATCAACCCTTTAGCAATGTGGTGATAATTAATATAAAACATAGTCTCCAGTTGGTATGTTAATAAGCTCTTTTCTTTATTCTTATCTTTTCTGTTAGCTTTATCTTCAAGCCAGGATGAAGGGAGACTGGGCAAGACTCTTACGCCCTACACTGCAATTTGGTCTTGTTGCTGCGTCCATTTATGTGGGCCTTTCTCGAATTTCTGATTACAAACACCACTGGAGTGATGTGTTGACTGGACTCATTCAAGGAGCTCTGGTTGCAATATTAGTTGTAAGTATACAGGGCAGCAGCCTACATCCTGAGAAACACTTGGATAAATAAGTAGAAAAGTCCCAATGAGAAAAGTATGCTAAGGCAGAGAATGTGGCTCCATAATTGCTACTGGGTAAGGACCCCAATGTTATTAAAAGTCATTTTAGGATAGATAGATAGCAAATAATACCTACGTTACTTACTCTCTTTGCAAAAGTTATTTAAAAATTTACTAAATTTTTTAATTGTGAAAAGCTCTGGCTATAAAGTTTTCTTTTTAGTATGAATTGAAAAAAACAAAACAAAACAAAACTAATTTACACGAGGAATGACACTTTCATTAAGGGCTAGCAGAGTGAAGCCATCTGCCCAGTACATAACAGAACAACTCTCAGAATGTCCTTAACAAAAATTCCTGTTAGCCACTAATTTATTCATACCCTTAATCTGTACCCTGTAATGTATATCCTTTTGTTTATATTTATTTTTTGCACACGGCTTATTGCAACTTTGTATATGGTTTTTAAACTTATTTAAAATTGTATCATTAAATACTTTGCCCCATTCTAAATGTTACCTGTTCTATACAGGCTGTATATGTATCAGATTTCTTCAAGGAGAGAAATTCTCCTTTTAAAGAAAGAAAAGAGGAGGACTCTCATACAACTCTGCATGAGACACCAACGACAGGGAATCACTATCGGAACAGTCACCAACCTTGAAGGTGGCAGAGTGCCCATATGAAGCTGGCCTGCTTTCTAAAGGAAATGATTGCAACCAGAAGGCAAGAGGATGCATCCTTCAAGCCTTTAAGGGGACTGCTGCTACTGTACCTCTTGGATGCCCACTTTACCTGTGTGTATATAGTTACATTTAACACAATGGTTATCTAATAGCTCTAAGTTCATTACAAAAAATTTCAAGCCTTTCACTAAAACAAATGCCCCACCTGTACATTTTTTTATTAAAAAAATGTAATGCTTATGTACAACTGTGTATGTAATATGCTTTCTTAGAATGATGCTTGATTTAAATATAATACATCAGACAGGTGGTGAACAATTTAAAATCCCACATTCCTTTAGCTGACTCTTTATAAGTAGAGGCTGGCAGCAAACACAATATCTCTCTTGATTTTGGTGATTCCTAAGAGAAAAGAAAATTCAGTTTAAATTCTCAAGACCACAAAGAATGTAATTCTTCTCCCCTGGGGTTTTGAAGACAGCACAACAATCCTGATTAAATTTGGTGAGAGGGCAAGCCTGGAAAATACAAAACCTTGCTTGCCTGAAGGACACCTAGAGGAGTTCACAGCCACCTCTGAGAGATGGGAAACTTAGAAACCAGACCCCTGTTCTCATGACTCTTGAATCTAAAGTACCCCGTGCGTGCGTGGGTGTCTAAAATTATTCAGAAAGACCAGACCAGAGGGACTAGGCTGTCCAAGAAGTTAGTTGACCCCAAAGCATGAATTTTTCAGCTGGCAACGGAAGGCACTATATTTCAGTTACCATGTGAAATTCTTTCTGGACTAAGGACAAACACATTTTATCATATAGAAGTTTACAAAACTAGACTTAACCCTGGAGTGATTAAATAGGTCTGCCTCTCTTTAACAATGTTGAAGATATAAGCAGCTTTCATAAGCTTCTTCTTAAGGCACTGAGTTGCCAGCAGAATCACCAGGTTTGACTGTGAGCAGCTGGTAACTCGGAGCAACTATGTGGCTGCTCTTCTTTGATGTTTTAACTCATAGTCCTTTCTCTTGGCCAGCATTCAGATGGAATGAAATTATTTGCAAGCATGTATGCCTCCCCCCGTTACTACCACCTTGGTCTAGCCATTCTTTCCTGATCTGGTCTTCCTGCTTCCCCCTTGCTAATCTACAGACTTGCCTGTGATGCAACAGCAAAAACTGCCTTGTGAAACCCAAGTCAGAGCACACCACTCCTGTGTTCAAAACCTCCAATCATTTCAGAGGAAAAAGCTGAGGGCTGGGAGCTACATGACCATTTCTTTTCTTCCTCCAACCCCTACTATTCTACTCATTGTTCAGCTGTGCTCCATCCACACTGGCCTCTTGTTGTTGCTTAAGTATATCAAGTGTCTATGAAGGACCTAAATGCCACCTTCTGAGTAGGGGACCCTAGGCCATCGTATCCATCCTCCAATTCCCTACTGTCTCTTCCTTTGTTTTTATTGCTACCTGATATATTTTAATTGTTGACTTGTTTACTGTCCACCTCCCTGCACTAGAATGTGAGCCCCATTAAGGCAGGGGTTTGTATCTTTTTTGTTCACTGCTGTATTCCCTGGTGCTTAAAACAATGTCTGGCACACAATAAGTGCACAATAAATATTTTGAGATTTTATATATATTCATTTACAAACTTTTTCCCACACACACACACACACACACACACACACACACAGAGATATTTTCTTTGAACACTACTACATGGCCCTTCATGGCAATCCAGTGAAGAGCATCTGAAAATGTTCTCCTAGGTTGTGGTCAAGAGCTCAAGTCTCAACAGGATTTAACTAAATTATTAGAAAAAGCTTATGGGCTGGATACTGACCTTCTGAAAATTTATTTTCCAGCTCAGTGTTTCCAATGGCTTTTGCTGCTTGACACATTTGTCGAAGTAGTTCTTCCAGGCGCCTCATACAACGAATTATGCTGCCTGGACAGAAAAGGAAACAAATCACTTGTGAAGTGTAAATAATCAGGAATAGCAGAACTTTTGTGAAGATGCAAGGAAGGTGAACATGGGATGTGATTAACTAATAGTACTTTGAGGGACTTCTCCTGCAGTAAACCAGTAGTAAACTTGACTGGTGACTGCTAGGCACCAGGAAGGCTACAAAGATTTTAATTCCCATCCTTGACTAATGGTAGAGCGAGTCATGGATTTATTATAATGTGTTGACACTTGCTCTTAGATAGGTAAGTAAACAAAATGCCCTGGGAGCACAGGAGAGAGCAACATGGGTGAAAGGTAGCAAAGGTGACATATAACTTGGGTCTCTTATGAATGAGGTCCCTGTCAGGCAGTGACAAGGGAAGACCGCTGAGACAATGTAGAAAAGCAGCTATTCAAGGACCCTGAGTGTGGCCTACTACAGCCTCTGGATACTATCCTGTGAAGAGAATGCAACAGGGAATTTTTAAGCAGGGGAATAACAGGATCAGATTTGTCATTTTAAAGGTGCAATCAATCATTCTTCTGGACCTTAAATAGACTCTTTCATCAGTGCTTTCCTCACACAATGTGTCCTCAATGAAGCATAAAAGAGATCAGTCTCTTCCCACTGGATGTGACTCCCTGTCTGAGACAAGTGTTTGCATCAAAGGTGAAGCTGTAAACACTGTTTCACTTCTGTCAGACTTGCACAAGGAGGGGCCTTGGGATCCTTCCTCTTAAGTGCCACCTGCCTAAGTTTAAAACTCTTGGATTTCATTTTTAATGTCTGAAATACATTAGGGATACCAGTTCTCTCTGATATGCAAGCTGTTAACTCACACTTCAGGTCCTTATTTAACTCCTTGCAACACTGGAAGAATTCATTAACATGTATCAAGCTCTTGTAATACACTCGATGTGTAGTGTTGAGGGCTCCTTTTTACCTTTTAATGCCTTCCACATTATGGTACAGTGTACCCAAGGGAGAAAAACAGTAGAGAGATTTAACTTATAAAGCAGAATGGAATTTGAGCTTAGACAAAGGCAAAAATATAAGCCATGTACCTAAGAGAGTCATTAGGATTTAGCAGGAAGTGCCCATGTACATGTACAGCACCTTTTCTCTCTGAGAAAATGTTGCACAAGGGCTTGGGCTGATAAGGACAACATGCCTGGTTTCTGAACCCACCTATGGGCCAGGGCAAGCAGAACACAAAGATGCTAGTTCACAGCGAGAGGTTTATGGGATGAGATTGGTCAACAAAAGGACCACCAGCACGTATGTCAACTTGAAAGATCAATGGGGATACCTCTCTTAAAAGGATGCTATCATCTCCTACTTATGGGATGTTCACCTCATCTAGACTTGGTTATAAAAGGAGTGAGCTGAGACACCTGGAGTTAGAGGAAAGAAGACTGGGTGGTGACTTGGATACTAGGAAAGATTCAGCTAAGTAATTAGCTCTATGATCTAGGCCCTTATTCTACTCTTATTTCCCCTTCTCATTTGTAAGGTAAATGATGATAAATGCAATTTAAACAGAGGGCTTACTTTACCTAACTGGATTTGTCTCACTTGAGATATGAGATGCACACATTCTGTGACAGGGGCAAAGCGCTAAAGGAATGTAAGGTCATAATACAGTCCTTAAACCAAAATATTCAAAGTTCATACTTTATTGTCCTTCCTCTTCTCCCATTAAAAGGTCCATGGAGTTCTTGGAGAAGTAGGGTCAAGACTGACATCTCACCTCCACATATACACACATCTTACAATAACCCTGGCTTTCTTATTATAGGAGAGTAAAGTAATTAATGTTTATAATAAGACTTAGGCATCAAGGAAAGGTGAAATAAGGCTGAGCATGTTTCAAGAAAAAAGGGTTAAAAAAGGGTTATGTCCAACATTTTCTGAGTACTTACTTTGTGGCAGGTCTATAATCTATGTTTTGTGTAAATTTTCTTGTTTGACCCTTACAGTTCCATGAGACAAGTACTGTTATCCCTATTTTACAGAGGGGGAAAAGAAGCTCAGAGAAATTATAACTTGACCAAGGTCAGAGCCGGGAGTATATGATGGAGTCAGGATTTAAATCTAGACAGTAAGATTCTACAGCCCAAGCATTTAACCATATTATACTATAGTGCCTCACAAAAATGATTTATCTATATTTTCTATAATAAATGTATTACTTTCATAAATTTCAGTTTTAATTAAATTGTTTATACATTTAAAATAATCGAGAAAAAACTGTAAATATTCAGTAAGATTTTCAGGTCATACTCTAAGCTCCTCACTTCTGTTATAAATCTTCATTGTCAGGAAATATGCCAAAGAATTTGCAGTAATGGGTTTCAAGAAGTAGGAAGTAGTGGAAATTGGCAAGTAGGACCCAGTCACAAAGAGTCTGTTGTCTTAATTCAGCAATCAGAGTAATGACTTGTGATAATTTCAGTGAAATGGGGGACTAGGTTACTATGGCTCAAGAAGGAAATGGGAGGTAGGGAGTTGAAGGTGGTCTATTCTCGACTACTCTTTCCAAGCCTGGCTTGTGAAAGGATTGAGGGATTGAGGAGGATGATGACAACAAAATAACTTACTAAAAAATGATGGCAGCAGCTAACACTTACTGACTACTTTGTGCCAGGCACTGTACTAAAGGCTCTACATGCATATTAACCTCACAATACGAGATAAGAGCTATTATTATTACCATTATGTAGCTAAGGAAACAGGCACAGTTAACTTTCCCAGGATCATTCATCTAGTGAGTGGGTAGGATTTAAGACCAGGATATATATGCTCTTGCTCTTAAACACTGTATGTTATGTTGGTAGCTGGAGAAGACGTGGATGAGAAATATCAACATATTCATATGCTAAAATGGCAGCAGAAAGGACGTGACTCAACACTGCGAAGGTGCAGAAAACAGTGGAAGGCGGCCCTGGAACTGAGTGCAATTTCCTCTGAAGAGGAAAATAAGGGAAAGGACGTATGCCATGAATTTCTAGGTTAAGACAGGCCTAGTGGCATCTCCCTTTCCTCTGATGCAGGAGTGATCACCTAGAAATCTGGGGCAAAGTTGAGGTAGATGCTTAAGGAGAGCAGTGAGGATCTGGAATTGCCTCTAAGAGAAGTCTCAGAGCCAGAGAGAAGTCCTGCATGGAGGACACAGTCTCTGGACATGGACCAGGGATTACATGCATGATGTTAACCTCACAATACGAGATAGGAACTATTACTCTTCCCACTTTATAGCTAAGAAAACTAAGTAGTAGATGGCATCTACTACTCGAGGGACTGTACTAGCAAGCTGTGGGGAAGACTACATGAGGTAGTGTTAAAAGTGTACCCAGCCGGTGCTCAACAGTCTCTCCTCCTCCTGCTACTTCTATTATTACTAGGAAGGTTTAATGTGATTCTGAGGTTACAGACCGGCTTTTGATGACACCAAATCATACAATTATTCTCCAGTAGAACTCTGCTGTGAAAGTACAGGAGTAGAGAAAGTGAATTATTAGACTGATCCAGGTTGGTGGCGTGTAAGGCAGATGGAAAAACAAGAATATCAGTTGCTTCCTAATTCTCCCTCCATGACTAGAAAAAAGGAACTGTGGTTCAGAAGGAAAGTTCTCTAAGCAGTGGCTGTGTCCTCTCCACAGCAGGTCTCCAAGAGAATGAGGAAGCAGCTATGTGATGTCTACCTGGTGTTTACTTCCTGTTACTGAGACAACTCATTCTGACACCAATAAACTATATTAAGATTTTGAAAACAGAACAAATGCTGCTTCTTTTACTAGTAACCTTTAACAGAAGAACATAGTGATTTCACCGAAGATGTTGTTTCCAAGTAGGAGGAGACTGTCGTTAGCCACATCCAACATTCTACTACCATTTTACAAATGAGAAACCCTAGAGGTGGTTAACACCTTTCAGGTTCAGGTTAACAGTTTTACATCTAAGATTAGAAAAGAAATCTGATACCCTCATTGGAAATGGCAGAGATAACCATATTAGCCACCCTTTACAGCAATGGCTTCCCTTTAAACTTTGAGGCTAAGAGTTCATGGAAGAAAAATCTTGGATCTTTACAAGCTGAAACCTTTATAAAAGTTGAAGATACTCGTTTGTTTTTGCTGTGACTGTGGCTGAGAAAATTATGAACAGACAGGACCAGGGAAGGAGAAAGCTCAATTAATGGCCTAAATGAGGAAAAGAGGGAGAGAGGGAGAGAGGGAGAGAGGGAGAGGGGAGAGAGAGATATCTGGAGGACAGTTACCTGGGTGAGACAGGATAAAAATGCACAAAACAGCCTGAAGTTGCAATGGGGGAAAGGATGGGGCTGAAAGCAAAACCATGAAGCAAACACAACCAACCAGCTTTACAAATATGGGTAAGAAGAGGATTAGCCTATTCCCTAGGTACAGGAGGCTGCCAGATGGACACCAGCCACTGTAGGATCAGAAGGGAGCATCTCCTAGCTCCACTGGTAAACTCATGACTTGAGAAATGGACAGCACCTTTATCTCTTCCCCTGGATGAGTGTTGCAGCTCCTAGTCCCCTCTTCCATTGGGCCCCCATGTGCAGGCACAAGCAACACAACAAGGGCAGGTAAGGAGCCTATCCCCCACACACTGCATCCCAGGAGGAACGGTGCTCCTCTACTGCTTAAAAATCTTTTGATACCATTAATGCAAACACTAGTAGGAGCACTGGTGAGTCTGTTTCAGTCCTGATTCAAACATAAGGTTCTGGATGGTCCATGTGTGATATTTCTGTATTAGGATAATCACTTGTAGACCCTAAGTTTTATCTTTAAAGGTGGTATTTCACAAACTTCAGTCATTAGCGTATCACTCATGTTTGCTGTAACGCTTTTAAGTAAATGAAAGCTGCTCACTTATTTTTTATAAATAGGCCATAATTATAAAAACAACTGTTACAAAAACAAAATGCTATCAATTCCAGCTAGATACTATTGCCAACAAAAAGCTGATCACCCAGACATATTATAGGCACCTCAAACTCAACAGTTCCCAAAAGTAAACTCAATACTTTCCTTCCAAATCATTTCTATTAACATATTAAAAACTTTAAGTTTACTCATCTATAAAGTGGAGATAACAAGAATTCCTATACCTAATGGGGTTATTGTGAGAAATAAATGAAATAATGCATGTAGGGTGCTTAAGTGTCAGTAACACAACAGGAGCTCAATAAATGTTGGCTATATTTGTCATTTCTGTTCTCAGGTGCTAGGAATGCTGAGCTCCAGTCCTGCTCTCACTGAAAGAGGAAATCCAGTCGCAGTAACTTCTGGGTGTCTAGAGAGAGGGTGGGGGCTGGAATGGAGAAGGTAATGAATATCGCATGACTCATGCAGCCAGATATTAAATGTGTATTTTGCAAACACTTCTATTTAAAGAGAATTAAATTAGGTAATGGTTAAAAATGTAAATATATATAGGACTTTAAAAAGGAACAGAGTGTATTTCACAGGTCATTTAGAATTGAAAAGAAGTCCTTTATAAAACTGCTGTGCAGGGCATGGGAGAGCCAGGTACCCTGGCTCACAAACTCTGTTTTGACTGATTTCAAATGTGTACTGGGAATCACAGATAACCTGATATTGTTTTGGTATTTCTACAAATTGAGAAACTCATGTTAATAGCCAGGATCTGCAAAAGCTATCAGAGGCCCAACCACATGAAGTATATTGCTAAGATAAGCTAAAGAAACTAAACGCACATCTGAGGCAGCAAACACTGCCACACTTTGTAAGCACTCCCACTCAATTTCTGGAAAATGAGTTCTGACAGTTTCAGATGACATGAGAACAATTAAGAAAAATGAGGCCAGGCGGTACAGGGGTTGCACATACAATGGCTGTGGCTGCTGACCTCAGTCTTGTCAACAAATCACCCTGTGTGTACAAACACTGTCCATAGCTGCCTGCAGCGTAAAGGGGATGAATGAAGCCTACCGTGAAGAAGTGAATTACCCAGCATACTTCTTACCTACTGCAGTTCTCTGTAATACAAGGGCTCTCCTTACTCCCAGTTTTGGAAATCATTCTGCCTCATCAATTAGGACCACCTAGATTAAGTGTTAGATAAGAGATACAAAGCCATTACCCATCCCCCCAGGCTATCTGAAGCTGACCAGAAACATACACATACACACTAACAACCTAACCGTTTGTTACAAATCTTTTTTTTCTGGTCTTGCCAGAGTGGAAAGCAAAACTGAATTCTTACTAGTCATTGCCTTTCTTTTTTTTTCTTGCTGTACGAGGGCCTCTCACTGTTGTGGCCTCTCCCGTTGCGGAGCACAGGCTCCGGACGCGCAGGCTCAGCAGCCATGGCTCAGGGGCCCAGCCACTCTGTGGCATGCGGGATCTTCCTGGACCGGGGCACGAAGCCGTGTCCCCTGCATCGGCAGGCGGACTCTCAACCACCGCGCCACCAGGTAAGCCCTAGTCATTTGCTTTTGAAGAAAAATTGTGGTAAAATACACATAAAAGTTACCACTTTAAAGCATGTACCCCAGTGTCACTGCCTGTTTTTATCCTCAGATTTACATCACACGCTGGAAAAACTCAGTGAAATATAATTCACAGGGTATAAAATTCACCCTTTTAATTAAGTGTACAAATTCAGTGGTTTTGGGTATATTTGGAATTGTACAACCGTAATCACTATCTAATTTTAGAATCTTCTTATCACTCAAAAAGAAACCCATATCCATTAAGCAGTCACACCCCTCCCCCTTCCACCTTCCCCCAGCCCATGGCAACCACAAATCTACTTTCTGTCTCTACAGATTTGCCTATTCTGGACATTTCACATAAATGAAATTGTACAATAGGTGGCTTTTGTGTCTGCCTTCTTTCACTTAGAACCTTAATCTGGTCAAAATTCATCCATATTTTAGCATGAATCAGTACTTCAGTTTTTTTTTTACAGTAGAATACTGTCCCATTATGTTTATTTATTCACCCACTGATGGACATTTGAGCACACATGCTTTAAGGGTAATTTTATAAACATCAGGCTCATGAGGTTCTTAACACCATTCTAATTGAGGACGGAAATCAGCACATTTCTTTATCTGGAGAGGTATTTGTTTCTACCTCCAGCTTTCTGGCATTTGCAAAAGTGGTTCCCCACAGTTCATGCCCTGAATCTGATTTAATAACTCCTATCTAAGTGGTTATTGAGGCCTGAGGTTAGGGTCATAATTATATTTTCCTGCAATCATTTACCGCTAGATCCCAGCTTAGGCTGAAAACATTCCTGGAGGGCAGAGACTGTTGCTTGCACTGCACCCAGCACAATTCCTGATCCCACTAGGGTCCCAGTTAATTATTCATTAAATGAGTAAGTATCAGGTACTAATTACTAACTCATTTAGTACTAAAACTGTGCCAAACTTTAAACACAGAACAGATACATACTAATAGAATGTTACTCTACTATTATTAGCAAAAGTATTAAAAAAAAACAAATCCATTGGAAAATCCCTTCTAGCACTGATGTACCGTCTCCTAAAACTATGCTAGTGGAAAGGCAGTTGAGAAGACAATGTGGTGGGGGAAGAGAGTAGTGCCAAACAGCATTTGCTTTAAAAATCTAGGACAGGGACTTCCCTGGTGGCGCAGTGGTTAAGAATCCACCTGCCAATGCAGGGGACACGGGTTTGAGCCCTAGTGCGGGGACGATCCCACATGCCGCAGAAGCAACTAAGCCCGTGTGCCACAACTACTGAGCTTGCGCTCTAGAGCCTATGAGCCACAACTACTGAGCCTGTGTGCCACAACTACTGAAGCCCATGTGCCCTAGAGCCTGCGAGCCACAACTACTGAGCCTGCATGCCACAACAACTGAAGCCCACGTGCCCTAGAGCCTGCGAGCCACAACTACTGAGCCAGCGTGCCACAACTACTGAAGCCCGTGTGCCCTAGAGCCTGCAAGTCACAACTACTGAGCCTGCGTGCCACAACTACTGAAACCCGCACGCTCTAGGAACCACGTGCTGCAACTACTGAGCCCGCACGCCACAACTACTGAACAGCCTGTGTGCTCTAGGACCTGCGAACTGCAACTACTGAGCCCGCGTGCCACAACTACTGAAGCCCACGTGCCTAGAGCCCATGCTCCACAACAAGAGAAGCCACCTCAATGAGAAGCCCACACACTGCAACAAAGAGTAGCTCCTGCTCGCTGCAACTAGAGAGAAAAGCCTATGCAAAGCAACAAATACCCAATGCAGCCAAAACCAAAACCAAATCAAAACAAAAACACCTATGACAGGCAGAAGTACAGTAAACACTTTCAAGTGATAATTCGTCATAGGAGCTTTCCTGATGACATGTGCTTAGTGGAAAGCAAATCCTTCATGCACAGTGAAGACTACAATATTGTTTTTGTATAGACAGAAATAAATAGTAATGGCCCTGTCTAGGTTACAATGGATCTACTACAATGGATCAGTAGACTGAAACCCCATATCTGTATGGGTTATAGCCCAGACATTTTTAATTGTTATCCAAATTTAATTGATGGAAATAAGAAATGATTATATTCTATCATTTTTTCCAGGGTGATAACAGAGGCAATAATTATCTATGTGAAGTGTTCAAAATTCCTCAACTGAATCACAGTATAAACTCTTCTCTTACATCAGATGTCCCCCAAACATATGGTGTTAATCATTACAATGATAACTAGCTCCAGCTAATGTTTGAAAAATACTTAAAACTACTCCTGAGGCTCATGACATGACATGATCAGACACTTGCCCAGAGCACATTAAAAAGTTCCAATGCAGTCATTTTCTGCCTGTAAAAATAAAGACACACTATACTATGGGCTAGAGCTTTGATTATAGTATTTTTCCAATTATATAAAGCATGTACAGTAACAAGATGAGGAGAGAATGACTATTCTGAAATGGACGAACTAAACAACATAGTAAAAAGAAAAAAAGGGGGCTTCCCTGGTGGCGCAGTGGATGAGTCCACCTGCCGATGCAGGGGACATGGCTTCGTGCCCCGGTCCGGGAAGATCCCACATGCCGCGCAGCGGCTGGGCCCGTGAGCCGTGGCCGCTGAGCCTGCGCGTCTGGAGCCTGTGCTCCGCAACGGGAGAGGCCACAATAGTGAGAGGCCCACGTACCGCAAAAAAAAAAAAAAAAAAAAAAAGGTTGTGGTGGGGAGACACCATATGCTAGAAAAAAAAAAATCCTAAATAAATCAAGGTTCTCAGTTACTTTTTTGCTGTTTAATTACATAATTTGCTTTTATGTGCTATCCCAATTTTAGAAAGGAAAGGTATAGCTGATATAATGGTACCATGAAAATTGTGTTGGCATGTTAGACCCAATTTCAAGTTATAAACTGAATTCCTCAATTTTTAACCTTAGATTTCTCAAGCAAACTGTGACACTGAAATAGCCTCAAGGAATTGAAATAGATTTCAGGAATTGCTAGTATGTTGTGGAAAACATCAACTCATAGGTGGCAGAAATACAAACCATCAGGACTTCCCTGGTGGCGCAGTGGTTAAGAACCCGCCTGCCGGGACACGGGTTTGAGCCCTGGTCCGGGAAGATCCCACATGCAGCAGAGCAATTAAGCCCGTGTGCCACAACTACTGAGCCTGCGCTCTAGAGCCCACGAGCCACAACTACTGAAGCCTGCGCGCCTAGAGCCCCGTTCTCTGCAACAAGAGAAGCCCCCACAATGAGAAGCCCGTGCACCGCAAAGAAGAGTAGCCCCCACTCGCTGCAACTGGAGAAAGCCCGTGTGCAGCAATGAAGACCCAACTCAGCCAAAAATAAATAAATTAATTAATTAAAAAAGATACAAACTGTCTTCAATTTAGCAGTTTAGGATTTATCTGCCTTACTGTGGTAACTTTTTCATTTAAGTACAAAGAATAGAAAAATAATCCACAAAAATAATTTTATAAGGCTTCCTATATTTCTAGGCCTATTGTCCCTTCATTTTTCTTAAACAAACAAAACAAACAGTGCAGCACTATTGTTTTATGCCATTGTGTTCGCCTTCTTAGAGAAGCAGATATACAAATATGAGCTATTATATTAACAAGTCGTAGAATTTAGGCATAGAACAGTGATTAGTTTCATCCTTATGGTCCAAAAAGAAGTTAGACTGAAGAGTGGTGATGCTGTACTTGATTGCCTTTGTGTGTCTGAAACACACAACCTGTCATACATCTATCTGGGTTTCTGCGTGTTAAGCAATGTTCACAGGTGAGATGAGGATGTCATGCTCTCTTCTCACAGCCTCAACAGTAGCTACCCACCATCAATTATTATAGACCTTCTTACCATTCCTACAAGCATGAATTTTCAGTGGATACAGATGGTATAATTTTAGGTAGTATTTAAGAAGTCTCTAGGTGGTCCAAAACTCAAAGATAAGGTATTATGGTTCTTAGATGAAGTTATCAACTATCATGTGCTTGTAGTCACAGAGGCCAGAATTCAAATCATAGTCCCATCATATAGTACATACACCTCCATGACCTTGACCAAATTATTTACCTTTTAAAAATCAGTTTCCTTGTGCAAAGTGTAAATAATGTCTACTCTGATGTGCTACTTTGGTGATTAGATCTAAATTATATAAAATGCTTATTAGCACAACTCCTGGCACACAGTAGTTACCTAATAAATAGTGACCATCCTGGTAACAGAATACAGTATTCAGAAAAAGATTTTGGGACCATAATACTAATGACCATTTAATGGAGGCTTAGACATAAACTTTAGGGAAAGGACTAAAACAGCACACCATAATTAAAAAATAATATACTATAAACTATAATATTTAAAACCTTAAAACCCATTAAAATTCAATGTAGTGAAGTAAAGGCTCATAGTTGAGTCTGTTGCAGAGGTTCATAAACTCAGTAATCTATTAGTCTTTAATAATATTGGGTAAAAAGCATAGTATACAGGGTGTGTTAAAAATATAATTTTTCTCAAAATTTTAAATGTTCTTATAATAAGTATCTATGAAGTCCAAGCTCATTTATTTTCATTTTTAAGAAAGTCTGGTGTAAACACAATTCACCATTATAAATATCTACAATCTGCGTAAGCCAATCTTTTTGCAATGAATACAGCATTTCTAAGTATGGTTTTCTTTAAATATTGTGCTTATTATTTGCTTCTTGTAATTCACTTATAATTACTCCTTATATATTCCCTTTACCTTTACTTCTTCATTTAAAATTTTTCTTCAGTTGAGTAACAGTTTTGATTGATTTTAGAAATGCAATGATGGACAGCATATTTAGCTCTGATATTTTTTGGTGGAATTGCATAGCAAGCCATTAGTTTATTACTAAGAGAATAAAACCCAAAGTAAATATACCCACATAAACAGGCCTTATCTGTGATTGCAGAGACTCTGGCACAGGATTATAAACTGTTATAATGAGCAGACTGAGCTTATTAAATAATACAAAGGATTCGTGGAGAATATTTTTGATTTACATTAGGCAGAAGATTTCCTTTTATTATCAAAAATTAAAAGTAATATATTATTTTTGTTTAGTAAATCAATGCCATCCTAAGTATATTTCTTATATCAGAAAGAAATATATGTGTACAAAATTTAACCATACCTTCAAAGACATCTGTCATTTTGCAGATATGGGCAAATGTAGCTCCAGTTGCCCAGGTATATACTACATCCATTAAGTGAGGTTTAAATGAGCTTAGGTAAGTCTCCTCATCAATTTCCAATTTGGCTTCTGCTGAAACTTTTGCAATTCTTTTAGCACATTCCTTTGAAGATAAAACATATACTTAAAATTTCTTACTTATGATCTCCCATATCACTTTTTCTTTAGGTTTCCAAAGTCAGTATTCTACAAGGTTTCTTTTTCTTCCTAGGTAATAAGCCTGCAATTTGGATATTCTGCTTCTAAGTAGCCACAGTGCCTGTTCCACTGCTGAGTAATCAAACAGCAAAGTTTTCCACTACATTAATTAAGAAAAACATATCAAGAGCATGATTTTCACCCAGTAATACCTTTTCTACAAAAACCAAAACTCTTCATTAAAATTATTAAACAGTAACATTTAACTCATCTCTAATTGTTTCATTAAGAAAACAAAGACAATAATAACAAGCCAGACTCAGAGAAACATAAATCCTATGGCAAAATGATGCTTTCTCTCCAATAATGCTTTAAAAAATGTAAATCTTAATATTTCCTTTTCCTTACAATAGGAAGTTAGATTCATTCTTTTCTCCTTGGTAATCGAGAAGGTCAAAAACTCCTAGGCCTATTAAGACTTCCCTGATTCTGGAAGTTTAAATTTCTTAGTAATATTAAGGAATGTTAAATGTTCCATTAAAGGGGCCTTCTTTTATGATTCACTTTTCATTCCTCTCTTGCAGTGTCTTATAGTTCATCTTTCCCTGTCTAATGTTGAAAAGATAGATAAAACCATTCTTCCCAAGAAAAATAATAAAAGAGACCAATTCATTTAAACTACTGTGGCTTTGAGGATCTAGAAATAAATCATTTCTTAGGCTAAAACCGATTTTAAAACCTGATTTTTTTTTTTTTTTTTTTTTGTGGTACGTGGGCCTCTCACTGTTGTGGCCTCTCCCGTTGCGGAGCACAGGCTCCGGACGTGCAGGTTCAGCGGCCATGGCTCACGGGCCCAGCCACTCCGCAGCATGTGGGATCTTCCCGGATCGGGGCACGAAACCGTGTCCCCTGCATCGGCAGGCGGACTCTCAACCACTGCGCCACCAGGGAAGCCCTAAAACCTGATTTTAAAATTTGTTGTAAACTGAGATGGAAAAATGTATAAAAAATTAAGATAACTAAATCTATCAAGATGCTATTCTTAACACCAAGGAAAATGGTGCAGACACTGAACTGTTGGTATAGCCTATCTACACTATGCAATGTTAAATCTGTACTCACAGCAACTCTATATATAACAACATTTTGGTGAGGGAGAATGTTTAATTTTTAAAGGAAAAATTACAAATGATGTTATTAAAACAGCAGTAAATGACAAGACTAACATCAAATGATATATTTAATCCTGAAGGATGCTGTCTCTGTAGAATAATAGATATGATTAGACTGTCACAAATGTTTATTTCACAACATACTATTAATAAAATATGTAGTTCAAAAAAATCTTACCTGCATTTGACGAAGTGGTCCTGCTAATTGCTCTGTTAATTTGGGCATCTCACTAGACTGTAAAAGAAAAGGAAGATTGTATATAAAACCCAAGTTTAAAATGCAGTGTATACTATCTGCTTTTATAAACAAAACAAAGCTTTCATGATATTCATTAATTTCAAATTATAAGACCTCAGTCATTAGCATTTAGAGTTTCTAATCAACTTAGTTTGTGTAAGCAAAATTACCACTCCTCTCATCCTGAATTATACTATTCTCTTATATTTCAGAGGAAAATATTACACTGCTTAATTTGCAAAGTGTGCTAAACTAGCTATTTTCTGTGACCATAAATGGAACTGGAGCAAATATTGTAAACATGCATAGTAGTTTAGTTACATCAACATTTATAAACTGTTGTATCATACTTTGATTTTTGAAACAGTTTGGCTTCTAGAAAGGCAACTCTCACTCTGTGGAAATTAAAAATCTTGGATAAAGAACATTAGAAATATGCCCTCAATTTTAGTTTTACCCAGATATTTCTAGCTCTCTAACCACTTTTAAAATATTTAAAAGTTTAGATGGGTTTCAGTATTCTTATTATTGTCTCCCCACTAGTGAAAAGTCTATCAATTTCTCAATTAGAATAATAAGAGTTTCAGGTCTATTACTAACTAGTCAAATAAACTTGGACAAGCTGCTTGAATTCTGTGTGTTAGTTTCTTATGCTGTCAAAGAGAATAAGTCAGGTCCTCAAAACCTATAGACTTGTGATTAGAATAAAATTATTAAGGAACAAATTTTGACAAAGATAGACTTACTATACAAAAATAAAATTATTACAAGAAAGGTATGTATGTATATATGTATGTATATATGTGTGAGACAATTTAAAGTAATAGGTAAATTTAAAAAAAAGCAACTATAGGTTAGTTGCAATAGATCTGCCTTTACTTTGAGCATCAGTATTTATATAGGACTTGGTTTTGATTTGTATCATGAATGAACTCCACATCTCAGTTTAGTGAAAAGTACACAAGACTGTAAATGTCTTTGACATTGTGTCCATTCATGATCAACAGTTACTGATCTCTTCCTCTCTCCTGGTCACTGTAAGTAGAAGGCACTGGTCCTGATGTAAGTAAGCTATGTTTCATTTTACCAATATTCTCCTACCAGGTGACTGCAGTTTGCTCCCTATCTCTCTTTCAGGTCTCAATTCAAATGTCACTCTATGAGTGAGGCCTCTTCTAATCACCTTACTTAAAACAGTAACCCCTCGCAACAATTTCTATCTGCCTCCTCTGCTTCACTTTTCTCCAAAACCCTCATCACCTTTTGTCATAATGTGTGTATTTCATTTCTTTATTGTTTATCTTCATCAACTAGCATACATAAAAGTATCATGAAAGCAAAAATTTCTGCTGTCTTTCTAGTGTCTAGGTATCTGCATTGCATACAGTGGGTGCTTAATAAATATTTGTAAGATACTTGATATTTATATTATAAATACTGTGTAATCTTTAAATTACTTCTAATGATACAAAAAATAAGGGGGCACGGTATTAGAAACAACACGCTTTAAAACAGAAGGTATCAACATTTATGACAAGTATCTTACTATGTATTTACCTACCTTTCTGGCTAGAAAACATACTTTTAAAGTATCAACAGAATTCCACGGTACTTTCAGTACAATTATCCATTTTGATGTTGAAAGGCACCACACCACAAGAATTGATGACACTACATATAACATAGCGGGGCTTCACTGAACAAATCTCAACTACATTTCGTGACATATTGCCCCAAGATTTAAGAGTTGTGTTTTGGCTAGGCCCAACTCCCGTGAAGAGGTAACATACATGGCCTCTCAGAAGACAGGATTTTTTTTACTGCCACATTAAAAAAAAGCACAGTATAGGCACAAAAACAGAAACATAGATCAATGGAATAGGATAGAAAGCCCAGAGATAAACCCACGCACATATGGACACCTTATCTTTGATAAAGGTGGCAGGAACGTACAGTGGAGAAAGGACAGCCTCTTCAATAAGTGGTGCTGGGAAAACTGGACAGGTACATGTAAAAGTATGAGATTAGATCACTCCCTAACACCATACACAAAAATAAGCTCAAAATGGATTAAAGACCTAAATGTAAGGCCAGAAACTATCAAACTCTTAGAGGAAAACATAGGCAGAACACTCTATGACATAAATCACAGCAAGATCCTTCTTGACCCATCTCCTAGAGTAATGGAGATAAAAACAAAAATAAACAAATGGGACCTAATGAAACTTCAAAGCTTTTGCACAGCAAAGGAAACCATAAACAAGACCAAAAGACAGCCCTCAGAATGGGAGAAAATATTTGCAAATGAATCAACTGACAAAGGATTAATCTCTAAAATTTACAGGCAGCTCATGCAGCTCAATAACAAAAAAATAAACAACCCAATCCAAAAATGGGCAGAAGACCTAAATAGACATTTCTCCAAAGAAGATATACAGACTGCCAACAAACACATGAAAGAATGCTCAACATCATTAATCATTAGAGAAATGCAAATCAAAACTACAATGAGATATCATCTCACACCAGTCAGAATGGCCATCATCAAAAAATCTAGAAACAATAAATGCTGGAGAGGGTGTGGAGAAAAGGGAACACTCTTGCACTGCTGGTGGGAATGTGAATTGGTTCAGCCACTATGGAGAACAGTATGGAGGTTCCTTAAAAAACTACAAATAGAACTACCATATGACCCAGCAATCCCACTACTAGGTATATACCCTGAGGAAACCAGAATTCAGAAAGAGTCATGTACCAAAATGTTCATTGCAGCTCTATTTACAATAGCCCGGAGATGGAAACAACCTAAGTGCCCGTCGTCGGATGAATGGATAAAGAAGATGTGGCACATATATACAATGGAATATTACTCAGCCATAAAAAGAAACGAAATTGAGCTATTTGTAATGAGGTGGATAGATCTAGAGTCTGTCATACAGAGTGAAGTAAGTCAGAAAGAGAAGGACAAATACCGTATGCTAACACATATATATGGAATTTAAGAAAAAAAAATGTTATGAAGAACCTAGGGGTAAAACAGGAATAAAGACAGAGACCTACTGGAGAACAGACTTGAGGATATGGGGAGGGGGAAGGGTGAGGTGTGTTAGGGCGAGAGAGAGACATGGACATATATATACTAACAAACGTAAGGTAGATAGCCAGTGGGAAGCAGCCGCATGGCACAGGGAAACCGGCTCGGTTCTTTGTGGCTGTCTGGAGGGGTGGGATAGGGAGGGTGGGAGGGAGGGAGACAAAGAGGGAAGAGATATGGGAACATATATATATGTATAACTGACTCACTCTGTTATAAAGCAGAAACTAACACACCATTGTAAAGCAATTATACCCCAATAAAGATGTTAAAAAAAAAAAAAAAAAGAAAATAGATCAATGGAATAGGATAGAAAGCCCAGAGATAAACCCATGCACATATGGTCACCTTATCTTTGATAAAGGTGGCAGGAATATACAGTGGAGAAAGGACAGCCTCTTCAATAAGTGGTGCTGGGAAAATTGGATAGGTACATGTAAAAGTATGAGATTAGATCACTCCCTAACACCATACACAAAAATAAGCTCAAAATGGATTAAAGACCTAAATGTAAGGCCAGAAACTATCAAACTCTTAGAGGAAAACATAGGCAGAACACTCTATGACATAAATCACAGCAAGATCCTTCTTGACCCATCTCCTAGAGTAATGGAGATAAAAACAAAAATAAACAAATGGGACCTAATGAAACTTCAAAGCTTTTGCACAGCAAAGGAAACCATAAACAAGACCAAAAGACAGCCCTCAGAATGGGAGAAAATATTTGCAAATGAATCAACTGACAAAGGATTAATCTCTAAAATTTACAGGCAGCTCATGCAGCTCAATAACAAAAAAATAAACAACCCAATCCAAAAATGGGCAGAAGACCTAAATAGACATTTCTCCAAAGAAGATATACAGACTGCCAACAAACACATGAAAGAATGCTCAACATCATTAATCATTAGAGAAATGCAAATCAAAACTACAATGAGATATCATCTCACACCAGTCAGAATGGCCATCATCAAAAAATCTAGAAACAATAAATGCTGGAGAGGGTGTGGAGAAAAGGGAACACTCTTGCACTGCTGGTGGGAATGTGAATTGGTTCAGCCACTATGGAGAACAGTATGGAGGTTCCTTAAAAAACTACAAATAGAACTACCATATGACCCAGCAATCCCACTACTAGGTATATACCCTGAGGAAACCAGAATTCAGAAAGAGTCATGTACCAAAATGTTCATTGCAGCTCTATTTACAATAGCCCGGAGATGGAAACAACCTAAGTGCCCGCCGTCGGATGAATGGATAAAGAAGATGTGGCACATATATACAATGGAATATTACTCAGCCATAAAAAGAAACGAAATTGAGCTATTTGTAATGAGGTGGATAGATCTAGAGTCTGTCATACGGAGTGAAGTAAGTCAGAAAGAGAAGGACAAATACCGTATGCTAACACATATATATGGAATTTAAGAAAAAAAAATGTTATGAAGAACCTAGGGGTAAAACAGGAATAAAGACAGAGACCTACTGGAGAACAGACTTGAGGATATGGGGAGGGGGAAGGGTGAGGTGTGTTAGGGCGAGAGAGAGACATGGACATATATATACTAACAAACGTAAGGTAGATAGCCAGTGGGAAGCAGCCGCATGGCACAGGGAAACCGGCTTGGTTCTTTGTGGCTGCCTGGAGGGGTGGGATAGGGAGGGTGGGAGGGAGGGAGACAAAGAGGGAAGAGATATGGGAACATATGTATATGTATAACTGATTCACTCTGTTATAAAGCAGAAACTAACACCATTGTAAAGCAATTATACCCCAATAAAGATGTTAAAAAAAAAAAAAAAACAAAACTAAAAAAACAAAAAAAAAAAAAAAAAAAAGCACAGTATAAGAAATTAGCCACAAGACAAAGTCTGACACAGGCAGAAGATCACCAATCCCCAAATAATTTCTAAACCTTATATCTGTTCAAAGAAAACTGGACATTCTAAACAATTATCTTGGAAATTAATGTAATAAAATTTTGAACCTAAGGAAAACAACAGCCAAACATAATATTTTGTAAAGAAATGCATTCCTCACATGCAAATTAAATTAGTTCATGGGTGCACAGCTGGCATTCTTACGAGAGCATAAATCATTTTTGGATTACAGTCCTATTTGTTATCATTGCCACTGCAGTTGTAATTCTGATCTGTAATCAGAGAGCTGAGAGAAAATACCTACCTACTCTAGTAAGTTATGTATTTGATCTGATTAATAAATAAGGAAATAGTTAATGGATAAACAGATCGACAGCAGAACTGCAAAACAAATTTGTCTTACACAAGTTACTTTTTTAAAAGTTAAACTAAGTATATATGGTAAAAAGTTCTCTAAAAATTTATATAGTAGCAACATTATTTTTAGAAGGTAAATGTGCTTGTCTTACTCTTATTTTGCCAATTTTATAAACAATGAATAAAGTTTTGAATTTGAAATGTGAAACATGCATTTTACTTTTTAAAATAAATCATACTGCCTTTTGCAATAAAGTAAACGATGATTAGTGTCCTTCTGGTCCATCCAGCATTTCATTTTTTGATTTCTTAAGAGCTGGTGAAAGTCAACTAACTACTCACATGAAAAAATTACTGCCAAGCCAGTGAGGAGAATCGTATGGCCATTATCTCAAATCTTGCCAATGAAAACTAAGACTTCAGCCTCTAGTACAATCAGCTGCCTCACAGTTATTCTCCAAAACTGAGAAGAGGAATATTAATTTGACCTCACTCCCTTTTCATTTTTACTAGTTTTGCCTAATTTTACCTTTTCTTTTTTCTTCTAGACTGTCTAAGCTAGACCTTCAAATAGTGCACTGGGTTATAGAGCAAATTTTTAACTTGGAAACTGATTAATGATGATTGTCTACAAATAAAATTCTAGTTGACTTTCTTTTCTGATAATATACATTTAATTATTTCTCTCTTACTAAATTTGGGTTATAGTTACATTGATTTCTAATAACATTACCTATAATATGTAAACATGCAGGCATATTTTAAAAATTAAAAAATCCATAATAATATTAAATTATAAGACATGTAAATTAACAAATAAGATGTGCTAAATCTATTAACTCACATTCTCTTGAAACACAAAGCAGCTTAGTAGTGCCGTTGCCTGTTCTGCAGATAGGTCATTGAAAAGGCCATTAAACATCATCTCAGTTAGAAGGAGCTCATCAGCACTATACCACCATAAACAAACAAAAAAAAGAGTAAACTCCAAATGTCAGAATATAAAAACACACAAAAGTACCCACACATCCTTAAGATATAGTTTTAAATAAAATGTTATTTGAACATAAGGACTAGTCAGTGAGGAGTGACAAAGATTTATTTAACTAAGGAAATGGCAGGTCTTTATATTTACCAATATATGAATAATAAACGTGAAATGGGTGTTTCCTATAAAGAGCCCATTCTAGCAAATACCAAAATGGAGATATTCATTGAAATAAAGAATCATTTCTTAACTCTCAGAATACCAGAAAAATTAGCCATTAGCATTTATTACCTAGGTCCAAGGACCTTTTAAATGGTTTTCAACTCAATTATTTTACAAATAATTTAAAAAACAGACAATGAAAAACAACTTTATAGAAATCTTAATTAGAATGTACCCATAGCAGACACACATTTTATTCACAGTTTCCTAGTGTTGAGCATGTTATAAATTGCTGCTCATCAAGACTGTTGTCTATGAATCTGGAGTATATCCATCTAGTAAATACAATTTCTGATTTCAAACGTATTTATAATAGGTACTAGCTTATCATTACTTCTGTTTCTTCTTGCACTTGCATTGTCAAAACACATTACTGACTCCAGATTTTAAATACATCTCTTTCAGGTTCTAGCTTACCCTTACTTTTGGTTCTTTTGCATCATCTAAATACAGCATTTTAAAAGACTATGACAAATCGTAATTTCACTGAAGAGAGAAAAGCCATCGTCCTTGCTCCATAATTGTACATTTTCACATTCAGATTTTAAAAAAAATTTTATTTTATATTGGAGTATCGCTGATTTACAATGTTGTGTTAGTTTCAAGTGTACAGCAAAGTAATTTAGTTATACATATATCAATAAATATATCGATTCTTTTTCAGATTCTTTTCACATATAGGTTATCAGACTATTGAGTAGAGTTCCCTGTGTTATACAGTAGGTCCTTGTTGATTATCTATTTTATATATAGTAGTGTCTATATGTTAATCCCAACCTCCTAATTTACCTGCCCTTACCCCCCAGCCCTTTGGTAACCATAAGTTTGTTTTCCAAGTCTGTGAGTCTGTTTCAGTTTTGTAAATACGTTCATCTCTATCATTTTTTAGATTCCACATGGTGTAAGAGATATCATATGGTATTTGTCCTCCGCTGTCTTAGTTCACTTAGTATGATAATCTCTAGGTCCATTCATGTTGCTGCAAATGGCATTATTTCATTCTTTTTTTATGGCCAAGTAATATTCCACTGTATATATGTACCTTATCTTCTTTATCCATTCGTCTGTAGATGGACATTTAGGCTGATTCCATGTCTTGGCTATTGTAAATAGTGCTGCAATGAACACTGGGGTGCCTATATCTTTTCGCAGTATGATATATGCCCAGGAGTGAGACTGCTGAATCATATGGTAGCTCTATTTTTAGTTTTTTTTTTTTTAAGATGTATTTTATTATTTATTTAATTTATTTTTGGCTGCATCGGGTCTTTGTTGCAGCATGTGGGCTTCTCTCTAGTTGTGGCATGCGGCTTTTCTCCCTCTAGCTGTGTTGTGCATGCTCCAGGGCGCATGGGCTCTGTAGTTGTGGCACGCAGGTTCCAGGCCACATGGGCTCTGTAGTTTGCAGCACACAGGCTCTCTAGTTGAGGTGTGCAAGCTCAGTAGTTGTGGCCCTTGGGCTTAGTTGCCCCACAGCATGTGGGATCTTAGTTCCCTGACCAGGATTGAACCCACGTCCCCTGCATTCTTTACCACTGGAGCACCAGGGAAGTCCCTCTATCTTTAGTTTAAGGAACCTCCATACTGTTCTCCATAGTGGCTGTACCAATTTACATTCCCAGCAACAGTGTAGGAGGGTTCCCTTTTTTCTACACCCTTTCCAGCATTTATTTTTTGTAGAATTTTTGGCCAGTGAGAGGTGATACCTCATGGTAGTTTTGATTTGCATTCCTCTAATAATTAGTGATGTTGAGCATCTACTGATGTGCTTTTTGGCCATCTGTATGTATTCTTTGGAGAAAAGTCTATTTAGATCTTCTGCCCATTTGACTGAGTTGTTGTTTTTTTTGTTACTGAGCTGTTTCTGTATTTTGGAGATTAATCCCTTGTTGGTCGAACTGTTTGCAAATATCTTCTCCCATTCTGTGGGTTGTCTTTTCATTTTGCTTATGGTTTCCTTCGCTGTTCAAAAGCTTTTTTAAGTTTAATTAGGTCCCATTTGTTTATTTTTATGTTTATATTATAAAAAAGATTTATATTATAAAGATTATAATTATTTTCATCTCTTCATCATGTTTTTTATCAATTTCCTTGTATTTACAACTATTTTCAGTATTTGACCAACTAAGAATTGTATCAAGGAAAATTTAGCCACAAATACAAAAGATGAAAGATAAAGTCACAAGTCCTTTTTAGCAAAATGGGATGGCCCAAGTTCTTATCACAAAACATTACATAACTAAGTCCTTTATGTTGAACAGAAAGGAGAGTAAAGTTATAAAAATCTTAAATTTTTCTTCTTGTTCTTAGAAATGTATTATTCACTCACTGACTCTTGAGTGTGAGAATTTACCTAGGGTCTGAGATTTTGCTTATATGACCAATTTCACCATCATCACTTTGCCTCGAGTGCTTTTTGTCTGTGTTAATTTTCTGATTTGTGTAAAAATTGCAAAAACATCTTTTTCTGTTATTTTTCTCTTTGCCATGTGGATGACAAATGAAAAATTCTGAATTCTCAACTGTGTTCAACAAAAACTGGAAAAAGACTACAGTGATGGTGTCTCTAGAATTCTATAATCAAGGTTCCATAAAGTATCTTACATTTTTAAAAGGGTTTAATGGATCCATCCAGTAACTATAAGGGTGTTACTCTTAAAAAAAAAAAAAAAAGAAAAGGAAAAAAGGGCATATTTCCTATTTTTCATAAGTTTTCTAAAAAAGAACAAAGTAATGAACTATCAATATTTATAAACAGTAATAACTACTCAAAAATAAAGTCAAAAACTAAACATGGGTTCCTAATGGTAAACTGAGAGTTAAGTCAAGACAAAAGGACAAAAATACAAATAAGGCAAGACTACTTCTATACTCTAATGCGGGAGGCAGATAAGAAAGATAATAATCACAGGACAGCAATTTAATAGAGATTTATATAGGCAACTATGCAAAAAAAGTTGAGGAGCCTAAAATCAAACTGAAGAAACTCAAAGCAAGTTTCAGAAGATCTTTAAAAAAAATTATGCAGGAACAGGGAGCAAGGAAAAGGTCACGCTAAATAAAAGAAACACCATGTGTGGAACGTGGCAACAAGACAGGATAGAAAGGGAAAGGCGAGAATACACGAAATTATGGAATTTATTCTGAAAGCAATACAGAATCACTGAGAGACTTTCACCAAACAATGACATGGATTTATGGTTTGGAAAGACTATTCTGAAAGTAAGAGAGTATAAAGGATGGGTTGTAGAGACTTATAAACAGGATGCACCTTAGTCAGTGGGAATAGTTAAAACAGCACAGAGGTAGGAGAAAACAATCATGAAGATGTGAGAAGAGAGCTAGAAGGAAGAGGAGGAATCTAGGACGACTCCCCAGTTTTTGCCTTTACTGGCTGGGTCTTATTCAGCAAGACAGACCAGAGGGAGAGGCAAATTTGGGGGGAAAGGTAACATACTTTGATATGTGATATTGTTATCACTATCTCTCTAAATATCCTTTCTTCTAAGACTAAAACTAGCTGCAGATATCTAATAGAAATTAATTTCTATATTAACTATTAAATATCAATACTACATAACATCACAAAGAAATAATTCTAATAACATTAATTTTGGCATTCAAATCAGTAGATTGGTGTTATAGTCTAAATTTAATCCTGGGTAAATTATTAGCCTTATAGTGCCTAGGTTTCTTTAAGTACAAAGTAGGAAAGCTTAATTTTATCACAGCTTAAAGGAAAACTACAAGCCTGTAGGCCAAATCTAACATGAAGGAACGTTTCATTTAGCTTGAACAGGGACTTAAAAAAATAATTTTGAATTAGTCTGTGAACATTTAAAAATCAAGAAAAATCACCAAAAAAAAAAAAATCTGGATTTTTGACTTTTCTAAGTTGAATAATCTGATATCATATTATTCTGTAATAATTAATTGGGGCTGGGTAGTCGCTGCCCCCTTTTGGCGGCCTAGAACTGTCCTGTTTGCCACAGAATCTTGGCCCCTGCCGATATCTGAATTCATACCTGAACCAGATGATCAATAAGAACAATATGAATAAGTCTTCATCAGGAATATCCAAAACCATCTACAAGGCTTGTAATTCTTTGGCCCCATCCATTAGGGCCTTGGTGAGAACATAGAAACTGTTTCAAGATGTCTTTTATGGACTCATCAAGAATAATGGTCATGACTATGGCAAAATAAGTATCTTCAAGATGATGGCAGTCAAGTGGGACCCTGAGTCAGGACATCTTAAAGAGCCCTTCCAGCATTTCGGACCCACAGAAACAATTGGAGGGAATGAAATGACTTCTGTTTTAAGTCATTTAGTTTTAAGGTCATTTGTAATGTGGTAAAAGATTACCAAAATAGACGACAGCTTATATCCAATTTACAAAAGTTTATATCCGATTTCAAGCTGTGGCCTATAATATGCTATACTCTAATACCCTACTGTTAGACCAAAACTTTACATAAAAAAGGATAATGATTATTAGATTAAGTTTCAAGGTGGGAAAATGTTCATAATTGTAAAAATAATTAAAAGTATACAAAAAAATATATAAACTAAGGTTACAATTATGTAAAAAGTCCACAATGCATTAAAATAAAGAAAAAGGAAACATATGAAAGTACTAATGGTGTCTGTGTTAATTAGTAGGATTCAAAAGATTTTTATTCTCCCTTTCTAATTTCTCAACTTCATGATCAGAACCTGTATTTTAATATGGAAGGCATTGTACAACTTTATATTTTTAATATAGCTCTTTTTCCAAAAGATTAATAGCCTTCATTTAAAAAACAGTATCCCATTTTAGAATCAGTTTTCTAGAACAACCAGGTTTTACCTGCTTATTTCACAAGCCACTCGTCCTTTCATCTCTATGACATCAGAAGATGTAGCAAATCCCAACCTCCTTAAAACACGTTTGCGACATTTGAGCTCATCCATTTGTAGAACAGTTCTTGCTTTCTTTAGTTCTCGCTTTGCGGATTTAATGTCTATTGCAATCTAAGGCATATAAAAGTACAAAAGAAGTTCAATAAGAAGGTAAAAAAAATGAAATGATGTTTAGTCATGAAATGAAACAAAAAATATTATATTGGGGGCCGGGGGACGTGGAGGAGAATACAGGAGTTTCTTACTGTCCCAGGATATTACACAAGAGGAATGATGTATCTGAGGTAGCTATGACATCAACTCCAGCTTTTCATCCTTAGGGAATTAGGGGGTAACTCAGAGAATAAGGAAAGAAAGATGAGAGTATATGAATCTTATCTCTCAACTACTTATATTTCCCTTACGATGCCCTGAAAAGTGTTCCTTCTCTTTGCCCTCAAATTGTATAACAAATCTGCCTAAGCTGGAAATGGATTTAGCAAAGAGAACAGGTCTTTATTCTACAGACAGAGATGAATGCTTAAAAGGAAAATGTTATTTTGAGGTCATCCTATAGGGTAGATGAGTTTTAAAATTCTATTAATCAGAAAATATTACATACTTTTCAACTGTGACAGAGGATGACAGTACAAGAGCAAGAAAACACTGTGATCCTAAAGTGGAGGCTTGAAGTTCAGAAAAACATGGACAGAAAAGTTTAGGGATTGAGAAGTAGAAATTCAAAGACTTTGGAATTTTGAAGATGATTTATTAAGCTTCAACTGAGGAGCAGAAATGTTGAAAGCCATGATGGTGGTCAGTAACTGCTATTTATTGACAGCTAACTATAAATCCTGTTTCTTCAAGTGCTTTACATTATTTCATTTAATTCTTACAGCAATCATATAAAGTAGGTAACTAATATTAAATGTGCATTTTACAGATGAGAAAACTGAGACAGACAGAGATTACCAAGATCAAGATACTGGTCAAGATCACAGAGCTAGTGAGTGATAAAAGATAGGATTCAAACCTAGACTATCAGACTCTAGAATCTAAACTCCTAGCAATTATTTACATTGCTATGAACAGATATACTGTCATAATGCCAGGAGGATAAGAAGGAATGCTTTATATGTTAGACAACTCTATACTACCTAGCATGATCTATCAGGCCTATCAGAAAAAAAAAAACATTTGTCTTCTAAAATTTCTTTAATTGAAGATGCGCCCATATTAGCATAGAAGACTGTGCTAAGTACCCAGAGGCATATAAAGCTTAAGGGTTGGTAGAAGACAGTCTACTATTTAAGATTTTTATCATAGTAATTTTTATATTGATTACATGCTGAAATGTATTTTGGACATATTGAGCTAAATAAAAATCTTATTAAAATTAATTTCACCTGTTTCTTTTCACTTTTTTTTTTTTTTTTTGGCGGTATGCAGGCCTCTCACTGTTGTGGCCTCTGCCATTGTGGAGCACAGGCTCCGGACACGCAGGCTCAGCGGCCATGGCTCACGGGCCCAGCCACTCCACGGCATGTGGGATCTTCCCGGACCGGGGCACGAACCCTTGTCCCCTGCATCGGCAGGCGGATTCTCAACCACTGCGCCACCAGGGAAGCCCTTCACTATTTTTTTAAAGTGGCTACTAAAGAATTTAAAATTACATAAGTGGCTTGTATTATATTTCTACTGGATAATGCTGTTCTGTACCTTTTTCTACATACTTTAAAAGAACACAGATATCCATATCTGTAAATGAATAAATACATAGGTACAGGGGCTTTTCCCACAGAAGTGAGGTCAGCTTCCTTTTCCACTCAATACAATTAGGACTTCTTTTCCAAAAAGTACATATAAATTTACCTCATTTTTAAAAAATGGCCATGTTGATACCCACTGTGTGGATATGCATAATTCATGTATCTAATTTTCTACTGATGAACACTGAGGTTGTTTACATTCATTTGCTTTTTCAAACAATGCTACAAGAACATCCTTGTACTGCCTCACTTTGTAGTTTCAGTCCGAGAGGACGGGAAAGCTGAATCAGAGGGTATGAGCATTTAAAATGTTGACAGTTGAGGGGGCAGATTTTGAAGGCTTCCTAGGCAGGGCTAAGGAATGTCAAATTTATCCTGCAGTCACTAGGAGGTCAGGAGGTCATTAAAAAAAAAAAAGACTTGTTTTTTCCCCTAAGTTGTTAACTCTTTGTAGTTTTCTTTCATTAAGAAATGCAATACAAGGGCTTCCCTGGCGGCTCAGTGGTTGGGAGTCCACCTGCCGATGCAGGGGACACAGGTTCGTGCCCCGGTCCGGGAAGATCCCACATGCCGCGGAGCGGCTGGGCCCGTGAGCCATGGCCGCTGAGCCTGCGCATCCGGAGCCTGTGCTCCGCAATGGGAGAGGCCACAACAGTGAGGCCCACGTACTGCAAAAAAAGAAATGCAATACAAGCACATTACAGACAATGGGGGGTGGGTGGGAGTAGGATTACCTACTATAATCTCACTGCCCAAACACAGCCACTTCAGGTTTTCCTTTAGCTTGCACAGGGACTTTTCTGGTGTGCGTTTTTATTTTTGCTAAATTGTAATCATAGTCCACAACGATTTTAGGTCCTACTTTTTAAATTTAATGTTCCTGCATAAGCATTTTTTCCACGTATTGCAGTCTTCATAACAAGTTTATTTAGCCAGTCTTTCAACCAGACACTAGGGCCTTTTTGTTATATTTGAGTGGCTCAGATAATGCCTTTCTCTGTGGCTTCAAACCACCTTCTCCGTGGATACTTTCCAGTCATCACTCAACCAAACTCAAGTCTTTCTGTTCCTGTGTTGAAACTGTTAAGGATGATTCTGGTGGTCAGGTACGGAGTAACTGGAAGCAGGGAGGCAGCTGCTGCAATGGTCCTGTTGATAGATGAGGCCAGGATGACAACTGAGTATACTCAGGCTTTTTGTGTCTGTTTCCTCATCTTGAGAAGAAACCTTCATGGTGGGCCACAGCATGGTGTGCTACATGTTCACTGAGAACACACCTGCTGTGCCCAACATGGCACAGGGCCACATCATGCTAGTTCACAAAAAGCTAGAAAGGGGCAGTGCTGTAAAACTATGAACTGAACACATTACTCTATTAAGCCAAGAAGTTTCTACTTATATTATTTATTCAATAAATACTAGGCATCTACTTTATAAAAATAGATCATTATGGGAAATATGGAAGAGTACAAATAAGCTTAAATGAAACATCTGAGCCTAAGGAGCTTAAAATCTAGTTTGTGAAATAGGAAGACAAACATGATAAAAGTAGCATGTGATAAAAGCTGAAAAAATATAATAGCAAGGAGTTATAAACTTCAAGGAGGAAGTGACATTTGTATATACAAAAGATTCTAGTTGAAGAGAAGTGGATAGTGGAAAGAAATGTATTCATTTCGAAAAGCTTTTTCTAAATTCATTATTCAGAATGGCTGTAAGAATGCTTTTACTGGTTAGAGAATATAGCTAGTTAGCCTGAAAAGGTGAACTACTACTTCGTACCACTAGGATGGCTATAATTAAAAATACAGACGAAACAAATAGTGAAGATGTGGAGAAACTGGAACTTATATATTGCTGGTGAGAATGTAAAATGGTGCAGCCACTTTGGAACACAGTTTGGCAGTTTCTCAAAAAGTTAAACATAGAGTTAAACACAGAGTTACTCACTAACCTGCAATTCTACGCCAATTCCACTCAGGGGAAATGAAAAGATATGTCCACACAAAAATCTGTGCATATGTTCATAGCAGCATTATTCATAATAGCCAAAAAGTGGAAAAACTCCAAATGTTCATCAACTGATGAGTGGTTAAACAGAATGTGGTATACATATACAATGGAATATTTTTCGGCCATAAAAAAGAATAAAATACAAATTCATGCTACATCATGGATGAATCTTGAAGATATTAGCTAAGTGGAAGAAGGCAAACACAGAGGCCACATATTGTATGATTTTTTTAATATGAAATCTCCAGAATAGGCAAATCCATAGAGGCAGAAAGGAGATTTGTAGTTGCCAGCGGCTGGGGGGGAGGGAAAGGGGGGGTGACTGCTAATTGGTATGTGGTTTCTTTTTGGGGTGATGCGAATGTTCTGGAATTAGATAGTGGTTATAGTCGCAGATATCTGTGAATATACTAAAAACCACTGAATTGTATGCATTAAAAGGGTGAATGCTATGCTATGTGAATGACATCTCAAAGTGATCAACTTTTTTTTACTGGTAAGAGTTGATAGTTTACTTAAAAGACAGCTAGACATTTTCCTGTTTTAGCTGATGAAACCAATAGGAAAAGAAAATGAAAAATATATACTCACTTATATAGTGAAATGCTTAGAATTCTATGATAAAAGAGTTTCTGCCATACCTGTGCTTTTTTTTCACAAAGCGTATACACAGTTTCCAGATTTGGATCATTGTGAAGTGGATGAGAATACATTCGATGCTCAAAAGCCTCTACTTTCTGGATGACTTTTTTCAGTCCTTGATCTTGAATGCCCATGTCATCAATAGGATCTAATAAGGGAACACCATCAGGAAAACGTTTCTGAACTTCCTGAAACAAAATATTTAAAATTCATTTTTCATCTTACATACAAAATTAGTTAAGACTAAGCTAAATACTTCCTTTTATGTTCTTTCTATGTACAGACATGTATTATAATTTATTAATAATCCTAATATTTAAAATTTAACAGTTATGGATGCAGCACAATTTACTGATAAAGCCCATCACTGTATATTTAGGTTGTTGTAACTTCTTGCCATTATAAATAGTCCTGTATTGAACATCTCAAGTGTAAATGTTTTCAATATTCTGATTACTTCTTTGGGGCTGATTCCTAGGGAGGGCACTACTGAGCTGAAAGATATAAACTTTCAAGGGGTCCAGATTCCCATCACTAAATTTTTTTGTAACATGATTTGACTATTAAATATAATGAATATGTGAGTTCAGGGAAGAGATAGGTCACTATAGGCTGGTATCCCACTGGGAGACTTTCAGGGTCTTGGATAGGGCTTAAAGGTAAGATAGGATTTGGCCAGTTAGAAATTTAAAAAAAGTTGGGGAAAGAAAAAGTTGGGGGCGAGGAGTTACCCACAACAACTTTTTATAAAACTGTCAAGAGAATTATTCATTTCAAGAAGCCCACCCATGGACCACAGCTTAAAAATTCCTACTGTACAGTGAAAGCATCCTGCTTTGTCAGATTTTAGTACATAGCCTTTACTATATAGTAAATCCTTTTCAAATATTTATTGACTAACCAACTAAACCAACTAACAAAGTGCCTTTTTATTTTCCTACCGGAAAATAAAATTTTCTATAAAATCTTAATTTTTCCTATTGAAAATAAGACTATTTCATCCATGTATTAACTATACTATAAAGTAGTTAAAAGTCCTGGCACATGATTTTATACATAAAACTTTTTTTTTTTTTTTTTTTTTTTTCGGTACGTGGGCCTCTCACTGTTGCGGTCTCTCCCGTTGCGGAGCACAGGCTCTGGACGCGCAGGCTCAGCGGCCATGGCTCACGGGCCCAGCCGCTCCACGGCACGTGGGATCTTCCCGGACCGGGGCACGAACCCGTGTCCCCTGCATCGGCAGGCGGATTCTCAACCACTGCGCCAACAGGGAAGCCCTATACATAAAACTTTAAATACACTCTATAGTTATTTTCATTCATAACGAATAAAGCAAAACATATTTAACACACAATAGTGGCCATGTTTTCCTCTGTGAGCCCTCCTTTAGCCTGACTTTGTTGCTAGATTCAAAGAGAGGACAGTCTACATATAGATCTGCTGCCACTCTCTTTGTTAAAAATGACTGCCACTATTGGTAGTGTTTATAGGTTTTCTGAAAGAAAGCAATATATTTAACAGCAAATCAGTTGCCTTGTTATAAACCCTATTTATATTTACATAAAATTTACATTTAATTTATAAAATTAACGTATATACCTGTATTGATTTTAAAACACTCTGTCTATTGTCCAGTGGTCGAAGGTCTTTAGGAATGTAAAGCCTAACGCTGCTGATAGCGGACAGGAGATGCACCAAAACTGGAACAACCTACCAACAGAAAAGTTATATATACATGTTACAATTAAAATTGAATGTGTTCAAATTCTGCCATTTCTTAAATTTAGCTTGAATTCTTAAAAGGAAACTGCATTTACAATATGTGACAGGTATAATAAGTAGATAGTAATCATTGTGGAAGCTTATATCTTAGTAGAAACTATATTTAAAAAGTGAAAACAAATTCAAACCTTTAATAGGTAAACAAATGGTACATAAAAATAAGTGATTCCCTTAACACAGAATCCATATTTTATTCATTTTTGCACCCTCAGTACTTGCTACTTTTTGAATACCTAAAAGTACTATAGCACTACAGAGGAAGGAAAGACTCCTATTTAGGTCTATTTAGGTTTAGTTGGCCACGTAAGATCATGTAATCTCTGGATGGGCCAGAATGAAGAGGTGAAAAGAGGTATTTCAAGCAGAGAAAACAGTATACTCCATTAGACATAATCTTGAAGAAAACCTATCTTCAAACTTTCTTCATGCTTTCTCCTGACAGGAATACCCTTCCCTCACCATCAAAAATGCCATTTGCTTTCTCTAAATTTGCTCCCTTTAAATTCAGACTCTATAAACTGAGGAGTGGTTGACATTTTCACAGATCCAACTTTGTCAGCTTATTGGTCTCCTTACCTTTACACTGATCACCACTGGAAAAACAACTGTCATTCACTTGCTGATATTCACTGTGTTTTACTAAACAAAATGGTATAGTGGCTGAATGTGGGTTCTGGAGTCAAGACTGCCTGGGTTTGAATTCAGTCTTCAGTTAGTTGTGGGACCTTGATCAAGTCACTACAGTTTTAAGCTTCAGTCTCCCCATTTAAAAAATGAGGATAAACAATGGAACAGAACAGAGAGCCCAGAAATAAACCAACATACCTATGGTCAATTAATTTATGTCAAAGGAGGTAAGAATATACAATAGAGAAAAGACAGTTTCTTCAGCAAGTGGTGTTGGGAAAGCTGGATGACTGCAATTAAATCAATGAAATAACAACACTCCTTACATCATATACAACAATAAACTCAAAATGGTTTCAAGACTTGAATATAAGACATGACACCATAAAACTCCTAGAAGAGAACATAGGGAAAACATTCTGACATAAATTGTAGCAATATTTTTTTTAGATCAGTCTCCCAAGACAAAAGAAATAAAAGCAAAAATAAACCAATGGGACCCAATTAAACGTGTATCTTTTAAGAACAAGCACCTTCTCCTGCACAGCCACAATATTATGAGATCACAGAAATTTAACAATAATACATCATCTAATACATAGTCCATATTAAAATCTCCCCAACTGATCCAATAATGTCCTTTATAGACTACTACCACTACCACTACTATGACTACCACCACGACCACCACCACTACTATGTTTGGAGCCAGGATACTACTACTACTACTTTTGGATTCAGGATCCAGCCAAGGATCATTTACTACATTTAGTTGTCAGGTCTCTTAGTCTTCTTTAATCTAGAATACTCTCCACCTTTTTTTGTTCTTTTATGGTATTAACATTTCATATAATTCCAAATTTATAGAAAAATTGCAAGAATAGGATAAAAAGCTCCCATATACCTTTATTCAGATTCACCAATTATTTGTATTTTGCCCCATGTGCTACAACATCCTCTCTGTATATATTTATGTATATACATATACACAAACATACACACCCATACAACCACAGTACAAGTATTAAAAGAGGGAAATTAATGTAGATACACGGATATTATCTAATTGACAGTCCATATTAAAATTTCATCTACTTTCCCAATAATATCTTTTGCCCTCCCTTCTCCTCCACCACTCTATGGAGCAAAACTAGGATCATGCATTGAACCTAGTTGTAATATTTCTTTGTTCTTCTTTAATCTGCAACAGTTCCTCAGTTCTTCTGTGACTCTCAAGACATAGACATTTTTGAATACTATAGGCCAGTTATTTTGTAGAATGATTCTCAGTTTAGGTTTGTGTAATCATGAAGAATCATCAGACTCAGGTTATGCATTTTTGGCACAAGTGATTTTTTTTTTTGTTGGTCTCAGTCCATTGGTCAACATTACTGGATTGGTGATAGTAACTTTGATTACTTGATTAAAGTAACATCTGCTAGCATTTTCTACTATAAGTTACTACTTTTCTTTTCACAATAAATTTATAGGGAAATAAATTTATAAGAAATTGGGGCTTCCCTGGTGGCACAGTGGTTGAGAGTCCGCCTGCCGATGCAGGGGACACGGGTTCGTGCCCCAGTCCGGGAGGATCCCACATGCCGTGGAGCGGCTGGGCCTGTGAGCCATGGCCGCTGAGCCTGCACGTCTGGAGCCTGTGCTTCGCAACGGGAGAGGCCACAACAGTGAGAGGCCCGTGTACCGCAAAAGGAAAAAAAAAAAAGAATCTGCCTGCCAATGCAAGGGACACGGGTTCGAGCCCTGGCCTGGGAAGATCCCACGTGCTGCGGAGCAGTTAAGCCCATGTGCCACAACTCCTGAGCCTGAGCTCTAGAGCCCGAAAGCCACAACTACTGAGCCCACGTGCCACAACTACTGAAGCCTGCATGCCTGGAGCCCATGCTCCGCAACAAGAGAAGCCATGACAATGAGAAGCCCGCGCACCACAACAAAGAGTAGCCCCGGCTCGCCGCAACTAGAGAAACCCACACGCACAGCACCAAAGACCCAACACAGCCAAAAATAATATAAATAAATTTATTTTTAAAAATTTACAAGAAATTTATAGGGAGATTCTTTATAGACTTTGTAAGTATCCCATTCTTCATTAAACTTTTTAACATTTTTAAAATTAATTAATGGCTGCATTGGGTCTTCGTTGCTGCGTGTGGGCTTTCTCTTGTTGTGGCGCATGGGCTTCTCATTGTGGTGGCTTCTCTTGTTGTAGAGCATGGGCTCTAGGCATGCAGGCTTCAGTAGTTCATGGGCTCAGTAGTTGTGGCTCGCAGGCTCTAGAGCACAGGCTCAGTACTTGTGGCACATGGGCTTAGTTGCTCCGCAGCATGTGGGATCTTCCCAGACCAGGGCTCAAACCTATGTCCCTGCAATGGCAGGCGGATTCTTAACCACTGCGCCATCAGAGAAGTCCTTCATTAAACTTTCAACTCACTAGTTTTAACATCCATGGATTATTCTTGCCTGAGTCAAATATTACTTATGGTAGTTGTCTAACGTTGACTCTTCTAACATCTCCATTCCTTCTACAGTATCTATTCTGAGTATATAAACTTGTGGGTTCTTATTTTATTTTCACTTGATTATAATCTTTTACTATCATTATTTTTATTCTCAAACTGTCAAATTCATTTTTAAAGAAGACATTATGTGGACTGAATTGGCTTTTGAGCCGCCAATTTGTGATCTATACAAATCCTAGATACATGGGCTAGTTGGAAAGAGAAGACTCAGGACATGAAAAACATGATGTACCAGGTAGCCAACACCCAGAGGGAGAAATAGACAATTTTTCTGTACTGAGGTACATGTACACAATCCAAAATGGCAGAAAAATTAAAAATAATTCACTTGACTTCAGAGAAGAAGTGTATGCTTTATGTACTTGCAGTTGAATTATGCACAAGTTGCATTATGCAGAAGTATTTCCTTGAAAACAGAATAAACACTATCTGTGAAGACCTGATTCAGAAGGAAGACAGAAACTACCCAATTTCTAATGCTGCTTCCCAACATAAGTTCCATCCAAGAAATGGTCAACTAAGTCTCACACTAATGACAGGAAAGAAACAATAAAGGCCCTCCTACAAATGTCTCCTTAAGTACAAGAAAGGGAGATCCTAAGACTTAAGTTCTGTAAATAAGAACTTAAATGTTTAAAAACCAAATGAATAGTTGCCATGAAATTATAAATCTCTACATTCACAAGGATTTAAAAACATGCTATAATATTTGCATTGTGGAGTTGATTCAACTTTCTAAACCTAATAACCTTTATAAAAGAACTTAGAATTCAGGCTTATCATGATGCAACATCGGTCTATATAAATCCAAATAATCACGAGGGCAATTATTAGAAAAGCGTAAGAATACCAACAGTAAGGAGTATTTTTATTCTTAGACCTTTTTCTTTGCAAGTTTGTCATAAATCAGTTTCCCCTTTTAAGATAAGCAAATGATAAGGTAAATAATATCAGAAGTCAGTACATTTTAAGTCAATACATTGTGTGTGTGTGTGTGTGTGTGTGTGTGTGTGTGTGTGTGTGTGTGTGTGTGTGTGTGTGTGTGTGTGTGCGGGAAGCGGAATCTCTTGACTGCCCCAGTCCTCCCCAGCACAGCACACAGATCCCTACCCCACACGGTGTTCGTTGTGAGTGACTATGCATCGGGCATCTCTGGAAAGAGGCTTCTTGTAAAATATTTGAGGGCGGCTCTGTGTCTCCTACTGCAGTGTACTCTCATAGTTTATCTATGATGGTACCTTGAATCTAGTGGATGTCCAAAGAATATGCATTAATTAATTCATTCATTGAATTAATATAGCTAAGCTGTGGATACCACGAACCCGCATCCCCTCCATCGGCAGGCGGACTCTCAACCACTGCGCCACCAGGGAAGCCCTAGTCAATACATTCTTTAAGTCAATACACTCTAAGTAAATTTCGACCAGTATCATCTCTTCAATTAAGACTGTTAGCTAAAACACAATATGATTTTTGAATTTTTCATCTAAATCAGAATGTTTTTTGAATCAACTGAATTTTAATCAAGTCAAGGCAGACAAAGTTATTCAAACCAATGTGATTTTTATTCAATTTTAGATTTACAAAAATTAAATTTGTGTCTTGATCTAATTTAAAAGCTGACTAATGTAATAATCTATTGAATGTAATAGATGCTTTCTCTAAGTTTATCCAGAAGAATGCCAGTGAAAATGGTGGAGGCAAAGACCTCCAAAAATCCTCTTCTCCATAAAAGCACTGAGAATACTGGCAATTGTCAAAATCAACTTCTTCAGAACTCTGGAAATTAAAAAAAGGCTTGCACCAATCCAAGGAGCGTTTAATTAAAAAAAACCCCAAACCAAAGAACTGGATGCTTTGTGGTGTTTTAACTTACTTTACTCCCTCTCCCACTCAGCTCCACAGTAGTCTTAAAAACCAAGAGCCTGCAATCACTGAAAATCAGTCTGGCAGCCACTGTAAGGGACAGAACAGGGTTGAAATGACTTCAAAAGGCCATTCCCAGAGAACTGTCAGTATTTCACCTGTTTGGTGGTCCCCTAGAAGACTCTATTCATTCACAAGGAGGTCATTATTTGACCTGACTCAGGGCTTGCCCAGTGCAAACAACCTTTTCCCTAGGGGCATCTGTTAAAAATAGTAAGAGACAATTGTTTAACATCATGACCTTCTGAGGTGGTGGATAACAGGTTAACCAAAAAGCTTAAAAAAAAGAAAAAAGAGGGCTTCCCTGGTGGCGCAGTGCTTGAGAGTCCGCCTGCCGATGCAGGAG
>NW_006797357.1:824618-844813 GCF_000442215.2 Lipotes vexillifer
AAAAAAAAAAAAAAAAAAAAAAGAAAAAAGAAAAGAAAAGATGGAGAGTAAGATGTCCATAGGGAGATGTGAAAGGCGCTCCTAGAAAACTAGAAACGTAGAAGGCCTCATGCATGTGTAGGGCTGTGTTCACACTCCAGAAAAAACAGAGAAGGCCCTAAACTCTCACCTCTGGATGTCCTTAAGACTGAACACACAGGAAGTGAAGACTAAGGTACTGCTGTCAACTCTCTGGCTAAGTGTTAAAGGCATGCTACAATATGCATGCAGAGTCCCTAAGCAGAGACTGGTGGACTTAATGGTTATGGGCATTTAAGGAAGTTTTCGTCTAATTATTAGCTGACCACTAAGCTAACTAAGCAGAGACTTCAGTGGCCATGCACAACAAAAACTAGAGACTTAATTAAGAGAATTAATTCAGAAAAGTCTACAAAACAAACAAGCAAGCAAGCAAACAACTACAACAAATAGCAACATAAAGAAACTTAGGTTTAATTTCCAAAGTTGCCATGTTATTTTATATAAAATGTGCAGTTTAAAAAAAAATTACAAAATATGTAAAGGAACAACAAAATATGGTCCATATACAGGGAAAAAGAGCAGTCAACAGAAACTGTCACTGAGGAAGTCCAGCTACTGAACTTAACAGACAGTTTAAATCAGCTATTTTTAAATATGTTCAAAGTGTATTTAAAATAAAAAAAATCTGATTTTAATTTGTAATAGTACACTTTTTATTGTTTGTTTTTCTTTTCGTTGTTTTTTTTTTTTGCGGTACGCGGGCCTCTCACTGCTGTGGCCTCTCCCGTTGCGGAGCACAGGCTCCAGACGCGCAGGCTCAGCGGCCATGGCTCACGGGCTTAGGCACTCCGCGGCATGTGGGATCTTCCCAGACTGGGGCACGAACCCGTGTACCCTGCATTGGCAGGTGGACTCTCAACCACTGCGCCACCAGGGAAGCCCTGTAATAGCACACTTCTCATGCAAACTTCTAAAGTGAAAAAACTGCTAAATCTCATTCTATCACGGCTATTAAAGGGTATTTTGACTCTCAAGTAGTTTTTAGATAGCCTAAGTGTATAGTTGTGATCTGTAACCTATTCTATGTCCTTTCATAGATGTTTTAATCTAATGCTGAATGATTCTAGAGAATTCTTTGCCTAGAGGAACAAAAGAGAAATCAATTTTCTAAAATTTGTAATTATGGTCTTTACTTCCTGACACAGAGTCTCATTTAACTTTTAATGAAATGGCTGTGATAGGGGCAGTGGTCAGAAACACTTGAAGCTGGCAAAGCAACAGTGACAAGAGCAATTTTTAGAATACATTGTCTTAAGTGTTAACCTCTACTAATCAACTGTTATCCAAAGCTAGCTATATTCTAAGCCATTTTGTTTTTCTGGAAAAATAAATTCAAGATTTATTTCACAGGTAAAAGAAAAAGTCACTTTAGAAAGTAGTCTTATACAAAGGCTGATCAAAAGCTAAATTTGACATTACACACACTCAAAGTTAGAGGAGGGAAAGATAACTATGGAAATCCCACTTCCTCCTCATATCTCACATAAAGGAAACTGGGTTCAAACCTACCCTGAACAGTGCTACACAATCATGGCAGTTGAGAGGTGAGATTTCCTTATAAACTAACTGCCTGTGGCATTATTTCTCTGTGTTCAGGATTCCTACTCAAAATATTAATTTGCAAAAGCAAATAATATTATATACATTTTCCATTTCTTAAGGTATAGTTCTCCTCCCTGTTTTATTCTATGCCTTTGTCATTCAACCATATAAACAGAACTTGGAGGGTTTTTTTTAATTTAAAAAATATATTTAACCAATATATTAAAAATATTACCATTTCAACATGTAATCAATATAAAAATTTATTATTAGTTTTTAGTTACTTGCTGTTTTCTTTTCTTATTAGTCATCAATTTTATACACATCTGTGTACACATGTCAATCCCAATTGCCCAATTCAGCACACCACCATCCCCACCCCACCGCGGCTTTCCCCCCTTGGTGTCCATACGTTTGTTCATCTACATCTACAATTTCATCTTAGTTATTTTTGTTTTTCTTTTTGTCTTGTTTTTGTGGTACACAGGCCTCTCACTGCTGTGGCCTCTCCCGTTGCGGAGCACAGGCTCCGGACGCGCAGGCCCAGTGGCCATGGCCCACGGGCCCAGCTGCTCCGCGGCATGTGGGATCCTCCCGGACTGGGGCACGAACCCGTGTCCCCTGCATCGGCAGGCGGACTGTCAACCACTGCGTCACCAGGGAAGCCCATCATCTTGGAGTTATTTTTAAAGAGGGATGTTTTGTGCTCTGCACATGTTCCTTCCACAGCTGGAAATGCAATTTTTGTCTGAAAAAAGTTCTAATATTCCTACAAATTTGCCTAAGTCTCATTATTTCTTTTATAAGAATATATACACACGTATCTTTGATGGTCACCTCTCTGAGCAAAAAATGCTCCCTCCATAGTTCTAAACTCCTTTAAGTCAGAGACTACATATATATTCATGCTTACACATCCCCACCTTAATTTCCTTAGCAGCATATGCTGAAATAAACTGAATAAAAAAATTATTCAGCAGAGGAGAGACACTCAGTTTTGCCCAGGGTTCAGTGAAGACTTCCCTGTAGAGACTATCTACTGAACTCAACAAAATCATATTATTAAGTACGGCAAAGCTTCTCAGTATCTTTAAGTAAAAGAGGCACAGATGCTCATGCTTAATAAAATTTGGGCCTAGAACACAGCAGACAACAAACAGGTTTCACCTAAAATACTAACTCCAATGAATTACTGATTAGATCATTTTTTCAGTAAGAGTCTAATAAGCTTTGAGTGTAAAAGGGGCCCATGACTTCTTATTAATATCTGCCATGAGAGAAGGAGAATGTTGCGATGCATGCCACATATCTGCCATTCCAACTTCAAAGATTTCTTTGGCCACAATGAATATATGTCAAATTGTGGGAATTTTAGCCTAATTTTAGTTAGGCAGTCAGTTGACAAAATAAATGTTAGGGAAAAGAAAATCATGTAAGTTAATGGTGGTGGAATTCTGGAGGAGAACAAATTAGAAGAGTGAGGAACAAAGATCAAAGGCTAGCTGGTATTCGGAATTATCAATAACTAGACTTTTAAATCATTATTTTAAAATGTTTAATAATAAACAGTCTTTTTAAATACTGTCGGCTTTGAATCTCACATTCATTTCACTGATGCAAAGCAGCAGCCGATGATGCTACAGTGGCAGATTTTACTTTCCACAAACCAAAGCCGGTTATGACAAGTATCATTACAATGACATTTCCTAAAAGACCTAGCCAATACAACATATACTTAAAGCAGTGTTTAAAAATAACAAAATTTCAGTATGATATTACTCTTCAAATAGATACTTGGACTCTCCACAGTAAGGCTTACCTACAATTATTTTATATTAATTATTTTAAAATGAAATAAAATAGGAGCCATTTAAGTAATATGTGTATCTCATGTGGCAAGCTGAATGCTTTGCATTTAATTAAAAGCACATGTAAATTAATGAAAAAGTTCTACCTAAGTTTCCTTTCAAAACACTGGCTCATTACTTTCAATCATTATTTTCACAGGAATGCAATAAACAATATGGATGGAATAAAGTGTAAAATGATACAATTGTAAAATAATGATAAAACATCTTTTTTAGCTCAGGTAAATTCCAGCTTCATGTGAAAATTTAAATGATTAAATTCTCTTTATCTTTCACTTTGTCACTAATTACCTTGCCATAATTTGATAAGGAGATTAATCATCCTACTGGTGTTAGATGGCTTTCACATACCTTGAAAACTTCCAATTAGGAAATCATGACAGTATGTTCATTATAATCACATACAGGAAAGCTAGTGATTATAAATAATGTACAAAATATCTGAAATCTGAAAATGAAAAATAAAGTACAAACCTGCATCTCTCCTTTCTCATCAGACTTAGCTGGTTTTGCAGCCTCAGTAGCTGAATTCTTCAAGCTTTCTTTGCTACAGCGCAGAAGTACTTCCACTACATATAAAGGATCCAGTTCACCAGAATTAGGCTAGAAAAAAACAGGATAAAAGTTTATTAATTCTTAAAAACTGGCACACAATTTTTTTTTTTTTTTTTTGCGGTACGCGGGCCTCTCACTATTGTGGCCTCTCCCGTTGTGGAGCACAGGCTCCAGAGGCGCAGGCTCAGTGGCCATGGCTCACGGGACCAGCCGCTCTGCGGCATGTGGGATCTTCCCGGACTGGGGCATGAACCCGTGTCCCCTGCATCAGCAGGCAGACTCCCAACCACTGCGCCACCAGGGAAGCCCCTGGCACACAAATTTTAAGTTCCATGTGTACAGGAACTATGTTCTCAGTATTTAGCACTATGACTTACGTAATGCACAATAAATGTTAATTTCATGAAATGAAGCCTCTTTTCATCCTGCAACATGCTCCACTGGATGAAAAAACACAGAAATCACTTGATACTTACAAATTTAAATGTTATGATCACTGTCAACTGATATGCCATTTTAAGTTTCTAATGATCGGCTTATAATTTTATTTCATGTTATGCCAGAATTAGAAAAAGAAACCAAAAGGAATTATCAGTATCAGAAAATGAGTATGTTATCTTCAAATAACCTTAATTAAACAAGATCAAAAATATATTCAGAGCAGATTATTTTATTGCTTAGTATACTGGCACCTCTACTCTGTGGTTTCACATCATTTCATTAAAAGTCTTTTATATTCTCTAATAAAAACACAATTCTCAAAGACCTAACACTAATCACATCTTCTGCACTATGACAATTTATGTTTGAGAGCAACATTTTTCAAACAGTAATAGAAGACTTTTTTCTTCAGTAAAGAATTCCTCTTTGCTTTTTAATTCAATATTTTAATAATCTCTTTTGCAGAAAATTAGATAAAGAGACAAGTTTTTTTAAAAAATTGAAGTATAGTTGATTTACAATGTTGTGTTAATTTCTGCTGCACAGCAAAGTGACTCAGTTATACATATATATACACTTTTTTATATTATTTTCCATTATGGCTTATCACAAGATACTGAATATAGTTCCCTGTGCTATACAACAGGACCTTGTTGTTTATCCATTCCATATGTAGTAGTTTGCATCTGCTAACTCCAAACTCCTATTCCATCCCTCCCCAGATCATAAGTCAGACTATAAGTCTGTTCTCTATGTCTGTGAGTCTGTTTCTGTTTCGCAGATAGGTTCACTTGTGTCATATTTTAGATTCCACATATAAGTGATACCATATGGTATCTGTCTTTCTCCTTCTGACTTATTTTCACTTAGTATGATAATCTCTAGTTCCATCCATGTTGTTGCAATGACTTATTTTCACTTAGTATGATAATCTCTAGTTCCATCCATGTTTTTGCAAATGGCATTATTTTGTTCACTATTTTTTTTTTAATGACCGAGCAGCATCCCATTGTATCAATATATATACCACATCTTTATTCATTTATCTGTCAATGGATATTTAGGTTTCCATGTCTTGACTATTGTGAATAGTGCTGCTATGAACATAGGGGTGCATGTATCTTTTTTAATTATAATTTTGTTTGGATATATGCCCAGGAGTGGGATTGCTGGATCATATGGCAACTCTGTTTTTAGTTTTTTAAGGAACCTCCATACTGTTTTCCACAGTGGCTGCACCAATTTACATTCCACCAACAATGTAGGCAGATGCCCCTTAAGGGAGAGTTATTTCGATTGAGAGGGGAACATTGCAAGAAGTGATGACTTGTTCTCCTTCCTGTTCTCCTCCCAGCCACCCTGCACAGTTCCTGTGCAAAAATGAAAAACTGTCAAGAAATGACCATGAATCCATTCCTACAATCTATTTCTGTAATAAAACTATCCATTTGCCTCAGAATAGTAAAATATCTTTCCGAAACAAACCAAAAATACAATCATAATTATCTTAAACTTCTGAGTACAAATTTCCTCAAAGAAAGCATAAGCTCCATTTTCCAATTCAAAAAGAAAACTAGTTTTTTCTCGGCACATATTTTTATTCAAAATGGTTTTTTTTGTTGTTTTTTGCTTTTTTTTTTTGCGGTACGCGGGCCTCTCACTGCTGTGGCCTCTCCCATTGCGGAGCACAGGCTCCGGACGCGCAGGCTCAGCGGCCATGGCTCACGGGCCCAGCCGCTCCGTGGCATGTGGGATCTTCCCAGACCGGGGTACGAACCTGTGTCCCCTGCATCGGCAGGCGGACTCTCAACCACCGCGCCACCAGGGAAGCCCAAATATGGTTATTTTTAAAGAAGTTTTAAAACATTTTTCAGTTTGATACAGATTCAAAGACAGTATTTTCAATTAGACTTGTATCTGCAAAGATTATGTGTGTGTGTACAGACACACACATGCATATATATATATATATATATATATCTTAGTTAATACAAAATTAGTTTTAAAATGAGGTAAATAGTTATGACCAACTTTTAACTCTTCCAAGGGGCCAAGAACCATAAGGAGAATCAGTGATTAAAATATTTAGCTTTCCAGAGGGGGAAAAACCCCTCTAAGTAAGATGCATTTCACAATATGATGAATAAATTAACTACAAGGTGTTACAGGACATACGAGTATTTGGACAAAAATAACCTAAGATTTATGAAGAATCTTTAATGTGTCTAGACAATCTAGAACTCTGTTATTGGGTTTAATTCCAACTCTGTAGATTTTATTTATAAACTTAATATTCTCCCTATCATCTCATACATAATTATCTTTGTAGAACTACCAAAACCACTTACAACATTACAGAGGTATTCTCAAGTGTTACTATGCAAACTCTTTTGAAAGCATTCTTTATTGTAGCATTAAATGAAAACTTGCTGTTAAATTTATTTCCTAAAATGATAAAACTTTTCTCAGCAAACTTTTTCTAGTTCTGTACTTTGGTAAAGGTGGGTCAACAATATCGACCTTCACATAAGAGAAATATAATTTTGATAATCTCAAGATTATAAAATGTAAAGAAACAAATACAAAATAAATATTGACAATGCATTTGTATCTCCTTAAAATGCTTCAAAATATTTTCTTCATCAGTATGTACTTTCCCTCTGTGGACAAAGAATGTCATGTCACCTGACAAAGAATGCTGCAGCCATCAGCCACTGAAGCCACCCCTGATGGTGCATCCTGAGGGGAACTCAGGATCAAGATAAACAGGCTGCCTGCCATCAAGCTATCAGCCTCCACAGCCACCCCCAATAGTACACTCTGAGGGGATACAGGATGGAGAAAAACAGGGCAGTTAAGGTGCTTATCAAAGGAACAATTTCAATAAGCCCAGATGCTTACATCTTCCAATACACAGAAAAGTGTTGAATTCATTAACTTGAGGTGTCTGGTTTTCTTTAATTAACTGTAATCTTTTGATGTTCTGACTACCTAGTTTTTGTTTGTCTGCAAAAAATCCTATATATCCTGGCTCCTCCCTTACCTCTTCAAAACAGTCCCTCAAAGCTATTTGAGAGGCTGTTTCCTGGGCTTAAGGTCTCAGTAAGTCTGCCGAATAAAACATAATTCTCAACTTTTAGGTTGTGCAATTTTTTTCAGTCGACCATTTGGGCAACTAACAAAGGGACCCAGAGTAGACTTCTCTCCTTTGCCTGAACTCTATGAGGATCTGGAGCCTTGGTACCAGCTGAGGCCACTTGGTTGGGCCTGTCTGCCTCCTCGGAGAGTCCAAACAAATTTGGGTGAGTCTCTCCTGGTTCTCGAATCTCCTAAGTTTTATTTAATCTCCAGTTTATCTCCTGGTTCTTGAATCTCGTAAGTCTCTTCTTTGGAGGAGCAGGTTATCTTTGAAACTTTGTTTCAAGAAGAGGTACCTGGTTTACCCTCAGTTGAAAGACACTGGGGAGACTTTTGCTTACTTTAGACACTGAGTTGGTTATCCTCTGTTGAAAGACACTGGAAGACTTTGCTTAGCTGAAAGACACTGAGTAAGGTTGGAGTGCGTAAATTAGGTAGAAGACTGTCTTGTCGTTTTTCCTTGAATTGGCTACTTTAACAGTTTATTGTAATAAAAGTGAGATATCTCATGAGAGCTTTCTGCTCCAAAAAAGGACCATCTCCTCCCAGGTGGCAACGGCTTTTTCAGGCAACTAAGATGCTTGTGGGAGTGGTGGAGGCAAGCCCTCATAATATGCGGCTGCCCCTACAGGGAAACCCACTCACTTTAATTAAAAATTTGCTCTGCAGGGGATATGCCTAAGAGTTGGTCCCTCCATGATCTGAGCACCCACAGCGGTCTCAGGATACTGAAGGGAAAAACTGAGACATGTAACAGAGCTAAAACAGCTCCAGGGTAAAACCTAGAGGAGTTAAGCTCACAAACAGCACCCTGGCCCACCACAGGATTGTCACTAGCTACTTTATCTAAACAAATTGACCTCAGAACAGGGAACAAAACTTTCAAAACAAAAGGAGTGACAAATTACCAGGTTTATGTACATACAAAACTTACATTTACAAGTACTTTAATTGGGGATTAAAGGAAATCTTGCCCTGAAAATAACTAAGATGGGGGCTCTTTTATTGCATATGCAGTTAAGTTAGAGAAATCCAGCTTGATAAAACATATTTTCAGAATTCTGACCGTAAAGAAAAAGCCCTTTTAGTGGGAACTTGCATTTATCTTTCCATGTCTTTGAGAAGTTAATGTTCTACCCAGTCTTCTTCAGCATTGTGTGTGGTGTGTGTGTGTGTGTGTGTGTTTTGAGAACTTGGTCTCTGCCATCCATAAAGTACACATATGGTGTACATTTCGCAGCCCACTGAACAAACTGGGATTCTGAGCAATCTTTTGTCTGACTGTGCCAACTTTCAGGGGGCTTTCTGCCGTCTTAACCTTCCTTGTATCAGCCTGTACAACAAAGGTCTTTTACTATTTTGGGGAGTAAATTTTCTGGATTTTGTTTAGGTGGCTTCCTTCACACTGTCTTGTGGGCATGACTCTTGCATTTTATTGGTTTGAGTCCCTATTAAGATATATCTCGTTAATGGCCAGATGATGGATCTTTTAAATTTGAGAAACTTCTAAACTGGCAAATTTTTAGAGCTTTCATTATAAACAGCTGTTGTACTGGTACCTATGAAAAAATCAAATCAGAAGGTATAAAAAGATAAAATAATTAAACTCAGAACACCTTTAATTTAACCCAAACAAACGAATAGAAAAAATGGCTTGGGAAGCTTTATTTACGCACTCTGCTTTCCCTTCACGGGTCTTACAGATGCTAATAAACACACTAGGATAGGAGGCGGTGGAAAGATGTGGGAGGAGTAAGACGCGGAGATCACTTTCCTCCCCACAAATACACCAGAAATACATCTACATGTGGAACAACTCCTACAGAACACCTACTGAATGCTGGCAGAAGACCTCAGACCTCCCAAAAGGCAAGAAACTCCCCACGTATCTGGGTAGGGCAAAAGAAAAAATTAATTAAAAACAGAGACAATAGAATAGAGACGGCACCTGCACCAGTGGGAGGGAGCTGTGAAGGAGGAAAGGTCTCCACACACTAGGAAGCCCCTTCGCGGGCAGAGATTGCGGGAGGCGGAGTGGGGAGCTTCGGAGCCGCGGAGGACAGCACAGCAACAGGGGCGCGGAGGGCAAAGCGGAGAGATTCCCGCAGAGGATCGGTGCCGACCGGCACTCACCAGCCCGAGAGGCTTGTGTGCTCTTGGAGAGCAAGTTTTATGATTTTTTCCACTTTACCTCTTTTTGTGAGGGTATATGTGTATGCTTCTATGTAAGATTTTGTCTCTATAACTTTGCTTCCACCATTTGTCCTAAGGTTCTATCCTTCCCTTTTTTTTTTCCTCTAAATAATTATTTTTTTAATTCAATAACTTTATTATACTTTATTTTATTTTACTGTATCTTCTTTCTTTCTGTATTTTTTCCTTCCTTCCCTCATTCCTTCCTTCCTTCCCTCCTCCCTCCCTCCCTCCTTTCTTTCCTTCTTGCCTTCTTCCTTTCTTTTCTTCTTTCTTTCTTTCTTCCTTCCCTCCTTCCTTCCTTCCCTCCTCTCTTTCTTTCTTTCTTTCTTTCTTTCCTATTTCCTCCTACTTATACTAATTCTCTCTACTTTCTCTCCCTTTTATTCTGAGCCGAGTGGATGAAAGGCTCTTGCTGCTCCAGCCAGGAGTCAGGACTCTGCCTCTGAGGTGGGAGAGCCAACTTCAGAACACTCGTCAAGAAGAGACCTCCCAGCCCCACATAATATCAAACGGCGAAAATCTCCCAGAGATCTCCATCTCAACACCAGCACCCAGCTTCGCTCAACGACCAGCAAGCTACAGTGCTGGACAACCTATGCCAACCATATAGCAAAACAGGAACACAACCCCACCCACTAGCAGAGAGGCTGCCTAAAATCATAATAAGTCCACAGACACCCCAAAACACACCACCAGACGTGGACCTGCCCACTAGAGAGACAAGATCTAGCCTCATACACCACAACACAGCCACTAGTCCCCTCCACCAGGAAGCCTACACAACGCACTGAACCAACCTTAGCCACTGGAGACAGACATCAAAAACAACGGGAGCTACGAACTTGCAGCCTGCAAAAAGGTGAACCCAATCACAGTAAGATAAGCAAAATGAGAAGACAGAAAAACACACAGCAGATGAAGGAGCAGGATAAAAACCCACCAGACCTAACAAATGAAGAGGAAATAGGCAGTCTACCTGAAAAAGAGTTCAGAATAATGATAGTAAAGATGATCCAAAATCTTGGAAATAGAATGGACAAAATGCAAGAAGCAGTTAACAAGGACCTAGAAGAAATAAAGATGAAACAGACAATGATGAACAACACAATAAATGAAATGAAAAATACTCTAGATGGGATCAATAGCAGAATAAATGAGGCAGAAGAACGGATAAGTGACCTGGAAGATAAAATAGTGGAAATAACTACTGCAGAGCAGAATAAAGAAAAAAGAATGAAAAGAACTGAGGACAGTCTCAGAGACCTCTGGGACAACATTAAACGCACCAACATTCGAATTATAGGGGTTCCAGAAGAAGAAGAGAAAAAGAAAGGGACTGAGAAAATATTTGAAGAGATTATAGTTGAAAACTTCCCTAATATGGGAAAGGAAATCGTTAATCAAGTCCAGGAAGCACAGAGAGTCCCATACAGGATAAATTCAAGGAGAAATACGCCAAGACACATATTAATCAAACTGTCAAAAACTAAATACAAAGAAAGCATATTAAAAGCAGCAAGGGAAAAACAACAAATAACACACAAGGGAATCCCCATAAGGTTAACAGCTGATCTCTCAGCAGAAACTCTACAAGCCAGAAGGGAGTGGCAGGACATACTGAAAGTGATGAAGGAGAAAAACCTGCAACCAAGATTACTCTACCCAGCAAGGATCTCATTCAGATTTGATGGAGAAATTAAAACCTTTACAGACAAGCAAAAGCTGAGAGAGTTCAGCACCACCAAACCAGCTTTACAACAAATGCTAAAGGAACTTCTCTAGACAAAAACACAAGAGAAGGAAAAGTCCTATAATAACGAACCCAAAACAATTTAGAAAATGGGAATAGGAACATACATATCGATAATTACCTTAAATGTAAATGGACTAAATGCTCCCACCAAAAGACACAGATTGGCTGAATGGATACAAAAACAAGACCCATATATATGCTGTCTACAAGAGACCCACTTCAGACCTAGAGACACATACAGACTGAAAGTAAGGGGATGGAAAAAGATATTCCATGCAAATGGAAACCAAAAGAAAGCTGGAGTAGCAATTCTCATATCAGACAAAATAGACTTTAAAATAAGGACTATCAGAAGAGACAAAGAAGGACACTACATAATGATTAAGGGATCGATCCAAGAAGAAGATATAACAATTGTAAATATTTATGCACCCAACATAGGAGCACCTCAATACATAAGGCAAAAACTAGCAGCCATAAAAGGGGAAATCGACAGTAACACATTCATAGTAGGGGACTTCAACACCCCACTTTCACCAATGGACAGATCATCCAAAATGAAAATAAATAAGGAAACACAAGCTTTAAATGATACATTAAACAGGATGGACTTAATTGATATTTATAGGACACTCCATCCAAAAACAACAGAATACACATTTTTCTCAAGTGCTCATGGAACATTCTCCAGGATAGATCATATCTTGGGTCACAAATCAAGCCTTGGTAAATTTAAGAAAATTGAAATTATATCAAGTATCTTTTCCGACCACAACGCCATGAGATTAGATATCAATTATAGGAAAAGAGCAGTAAAAAATACAAACACATGGAGGCTAAACAATACACTACTTAGTAACGAAGTGATCACTGAAGAAATCAAAGAGGAAATTAAAAAATACCTAGAAACAAATGACAATGGAGATACAACGACCCAAAACCTATGGGATGCAGCAAAAGCAGTTCTAAGAGGGAAGTTTATAGCAATACAAGCCCACCTTAAGAAGCAGGAAACATCTCGAATAAACAACCTAACCTTGCACCTCAAGCAATTAGAGAAAGAAGAACAAAAAAACCCCAGAGTTAGCAGAAGGAAAGAAATCATAAAAATCAGATCAGAAATAAATGAAAAAGAAATGAAGGAAACAATAGCAAAGATCAATAAAACTAAAAGCTGGTTCTTTGAGAAGATTAACAAAATTGATAAACCATTAGCCAGACTCATCAAGAAAATAAGGGAGAAGACTCAAATCAATAGAATCAGAAATGAAAAAGGAGAAGTAACAACTGACACTGCAGAAATACAAAAAATCATGAGGGATTACTACAAGCAACTCTATGCCAATAAAATGGACAATCTGGAAGAAATGGACAAATTCTTAGAAATGCACAAACTGCCAAGACTGAATCAGGAAGAAATAGAAAATATGAACAGACCAATCACAAACACTGAAATTGAAACTGTGATTAAAAATCTTCCAACAAACAAAAGCCCAGGACCAGATGGCTTCACAGGCGAATTCTATCAAACATTTAGAGAAGAGCTAACACCTATTCTTCTCAAACTCTTCCAAAATATAGCAGAGGGAGGAACACTCCCAAACTCATTCTACGAGGCCACCATCACCTTGATACCAAAACCAGACAAGGATGTCACAAAGAAAGAAAACTACAGGCCAATATCACTGATGAACATAGATGCAAAAATCCTCAACAAAATACTAGCAAACAGAATCCAACAGCACATTAAAAGGATCATACACCATGATCAAGTGGGGTTTATTCCAGGAATGCAAGGATTCTTCAATATACGCAAATCTATCAATGTGATTAACCATATTAACAAATTGAAGGAGAAAAACCATATGATCATCTCAATAGATGCAGAGAAAGCTTTTGACAAAATTCAACACCCATTTATGATAAAAACCCTGCAGAAAGTAGGTGTAGAGGGAACTTTCCTCAATATAATAAAGGCCGTATATGACAAGCCCACAGCCAACATCATCCTCAATGGCGAAAAACTGAAAGCATTTCCACTAAGGTCAGGAACAAGACAAGGTTGCCCACTCTCACCACTCTTATTCAACATAGTTTTGGAAGTTTTAGCCACAGCAATCAGAGAAGAAAAGGAAATAAAAGGAATCCAAATCGGAAAAGAAGAAGTAAAGCTGTCACTGTTTGCAGATGACATGATACTATACATAGAGAATCCTAAAGATGCTACCAGAAAACTACTAGAGCTAATCAATGAATTTGGTAAAGTAGCAGGATACAAAATTAATGCACAGAAATCTCTGGCATTCCTATATACTAATGATGAAAAATCTGAAAGTGAAATCAAGAAAACACTCCCATTTACCATTGCAACAAAAAGAATAAAATATCTAGGAATAAACCTACCTAAGGAGACAAAAGACCTGTATGCAGAAAATTATAAGACACTGATGAAAGAAATTAAAGATGATACAAACAGATGGAGAGATATACCATGTTCTTGGATTGGAAGAATCAACATTGTGAAAATGACTCTACTTCCCAAAGCAATCTATAGATTCAATGCAATCCCTATCAAACTACCACTGGCATTTTTCACAGAACTAGAACAAAAAATTTCACAATTTGTATGGAAACACAAAAGACCCCGAATAGCCAAAGCAATCTTGAGAACAAAAAATGGAGCTGGAGGAATCAGGCTGCCTGACTTCAGACTATACTACAAAGCTACAGTAATCAAGACAGTATGGTACTGGCACAAAAACAGAAAGATAGATCAATGGAATAGGATAGAAAGCCCAGAGATAAACCCATGCACATATGGTCACCTTATCTTTGATAAAGGTGGCAGGAATATACAGTGGAGAAAGGACAGCCTCTTCAATAAGTGGTGCTGGGAAAATTGGATAGGTACATGTAAAAGTATGAGATTAGATCACTCCCTAACACCATACACAAAAATAAGCTCAAAATGGATTAAAGACCTAAATGTAAGGCCAGAAACTATCAAACTCTTAGAGGAAAACATAGGCAGAACACTCTATGACATAAATCACAGCAAGATCCTTCTTGACCCATCTCCTAGAGTAATGGAGATAAAAACAAAAATAAACAAATGGGACCTAATGAAACTTCAAAGCTTTTGCACAGCAAAGGAAACCATAAACAAGACCAAAAGACAGCCCTCAGAATGGGAGAAAATATTTGCAAATGAATCAACTGACAAAGGATTAATCTCTAAAATTTACAGGCAGCTCATGCAGCTCAATAACAAAAAAATAAACAACCCAATCCAAAAATGGGCAGAAGACCTAAATAGACATTTCTCCAAAGAAGATATACAGACTGCCAACAAACACATGAAAGAATGCTCAACATCATTAATCATTAGAGAAATGCAAATCAAAACTACAATGAGATATCATCTCACACCAGTCAGAATGGCCATCATCAAAAAATCTAGAAACAATAAATGCTGGAGAGGGTGTGGAGAAAAGGGAACACTCTTGCACTGCTGGTGGGAATGTGAATTGGTTCAGCCACTATGGAGAACAGTATGGGGGTTCCTTAAAAAACTACAAAAAGAACTACCATATGACCCAGCAATCCCACTAGTAGGTATAAACCCTGAGGAAACCATAATTCAGAAAGAGTCATGTACCAAAATGTTCATTGCAGCTCTATTTACAATAGCCCGGAGATGGAAACAACCTAAGTGCCCGTCGTCGGATGAATGGATAAAGAAGATGTGGCACATATATACAATGGAATATTACTCAGCCATAAAAAGAAACGAAATTGAGCTATTTGTAATGAGGTGGATAGATCTAGAGTCTGTCATACAGAGTGAAGTAAGTCAGAAAGAGAAGGACAAATACCGTATGCTAACACATATATATGGAATTTAAGAAAAAAAAATGTTATGAAGAACCTAGGGGTAAAACAGGAATAAAGACAGAGACCTACTGGAGAACAGACTTGAGGATATGGGGAGGGGGAAGGGTGAGGTGTGTTAGGGCGAGAGAGAGACATGGACATATATATACTAACAAACGTAAGGTAGATAGCCAGTGGGAAGCAGCCGCATGGCACAGGGAAACCGGCTCGGTTCTTTGTGGCTGTCTGGAGGGGTGGGATAGGGAGGGTGGGAGGGAGGGAGACAAAGAGGGAAGAGATATGGGAACATATATATATGTATAACTGACTCACTCTGTTATAAAGCAGAAACTAACACACCATTGTAAAGCAATTATACCCCAATAAAGATGTTAAAAAAAAAAAACACACTAGGATAATTCATGTTGATTAGGTTAACAGGGAAGAAAAAAACTGAAGAGAAAGTCTAGAGACTTCTTCAAAAAAAAGGTAGAAATTTTAAAGGGCCTCGTCCCAAATGGATAAAGAAATTTTTACATGGTTATTTTAAAATAGAATAAATAAAATGGATGTCAATGGGATTAAAACAAAAGGTTCTGATACAACACTACCTAAGGCTGGATGGGTCAAAGGGATACCCCTATTGGTCCCCAACATTAAAGGGCTACAAACAAGTCTGGGGTAAAAAAAAAAGTCTGAAAAAATTGCACTGAGATAACTGACCAACAATTGCTTGGGCCAATTAATCAACTTAAAAAAAATCAACAAAGGGGCCTGAGTCCTTTGCCTCAACATCTCATTGGGAATCCCAAAGCCTTTTATATAAAAACAAATAAAATGGTTGGGATAAAAAGAAAAGTTTCTGGACTCCTTATAAGACAAAGGTATTTTGATAGTGTCCTAATACAAACTAAAGTTAAAGGTACAAAAGTTGACAGAACTGAGATAAAGTTTATAAAATTTGGTATATTTAAATAGATCTTATATAAGATGGTTACATCTCTTTTGCCTAATTATATTGTGAGATAGACATGTTTCACTGCGGAATGCTTCCCCTGCCTGGAAGTACAGGACAGGGCATATAAATCTGCCCTTCAGACAATATTAATTAAACATACTAACAGAAACCAGTAGGGTTACCTGAACCCACACAGTAAAAGGAACACTTAAATACCTTAAACTCTAGTGAAAACCAACAAGCAGCAAGTAAAATTGCGAACTGTTTGTCATACCAGCATTTCCTAATTGGAATATTCCATAAACTCTAGAAATATTCATCTTCTTTCCTCAATATGGTACAAGACTGGGAGCTAATATTCAGGGGCTAAAAAGAAGAATAAAGATTTTGCTCAGGGTCTAACCTATGCAATCAGAAAGGGGGTCTTTGTTAAATGCCTTATGCAAGCCTTTGAAAGCAAGATAAATTGAACCCTAAAGCTCTAGAACATAGAACTCAATTTTCAGTTTGGTTGGAAATCTGATATTAAAAAAAAAGCAAATTAAAGAAAATATAGTTGGGCACATCAATCTTTAATATCATTTTGGCAGAAGACCAGTTCTTCAGAGAATTAAAAGCAACTGTCTTTGTCTTGTAAATCTCTACGAATTAGAAATGTAAAAACAGCCCACAGTGACTTGAAAGTGAGTCAAATTAGCTCAGTCTGGTAAAACCTGAAACCTAGAAGAAAAAGGCCACGGGGTGGGGGAGGTAGGACTTTTTAAGCTCAAGTCTCTGGAAAGGCTCCCTCACCCAAAATCTAATTCATAGCCTCCTTAACAGTTTACCAAGGACAAGTACAAATCTTAAAAGTCTTTTCCACAAATAGTGAAGCCCTACTCTTCTCAGCAAACTTAACTTATTCCAACTGTTATTTATAAACTAGTAAGTTTATATTTTAATACCTGATTCTTAACTAACTTTTTAAAGTGAAGCTGTGAGATCTCTGATTTTGTCTGTTTATATGTATGTGTGTACGTTATATATATGAGATGTCTCTACCTCTGGAAAACATTACCAAAATTAAACTTATAAAAGAGTTCTACTTAATTGACTTAAAAGTAAGTGCTTATAAACTAAATATTTCTAAATATAAAAGAAACTGGGAGCTTCCCTGGTGGCGCAGTGGTCGAAAATCTGCCTGCCAATGCTGGGGACACGGGTTCGAGCCCTGGTCTGGGAAGATCCCACATGCAACAGGGCCCGTGAGCCACAACTACTGAGCCTGCGCGTCTGGAGCCTGTGCTCCGCAACAAGAGAAGCCGCGACAGTGAGAGGCCCGCGCAATGCGATGAAGAGCGGCCCCCGCTTGCCGCAACTAGAGAAAGCCGTCGCACAGAAACGAAGACCCAACAACAGCCAAAAATAAAAATAAATAAATTTATATATATAAAAAAAGAAACTGGCCAGAATGAATTTCAGGTTCACATGATCTAGGAAGTATCAATACAGACATGTCTGACTTTTATTGTACCTAGGCTTACCGAAGATCAATAAATTCATGTTATTTCTGTTATATAGTTTGTCAGCAAGAAAAAATTTAACTTGGTATGATTTTCATAAGTTAAAAAATAAAGGTAGGGGCTTCCCTGGTGGCGCGGTGCTTGAGAGTCCGCCTGCCGATGCAGGAGACGCGGGTTCGTGCCCCGTTTCGGGAGGATCCCACATGCCGCGGAGCGGCTGGGCCCGTGAGCCATGGCCGCTGAGCCTGCGCGTCCGGAGCCTGTGCTCCGCAAATGGGAGAGGCCACAGCAGTGAGAGGCCCGCATAACGCAAGGAAAAAATAAATAAATAAATAAATAAAGGTAAATGAGATAACAGTTTTCAGGTGAACTCTTTAAGGAATAATTATGCTTTGGGTATGTCTCTCTAAAATAGTTTTTCCAGATTTTTTGTAACTTGAGTAACTTAACTTGCTAAGTTAAGTTAAATGATGGGAATTCACTGAATATCCACGTTATTTCAAATAAGATAAAACACCAGAACATTAGTTGCTAAACAGGTCTAAATTTACCTACCTCTGTCTCCTTACAAGAGGGAACTAATTTGGGTTTATTAGACACATCTTAAACCACACTGAGGAAAGAAATTATGCTATGAGAAGATGAATGTTTCTAGGTTATGGAATATTCCAACCAGGAAATGCTGGTATGACAAAAAGTTCACAATTACTTGCTGCTTGTTGGTTTTTTCTAAAGATTAAGGTTTTTAAGGGTTAAAATTGTAATATGTAGTTAAAAGTTACTAAAGATAATAAGGGAAACATTTCCGTATATAAGGAAAATGAAATGTATGCAGAAAAAGGCATGAGGAATGAAAATATATTTTGTTAAGGGGAAAGAATGTTTTGTCCTAGAGCCAGTTATTTCTAGATGAAAAAATAAGGGACAAACTAATAAGAGTACAGAAAATTGTGGAAGGTTTGTAAAAGGAACCCTGAAAAGGAGTTTTGTCAGGCTGGGATTAGATTAAATCGTCAGGATGGGATTAGATTAAATTTGATTATGTAAATGGATTTTGTTATCAAAAGTAGGCTGGTGCAAGACTGGATTTGGTTCTTCTCTGTTAAAGAGAACAAAGTTTTCTTGGAGTACTGCTTTTGATAACAGATTGTATGAGTTTCTTTGCCTTTAAGTGATCTGTATTTGTTTGTGAAATCTTTTATCACTCTGGTTAGGTGAACAAGTATTGTTTTACAGTGATTTTACCAAGTGTTTTGAAACTTTTTGATATTTTTGACAAACTTCCCAAACATAAAATTCTAATTGAAGTTCTTTTGACCTCCAGCTAACTCTAGGATGCTTCAAAGAAATTCTGAGACATCTCAGAAAGGAATGTTAAACTAATTAGGATTTGGTATGTTAAATTACTTGAGGAGCATTGCCATTTACTGGAGATAAATCTTCTAAGGTTATACTGTATAAGTAAATGTCATTAGTGTAGATATCCCGAAATTTAATTCCTAAAATTCTGATATGCCCTGGTATAATGTTATTAGTCATAACTCATAATTATCTTAAAATGTTGTGTGTTACAGAAACACCCAAGTTTCTTGTCAATTGCATTGTAATCAGATCTTTAAACATGCCATTTTAAGTCTTGTCATTTATAGACAATCACTGTTTTACTCTGATGCTTTTAAAAAATGAAGATTCATAAAAGGAATCTTTGGTAAATATTGTTCCTTATAACTTTTAGGTCATACCCCTGAACTAGGTAAGAAATTACCAAACTTTAATAGAAAACCTGACGACTTCATCCAGATCAACAGGAATTAATTACATGGGACTAAATGAACTGATGTGATTTATAATTTTATGACTTTTCCTCAAATATACTGGCTTCTCAGTAAGTCCACCAAATAAAACAATTCTCAGCTTTTAGGTTGTGCAAATTTTTTAAGTTGATGCCTCTCTCTCTAGCAAACCCAACTGACCACAAAAATCTTTGAATTAGTATTCTGACCTAGACTACAAAATTAATAAAAATGTACTTCATATTTTTAGTGAACAAATGTAAAGAGCTCAGTGGAAAAATGTTTCACCATCAATTTAAGCAGAATAAAATGAATGTGTTTCTCTCTATTCCCCATTCCATCTTTGCCTAAAAGAACTCTCATCAACTGGCACTATTTTTATACATGGATTAAGGACCAGTAGAGACAAATAATTAAGAAACCTATCCTGTGTGTGTGTGTGTGTGTGTGTGTGTGTGTGTGTGTGTGTGTGTGTGTGTGTGTGTGTGTGTGTGT
>NW_006797357.1:844823-920741 GCF_000442215.2 Lipotes vexillifer
GTGTGTGTGTGTGTGTGTGTGTGTGTGTGTGTGTGTGTGTGTGTGTGTGTGTGTCTATGAATGCAATTATATTCGCTATAATTTTTCTCCTTTAAAAATGTAAAACCTGTCAAGTACCAGCATGACAGCATACGGAGCTTCACAAATCCGCTCCCCAGCAAAACTGGAGAAAATTATAAAAACCCAACCATTTAAAGTCTCTGGAAATGGTTCTAAGGGCATATAGCAAAGGAAGAAACATATTCAAGGAAATCTATGAAAATTCAGTAAGAATTTGTGATATCTAAACCAAGACCACTCCCCTCTCACTGCTTTCTAACTCAAGAAAACAGGAATTGCAGACTGGTGAAGCCCAGATCACAGGAGGGCTGCTCTGCCTGCAAATATCAGGCAGAGGTCTATCTTCCCAGGAAGAGCATGATATCAGCATTTCTTATCCTGCTCCCACCTACCTATTGCTAGGGCTAAGTTCTGGGCAAGTAGGGGATTGTAGGGGCTGAGAGGTGGGGGTTCCCCTTTTCTGCCCTGTCCCCACTGCTTAGCCAGAGACTATCTTGGGGGTAGCACTGCTGAGAATACTGGGGCCTCAACTGCCCTTGTCCTGGCTTATAAGACCTTGATTCCAAGCTGGGAGAGGCAAGCTGAGAAGATGTGAAGCTCTTATGCTCCACTTAGCCCTCAGGGCCTAAAGCAGGAGTGTCACCCAGAGAGACGTGGACCATTGTTCCCACACCAAGCTTTAGAACTTGGCTCAGAGATTGTGCCTGGGGGGAGAAGCAGGCCTTAAAACAGCTCTTAATACCTTCTAAAAGAAAGTGATTTCATTTGCAATAGAGGCTGGGAAAGTTCAAACTTTAGAGCATGCTCAAAAACAGTGAAGGCCGTGGTGAAAGACAAATGGAGGAAATGTGTAGAATCACTGGAAATACAGACAAAATATGGAGACCAGCTAGTTTACAGGAGAGAACCTTGGGGGAGAGGAGGTGGGGGGAAAGCTAGGAGGAGCCTCCTGCAATTAGTGGGGCTTAACAGAAGGGTATGTTCAGGGAAAGACACAAAGAGACCCTTTTTAAAACCACTGTCATCCCAGAGTAACTATGGGCATATCCAAGGCTGTGCCAAGGAGAAACATAAAAGGTTCAGCACTGTAGGGGGAAGAGGGAGGTGGAATACACTTCACTCAAAAAATCTAGCTGCTCATGAAACATATAAACAAGCAAATAACAACAATAAACCTGGCTTGGGGGGTGGGGGAAACCAGTACCCAGAGTGCTACAATATATTATTGAAAATGTCCAATTTCTAAGGAAAAATTATGAGACATGGACAAAGACAGAAAAGTATGAACCATAACCTATAAAACAGAAAAAAAAGCAGGCAACAGAAATTGCCCGTGAGAGTGACCAGATGTTGGATTAAACAAAGTCTTAAAGGTAGCCATTATAAATATGTGCAAAGAACTATGGAACCATAATTAAAGAAGTAAAGGAAGGGACAATAATCAATGTCCCAATTTGACAATAACAATCAAATAGAGAATATCAATAGTATAGATATGATAAAAAGAACCGACAGGAAATTCTGGATTTCAAAAGTGAAATACTTGAAATGAAAAACTCACTAGAGGAATTCAACAGCATATGTGAAGTACAAGAAAGCATTAACAAATTTGAAGATAGGCTGGAAGAGATGATATAATCCAAAAACATAGGGGGAAAAAAAAAGAAGAAAAATGAACAAAGCCACAGAGAAATGTAGGTCACCAATAAGAATGACAACATAAACATAATGCGAATACCAGAAATAGAGGAAAGAAGTAATGAAAAAATATTTAATAAAATAATGGCTGAAAACTTAGCAAAATTAATTGAAAAACAATCTACAGGAAACTCAATGAACTCCAAACAGTAAATGCAAAAAGATGCCCAAATACACATATCACAGCAAAAATGCAAAAACCAAACATAAATAGAAAATCTTGAAAGGCGTAAGAGAAAAACAAGACATTTTTTACAAGGAGACTACAATAAGGTTAATAGCAGAAACTTCTCAGGAGAAATGATGGAGGCCAGAAGCAGTGGGTTAGCATATTCACAGAATAAACCTTTTAACCAAGAAATCTATATGCAGGCAAAGTTATCGTTCAAAAACAAACATTCCCGAATAAACAAAAAACTGAGAGAATTTTTTGCTGGCATACTGGCTTTACAGAAAACACTAAAGGAAGTTCTTGAGGCTGAAAGTAAGTGACACCAGTCATAATATTGAATCCACATGAAGAAACAACTCTGGTAAAGGTAATTATAAAACACAAAATAATTGACTATTTCCTTTTCTCTTAAATGACTTAAAAACTAATTATATAAAACAAAATGTATATATCAAATTGTTGAGACTGTTGAGCCTATAACAGAAATGTAGTATATTTGCCTATAATAAAACAAAGGAAGTAGGTGGGAGCAAAGCAGTACTGGGCTAAGTCAACAAATCTAGATGGTAAGTTGAATTCATAGGAATTAAGAAAGACAACCAGAAATGATAAATAAGGTTAATATAACAGAAATTATAAATATATACTTACTCTCCTTTCTCCTCTAAGCTTCTTTAAAAGTCATAACATTATATAAAGTAATAATCATAACATGTATTGTGGGGTTTGTAACATTTATAGGTATAATATCTATAACATATATACCACAAAAAGAGGGAAAATGGAAGAGGCATAAAAGAGTAATGTTTCTATATCTAACTGGAATTAAGTTAGTATAAATCTGAAGCTTATTCTATTTTGTTAATACGTATATGGAAAGCCCTAGCAACCACTAAGAAAATAACAAAAAATATAGGCAGAGAGAAAAGCCCATGAAATAAATTAAAATGTCACATTAGAAAACACGTACTCAATGCAAAAGAAAGCACTAAAGGAGGAATAGAAAAACAAAAAAAGAAATGACACATAGAAAACAAAAAAAGACAGCCATCAATCTAGTCATACCAATAATAACATTAAATGTGAATGGATTAAGCAGCCCAATCGATAGGCAGAGATTTTTCAGATGAGATAAAACAATATCCAACCATGCTGTCTACAGGAAACATAGTTTAAATTCATTGATACGAAAAAGACTGAAAGTAAAAAAGATGGAAAGAGATATAGCATATGAACAACAATCCAAAGAAAGCTGAAGTAGGCTATACTAATCATAAGATGAAACACACTTTAGCAGAACACAAAACACATGAAGCAAAAATTGACAGAAATGAAGAAATAACATTTCAACAATAATAGTTAAGAGACTTCAACACACCACTTTTTCCCTTTTTTTTTTTTTTTTTTTTTTTTTTTTTGGTACGCGGGCCTCTCACTGTTGTGGCCTCTCCCGTTGCGGAGCACAGGCTCCAGACGCGCAGGCTCAGTGGCCATGGCTCACGGGCCCAGCCGCTCCGCAGCATGTGGGATCTTCCCAGACCGGGGCACGAACCCGCGTCCCCTGCATCGGCAGGCGGACTCCCAACAGCTGCACCACCAGGGAAGCCCCAACACACCACTTTTAACAATGAATGAAACAACTAGACAGAAGGATCTGCAAGGAAAGAAACAGAAGACCTGAACAACACTCTAAAAAAAACTAGACCTAACAGATACCTAAAGAACATCTCACCTCAACAATATATACATTCTTCTCAACTGCACATGAAACATTCTGCAGGAGAGGACATGTTAGGTCACTGCACAAATTTCACTAAATTCAAAAGGAATGAAATAATATCAAGTATGTTCTCAACAACAGAATGAAATTACAAATCAAAAGCAGACAGAAATTTAGGAAATTCACAAATACATGGAAATAAACACATTCTTAAATAACCAATGGGTCAAAGAAGAACTCGAAAGGGAAATTAAAAAATACTTTGAGATGAACGAAAATGAAGGCACAATATGCCAAAATTTATGCAGCTAAAATCCTTGCAGATGGAAATTTATTGGTATAAACGTCTTATAAAAGATATTGGTATAAAGGTATTATAAAAGAAAATCTCAAATTAATAACCTAATCTTCCACTTTAAGACAATGGACAGAGAACCGCAAACTAAATCTAAAGCTAGGAGATGGAAGGAAATGATAAAGATTATAAATAAAGGAGCAGAAATTAATGAAACTGAAAATTTAAAAAAATCAATGAAACCAAGAGCTGATTCTTTGAGATGAACAAAACTGATAAACCTTTAGCTAGGTGAAAGATTAAAATTATAAATCAGAAATGAAAGAGGGGGGTAAGCTGGGACGAAGTGAGAGAGTGGCATGGATATATATACACTACCAAATGTAAAATAGATAGCTAGTGGGAAGCAGCCACATAGCACAGGGAGATCAACTCGGTGCTTTGTGACCTAGAGGGGTAGGATATGGACAGCAAGAGGGAGGGGATATGGGGATATATGTATACGTATAGCTGATTCACTTTGTGATACAGCAGAAACTAACACACCATTGTAAAGCAATTATACTCCAATAAAGATGTTTAAAAAAAAAAAGAGGAGACATTACTAAGAACTTTACAGAAATAAAAAGGATTATAAAGCAATATTATGAACAACTGTACACCACTAAATTAGGTAACTTAGATGAAATGGACTAATTCCTAAAAAGACAAATCACTGAAACTGTTTCTAGAAGAAACAGACAAACTGAACAGACCTATAACAAATAAAGAAACTGATTTAACAATCAATAAACAATCCACAAAGAAAAGCCGAGGCAGGTAACCTCACAGCCAAATATTTAAATAATTAATATAAATTCTTAAAACACTCCTCCAAAAAGTAGAAGAGGAGGGGAACACTTCCTAACTCATTATGTGAGGCAGGCATTACCCTGATACCAAACCCACGGAAAGACAGCAAAAGAAAAGAAAACTACAAACCATTATCTCCTTTGAATATGGGTGCAAATATCTTTAACAACATATTAGCAAACTAAATCCATTAACACAGAAAAAGGATAACAGAGAATGAACAAATATGATTCATCCCAGGAATCCAAAGTTGGTTTAGTATTTGAGAATCAATTAATATAATATACTTCATCAGATTAAACACAAAAGAGAATAAAAAACAACCATATGATTATTTGAATAGGCATATAAAAAGCATCTGACAAAAAAACATCAACACTCAACAAACTAGGAAAAGAAGGAAACTTCCTCAACTCAATAAAGGACACTTATGAAAACATACTTAATGGTGAAAGAGTGAATGATCCCCCCACCTCAAGATTAGGAAAAAGACAAGGGCATCTGCTCCATCAATATTGTACTGGAGGTTCTAGCCAGGCCTATTAGGCAAAGAGAGGAAATAAAATGCACCCAGAATGGAAAGGGAGAAGTAAAACCACCTCTATTTGCAGACAAGAAAATCCTAAAGAACCCACTATTAGAACTAATAAAGTTAGCAAAGTTACAGAATGCAACAGCAATACATAAAGTCAACTGTGTTAATATATACTTGCCATGCAATATTAAAAAATGAAATCAAAAGAACAATTCCATTTATGATAACATCAAAAGATTAAAATACTCAGGAATAAATTTAACAAAAGAAGTGCAAAATTTATACTTGGAAAACAAATTACTGTTGCAAGCAATTTCAAAAGATCTTAAAAAATGGGAAAACTTCCCATGTTCACAATCGAAAGATTCAAGGGTTGTAAGCTGACAATACTCTCTCCAAAATGATCTAAAGATTAAATGAAATCCCTATCAGAAACCCAGCTAACTTCTTTGTAGAAATTGACAGATAATAAAATTCACATGGACTTTCAAGGGTCACAGAATAGCCAACAACACAATCTTGAATAAAGGTGGAGGTCTTACCAATCCATTTCTTTAAACCTTAACTACAAAGACACAGTATTACAGACAGTATGGTACTGGCATGAGGATAAAGATATAGATCAACTGAACAGAACTGAGAATCCAGAAATAAACTCATGTGTCCATGATCATCTGAGTTTTGACAAGGGTGCCAGCATCATTTAATGAGAAAAGAATTTTCCAACAAATAGTCCTAGGACAAGAAAAAAGTTGGATTCTTATCTTAAGTCACATATAAAAATCAGCTCAAAACAGAACAAAGACCTAAATGTTAAGAGCTAAAACTATAAAACTTAGAAAAAAACATAGGGGTAAATCTTCATGATCTTGATGTTGGCAGTGGTTTCTTATATATGACATCAAAAGCCTAAGTAACAACAACAACAAAAGAAATTGGATTATATCAAAATTTAAAACTTTCGTGCTTTAAAGAACATTGCCAAGAAAGTGAAGATGTGCAAGATGGCATCTCAGGTGTATTCTAGTAAACATTTAGGGAAGAGTTAACAACTATCCTGCTCAAGTTATTCCAAAAAATTGTAGAGGAAGGAACACTTCCAAATTCCTTCTACAAGGCCATCACCACCTTGATACCAAAACCAAAGGTATCACAAAAAAAATGAGAAGCTAATATCACTGCAGAACATAAATGCAAAACTCCTAAACAAAATATTAGCCAACCAAATTCAATACTACATTAAAAAGACCAAAGCCGAGATCAAGTGGGATTTATCTCAGGGATGCAAGGACAGTTCAATATCCACAAATCAGTCAATGAAACACCACATTAACAAACTGAAGAATAAAAATCACATGATCATCTCAATAGATGCAGAAAAAGCTTTTGATAAAATTCAACACCCAGTTACAATAAAAACTCTCAACAAAGCAGGTACAGAGGGAACATACCTCAACATAATAAAGGCCACATATGACAAATCCACAATTAACATCATACTCAATGGTAAAAAAGCTGAAAGCATTTCCTCTAAGATCCGGAAGAAAACAAAGATGTCCACTCTTGCCACTTCTATTCAACACAGTAGTGGAAGTCCTAGCCACAGCAATCAGACAAGAGAAAGAAGTAAAATGAATCCTAATTGGAAAGGAAGAAGTAAAACTTTAACTGTTTGCAGATGACATGACACTATACATAGAAAATCCTAAAGATGCCACCAAAAACTACTAGAACTCATCAATGAATTCAGTAAAGTTGCAGGATACAAAATTAATATACAGAAATCTGCTGCACTTCTATACATTAACAAAGAACTATCAGAAAGAGAAATCAAGAAAACAATTCCATTCACAATCGCACCGAAGAGAATAAAATACCTAGGACTACATCTTACTAAGGAGGTAAAAGACCTGTACCATAAGAAAACTATACTATACTATAGGGAAAGTGCATGACAGTAATGAAAGAAATTGAAGACAACATGAACAGATGGAAAGGAATATTGTAATCGTAGACTGGAAGAATTAATATTGTTAAAATGACCATATTCCCCATGGCAATCTATAGTTTCCAAACAATCCCTATCAAATACCAATGGCATTTTTCACATAACTAGAACAAATAATTCTAAAATATGTATGGAAACACAAAAGACCACAAAGAGCCAAAACAATCTTGAGAAAGAAAAACAACCTTGAGAAAGAAAAGCAAAAACTGGAGGCATTATATGCCCTGATTCAAAACTATACTACAAAGCTACAGTCATCAAAACAGCATGGTAGTGGCATAAAAGACACATAGATCAATGGAACAGAATAGAGTCCAGAAAATGGACCCACACTATTATATGGGCAATTAATCTATGATAAAGGAGGCAAGAATATACAATGGGGAAAAGACAGCCTCTTCAACAAATGGTGTTGGGAAAACTGCACAGGTACACATGGAAGAATCAAACCAGACTACTCTCCCACACTATGCTCAAAAATAAATTCAAAATGGATTAAAGACTTAAATGTAACGTGTGAAACCATAAAACTTCCAGAAGTAAACACAGGCAGTAAAGTCTTTGACACTGGTCTTGGTAATATTTTTTTGGATCTGTCTCCTCAGGCAAGGGAAACAAAAGCAAAAATAAACAAATGGGACTAAATCAAACTGAAAAGGTTTTACTCAGTGAAGGAAACTATGAACAAAACTAAAAGATCACTGACTGAATGGGAAAAGATATCTGCAAACGATATATCCAATAAGGGGTTAATATCCACAATATACAAAGAACTCACAAAACTCGACATCAAAAAGACCAAACAACCTGATTAAAAAATGGCAGAGGGCCTGAGTAGATGTTTTTCCAAAGAAGTCATCAGGATAGCCATCAGGTACACGAAAAGATGCAACATCATGAATCATAAGGGTAACTCAAATCAAAACCCCAATGAGCTATTCACCTCACACCTGACAGAGTAACTATTAACAAAATGACAAGAAATATAAATGTTGGTGAGGATATGGAAAAAAGGGAACTCCTGTGCACTGTTGGTGGGACTGTAAACTGGTGCAGCCACTATGGAAAACAGTATGGCAGTTCCTCAAAAAAGTGAAAATATAACTACCAAATGATTCAGCAATTCCACTCCTGAGTATTTATTTGAAGAAAACAAAAACACTATTATTCAAAAAGATATATGTACACCTATGTTCCTTACAGTATTACTGTATATCTCATAATAGCCAAGATATGGAAGCAACCCAAGTGCCATCAATAGAGAAAGAAGATGTCTCTCTCTCTCCCACACACGCACAAACACACACAGGAATATTACTAAGCCATGAAAAAGAATGAAACCTTGCTATTTCCAACAACATGGATGGACCCGGAGAGTATTACACTAAATGAAATAAGACAGACAGAGAATGACAAATACTAGATGACTTCACTTAAATGTGGAATATGAAAAACAAAACGAGTGAACAAACATAACCAAACAGAGTCATCGATGCAGAGAAAAGATGGCTGCCAGAGGGAAGGGGAGGGGAGGAGGAGAGAAATAGGTGAGGGAGATTAAGAGGTACAAACTTTCAGTTACTAAATAAATGAGTCACAGGCATGAAATGTACAGTGTGGGGAATATAGTCTATAACTATGTAATATCTTTTCCTGGTGACAACTAGAATTATCACTATGAACATTTTGAAATGTACAGAATATATCATTATGTTGTGTAATAGGAACTAACAGTGTTGTCAGTCAATTATGCTCCCCAAACAAACAGACTCATAGACAGAGAGATCAGATTTGTAGTTTCCAGAGGCAGGGGTAGGGGAAGGGGGAATTAGATGAAAGTAAAAAAAAGATATAAACTTCTAGCTATAAGATAAATAAATACTAAGGATATAACGTATGATAAATATAATCAACAGTGCCGTTAATTATAATGTTATAATATAATTATAACGTTATAACAGTGCTGCTATACATGAAAGTTATGAGAGTAAATGCTAAGAATTCTCATCACAAGGAAAAAAGAGTTTTTAAATTTCTTTAATGTATCTATATGCGATGATGGGTGTTCACTCAATGTACTGTGGTAATCATTTCATGATGTATGTAAATCAAATCATTACATTGTACACTTTAAATTTATATAATGCTGCATGTCAACTGTATCTCAATAAAACTGGAAGAAAAAAAAACACCCCAAGCAAACCAATCAACCAACCGATTAACCTTCAATGGCCTGCCACTGCTTTCAAATATTTAAATCTAGACCCAACATACTCAAAATCTGTATTTTAAATACTTTCCACGATTAACCTCAATACTTTTTATTTTACTCCTTCCCTTCACCTGAAATGTTCTGTGCCTGCTGCATACTACTTCCACCAGTGAATATCCATCAAATGAAATTCTACTTAGTGTTCAAGGTTCCATTTAAAATTTTAAATTCTCTTCCTTCTCAGGTGCCATCTCTAATAGCTGAGACAAAATTTCTTCCTCCTCCTGCTCCAAATGCACTTTGCTTATATCTTTACTGAAATATTTCATAATCTGCCTTAAATTTTCATTATCTGCTTGCCTCAGTTCATAAAATGAGTGAGTACAGGAATTGTGTCTATGGTCAATGAATGCTTCTTAAATTAGAATCAAATGAGACAATGAGTGTGACAATAATTTGAAAAACATTCCTGTAAATTATGAAAATGGTAATAATCTATTCAGTGGGATTAATCACAGATCATTAATCAAAACTCCTATCACAAACCTATGAACTTAATTATTTCTCCACAACAAATGGCTTCAGTATCTCAAAGTTCATTTACATATTTCAGGACTAACTTTCAATCCCAAAGCTTAATTCTCAACTGCCTTTACACATAGGCGGGACAAAGAAGTTAATGACAACAAAATCATGAGATCATCTCATGCAAACCCTTCATTTTAAAGAAATGAAAAAGCAGGCATGAAGATTCAGAATGTCCTGCCTGAGGTCATATACTGGCACCTGTTGGTTGGTGTCTACTGCAGGTAAAGAAAATATAATAGACGGGAAGGCTGATTTAATTTTGAGGTAATCGTTTTTCTAACGAATTATCAAAATCATCCTTGGGGGCTTCCCTGGTGGCGCAGTGGTTGAGAGTCCGCCTGCCGATGCAGGGGACACAGGTTCGTGCCCCGGTCCGGGAAGATCCCACATGCCGCGGAGCGGCTAGGCCCGTGAGCCATGGCCGCTGAGCCTGCGTGTCTGGAGCCTGTGCTCCGCAACAGAAGAGGCCACAACCGTGAGAGGGCCGTGTACCGCAAAAAAAAAAAAAAAAAATCATCCTTGACTTTATGTATACGTAATCTTTTCAAAGTATTTATATAAATAATGACCAAAAGCAACTTTATTATTGCCTTCGTGTAGAGAGAGTAAGTAAAATTAACCAGCTTTCCTAAGTTCTTTCTTTTAAGTCTCTAACATATACCTGAATCAAAATTCCAATTTTCAGTGTCAAATGCTAATTTTTTCTAATATTCAATTTAAACAGTAAATTTATAAAAAGGACTGGTGAACTCAGAGAATAAATGTAAAACTGTCATGAAATTAAAATCTGTGATAGTGTTAGGAAAATAACCATACCACTTTAAGGATAAAACTTATGATTATTCAAAAAATTAATTCCTTATATAGAATTTATTACAGTTTCTCTTAAGGTAATGCTATTTCTTTTTTTCGGTAATGGTATTTCTAATCTGATCAATTTCCTGAGCCTGAAAAAACATTTCACTAAAAATTTACATACAATTCCACTTTTAGGACAACCGTTTACCTTGACATTTGATTTTTTTGAGAAATTCACCACTACACCCCAGCCAAAATCGTCTCCTTCATTCTTTACCTGAAAAGAAAGTATAGCAAGAGAAAAGGAATGTTTATGTCCAAAAGGCAATTTAGATATCATGCCCGCATTACAGGCTAATAAAACTTTGAGTTTTCCTGATAAAATGTTTTTTTGAAAGATCACTGTTAAACTTAAAAAAAAGAAAAAAAAAGAAATTAACCCTACAGAAAGAAATCACTGCCAAATTTCAAGGGATTCCAGAACAGCAATAACAGGAATTTCTCAGTTGGCAAAAATATGTTAAAAATGACATGGTGTATTTGTTTGGAGAATATCTGAAGTCTTTTATAGCTAATGAATTCATCCAGGTCTTAAAACTGCATTACTCTGGGACAGCATTTCATAACTGGAAATATTTCATGTTAATTCCGAAACTGTCCACTTCAATTTATATCCCCCCAAATGAAAATCAGTAGCAACTAAAAGGCCTTCACATGACCCCTCCTTCCTTAATCAGTGCCACATGAAACAGGTAAAAGAATAAAATTAATATAGATCAAAAAACTACTGTATTTTACCAAGATAAGAAAAAAAACTGGAAGCTTCATCCAAAAAATATTAAATATTGAAATAATTTATGACAAAAATGACATACCTTTACCAAACGACCTGGTTGTAGAAATGGTAAGCAATATTTTGGTTTGTGAATATATTCTTCAATTTCTTTACCCAATTTGGCAAGCTGCTGCCTAATCTTATAATAGATGACTACACTTTCTTCATTTGGTATTACTATTTTATTATACTGTTCTTCTGAGTTCTTTACCTCTGTAAGTAAATAAAACACATATACAACATCACAAAATTATACATCTTATGTAAATTATATACCAAAGATACATCTTTTTTTCCTACTAAAATTGTAGGGAACAAATTCAGACTGCTTAGGTTAGAAGCTTTGAGGAAAAGATTCAGAGACAACCATAAGACATGCTGTCTAGTTTCTCCCTTCCCCATTAAGGTTCACCTTCTCTATTTCTTCTCACAGTTCCCCAACTCACTGTGACCTCAAAGTGATTCTGAACTGGAGTGGTTTTATCTGGTAAGTTAATTCTCTCCTGTGGATAGGGGGAGAAGACTATTTCTGAGAATTCTAGACCTACACTGTTGAACAAGCACTGCCCTGTAAAACTGTATTATGGTAGAAATGTTCCATATCAGCACCTTCCAGTATAATACCCAGTAGACACTATGTGGCTAGTTAAATTTAAAATAATTAAAATTAAATAAAATTAATCATTTAGCTCTTCAATTGCACTAGCACCATTTCAAATGCTCAACAGCCATATGTGGCTGTTGACTTCTGTACTTGAAAAGCACAGAGAGAATATTTCCACAGAAAGTTCTACTGGACAGCACTACTTTGGATCTTCTAATATGCAGCTTTAACTCAGCAAAAAACCCAGTTTGTTAATGTCATCAGGCTTCCACCACCACCTGGGACTATGTCTCCTAAAACAGAAGACAGGAAATTCAACCACAGTTATCTCTCTACTCAGTCAGTGGCCAAAACACTAGCCCCTTTCAGCAACTGTCCTTTTAGTTAATCTAACCATCTCTGATGCCATTCCCTGCTCCAATTCTTGCAGCTAGTGCTGACCTCCCATCCTCACTCATTCCATTATGCTTCTTTCCCACTGTGAACAAACACTATTTTTACTTGGGTAAAACACACATAAAATTCACTATTAATGACATGTAGTACACTAACAATATATGAAACCATCACTACCATGTAGTTCTAGAATATTTTTCACTACCCCAAAACTCCATACCCTTTAAGCAAACACTACTCAATCTTTCCTCCACCAGACCCCGGCAACAGTTCTGTCTGCATGAATTTGCCTATTCTAGATATTCCATATATATGGAATCATACAAAGTGTGGCTTTTGTCTTTGGCTTCCTTCACTTAGCATAATCTTCTCAAAGTTCATCCATGTTGTGGCATGTATCAGTACTTCATTTCTTTTAATGGTGGAATAATATCACACTATATGGGTACACCATTTTGTTTACCAGTTGATGGACATTTGGATTATTTCCACCTTTTGGCTATGGAGAGTAATGCTGCTATGAACATTCAGGCACCAGTTTCTGTTTGAACGTATTTCCAATTCTTTTGCTTATATACCATGAGTGGATGGCATTGCTGGGTCTTACAGTAATTCTATATTTAAATTGCTGGGGAAGTGCTAAACTATTTTTTACAACAACCATACCATTTTGCTAATTACCTAAAAAAAAAAAAAATACCCATCCTAGTGAGTGTGAGGTATCTCACTATGTTTATGATATGCATTTCCCTAATGATGTCGACCATCTTTTCATGCACTTATGTGAAAAGATGTACTTATATATCTTCTCATGTACTTATATATCTTCTTTGCAAAAATGTCTATTCAGATATTTTGTCCATTTAAAAATTAAGGTCAGTGTCCTTGTCCCCATGGTAAGCCAAGCCACTCCTTGCCTCTGCAGGAGACCCTCCAACACTAGCAGGTCAGGAGTTCCATGGACCCTGAACACTGAGGATGGAAACCACTGTGATCTATGAACTTGGGTTGCTTGTTTTTACACGAATTGCACTGAACTTTGAATTTGACTGAAAGCTGTAGAGAGACTGTTCTGAGGACCGGGATAATTTTTGCAGTAACACAAGCCATGTGGCTGACAGGGTCTTGGTGCTCTGGCCATGTTTCAGGTCTGTGCCTCTGAGGTGGGAGAGACGAGTTAATGACACTGGTCCACCAGAGACTTCCAGGTTCCATGTAATATCAAATGGCGAAAGCTCTCCCCGAGATCTCCATCTCAATACTAAGACCAAGCTCCACTGAACGACCAGCAAACTACAGTGCTGGACACCCTATGCCAAACAACTAGCAAGACAGGAACACAACACCACCCATTAGCAGAGAGGCTGCCTAAAATCATAAGGTCACAGACACCCCAAAACACACCACCACACACAGTCCTGCCCACCAGAAAGACAAGATCCAGCCACATCCACCAGAACATGGGCACCAGTCCCCTCCACCAGGAAGCCTACACAACCCACTGAAGCAACCTTAGCCACTGGGGGCAGACACCAAAAACAACAGGAACTACGAACCAGCAGCCTGTGAAAAGGAGACGCAAACACAGTAAGTTAACCAAAATGAGAACACAGAGAAACACACAGCAGATGAAGGAGCAAGGTAAAAATCCATCAGACCAAACAATTGAAGAGGAAATAGGCGGTCAACCTGAAAACGAATTCAGAGTAATGACAGTAGAGACGATCCAAAATCTTGGAAAGAGAATGGAGAAAATACAGGAAATCTTGAACAAGGACCTAGAAGAACTAAAGAGCAAACAAACAACGATGAACAACACAATAAATGAAATTAAAAATTCTCTACAAGGAATCAATAGCAGAATAACTGAGGCAGAAGAACGGATAAGTGACCTGGAAGATAAAACAGTGGAAATAACTAAGACAGGTAGAATAAAGAGAAAAGAATGAAAAGAATTGAGGACAGTCTCAGAGACCTCTGGGACAACATTAAACGCACCACCATTCGAATTATAGGGGGTCCCAGAAGAAGAGGAGAAAAAGAAATGGACTGAGAAAATATTTGAAGAGATTATATTTGAAAAGTTCCCTAATATGGGAAAGGAAATAGTCAAGTCCAGAAGCGTAGAGAGTCCTACACAGGATAAATCCAAGGGGAAACAAGACAAGACACATATTAATTGAATGATCAAAAATTAAATACAAAGAAAAAAATATTAAAAGCAGCAAGGGAAAAACAACAAATAACATACAAGGGAATCCCCATAAGTTTAACAGCGGATCTTTCAGCAGCAACTCTGCAAGCCAGAAGGGAGTGGCAGGACATATTTAAAGTGATGAAAGGGAGAAAGCTACAACCAAGATTACTCTACCCAGCAAGGATCTCATTCAGATTCGATGGAGAAATTAAAACCTTTACAGAAAAGCAAAAGCTAAGAGAAATCAGCACCACCAAACCAGCTTTACAACAAATGCTAAAGGAACTTCTCTAGGCAGGAAACACAAGAGAAGGAAAAGACCTACAATAACAAACCCCAAACAATTAACAAAATGGTAATAGGAACATACATATCGATAACTACCTTAAATGTAAATGGATTAAATGCTCCATCCAAAAGACACAGACTGGCTGAATGGATACAAAAACAAGACCTGTACATATGCTGTCTACAAGAGACCCACTTCAGACCTAGAGACACATACAGACTGAAAGTAAGGGGATGGAAAAAGATATTCCATGCAAATGGAAACCAAAAGAAAGCTGGAGTAGCAATTCTCATATCAGACAAAATAGACTTTAAAATAAGGACTATCAGAAGAGACACAGAAGGACACTACATAATGATCAAGGGATCGATCCAAGAAGAAGATATAACAATTGTAAATATTTATGCACCCAACATAGGAGCACCTCAATACATAAGGTTGCCCACTCTCACTACTATTATTCAACATAGTTTTGGAAGTTTTAGCCACAGCAATCAGAGATGAAAAAGAAATAAAAGGAATCCAAATCGGAAAAGAAGTAAAGCTGTCACTGTTTGCAGGTCACATGACACTATACATAGAGAATCCTAAAGATGCTACCAGAAAACTACTAGAGCTAATCAATGAATTTGGTAAAGCAGTAGGATACAAAATTAATGCACAGAAATCTCTTGCATTCCTATACACTAAGGATGAAACCTGAAAGAGAAATTAAGGAAACACTCCCATTTACCACTGCAACAAAAAGAATAAAATACCTAGGAATAAACCTACCTAAGGTGACAAGAGACCTGTATGCAGAAAACTATAAGACACTGATGAAAAAAAAATAAAGATGAAACAAACAGATGGAAAGATATACTATGTTCTTGGATTGGAAAAATCAACATTGTGAAAATGACTACACTACACAATCTACAGATTCAGTGCAATCCCTATCAAACTACCAATGGCAGTTTTCACAGAACTAGAACAAAAAATTTAACAATTTGTATGGAAACACAGAAGACCCTGAATAGCCAAAGCAATCTTGAGAAAGAAAAATGGAACTGGATGAATCAGGCTCCCAGACTTCAGACTACACTACAAAGCTACAGTAATCAAGACAGTACGGTACTGACACAAAAACAGAAATATACATCTATGGAACAGGACAGAAAGCCCAGAGATAAACCCACGCACATATGGTCACCTTATCTCTGATAAAGGAGGCAAGAATATACAATGGAGAAAAGACAACCTCTTCAATAAGTGGTGCTGGGAAAACTGGACAGCTTCATGTAAAAGAATGAAATCAGAACACTCCCTAACACCACACACAAAAGTAAAAGTCAAAATGGATTAAAGACTGAAATGTAAGGCCAGAAACTATAAAACTCTCAGGGGAAAACATAGGCAGAACACTCTATGACATAAATCGCAGCAAGATCCTTTTTTACCCATCTCCTAGAGAAATAGAAATAAAAACAAAAATAAACAAATACAACTTAATGAAAATTAAAAGCTTTTGCACAGCAAATGAATACATAAACGAGACGAAAAGACAACCCTCAGAATGGGAGAAAATATTTGCAAAGAAAGCAACTGACAAAGGATTAATCTCCAAAATTTACAAGCAGCTCACGCAGCTCAATATCAAAAAAACAAACAACCCAATCCAAAAATGGCCAGAAGACCTAAATCGACATTTCTCCAAAGAAGATATACAGATTGCCAACAAACATATGAAAGGACACTCAACACCACTAATCATTAGAGAAATGCAAATCAAAACTACAGTGAGGCATTACCTCACATCGGTAAGAATGGGAATCATCAAAATATCTACAAACAATAAATGCTGGAGAGGGTGTGGAGAAAAGGGAACCCTCTTGCACTGTAGGTGGGAATGTCAATTGATACAGACACTATGGAGAACAGTATGGAGGTTCCTTAAAAAACTAAAAATAGAACTACCATACGATCCAGCAATCCCACTACTGGGCATATACCCTGAGAAAACCATAATTCAAAAAGAGTCATGGACCGCAACTTTCATTGCAGCTGTATTTACAACAGCCAGGACATGGAAGCAACCTAAGTGTCCACTGACAGATGAATGGATAAAGAGGCGGCACATATATACAATGGAATATTACTCAGCCATAAAAAGAAATGTAATTGAGTTATCTGTAGTGAGGTGTATGGACCTAGAGTCTGTCACACACAGTGAAGTAAGTCAGAAAGAGAAAAACAAATACTGTATGATAACACATATATATGGGGGGGAAAAAAAGGTTCTGAAGAACCTAGGGGCAGGACAGGAATAAAGATGCAGGCCTAGAGAATGGACTTGAGGACATGGGGTGGGGGAAGGGTAAGCTGGGATGAAGTGAGAGAGTGGCATGAACATACATACACTACCAAATGTAAAATAGATAGTGGGAAGCAGCCACATAGCACAGGGAGATCAGCTCGGTGCCCTGTGACTACCTAGAGTAACGGGATGGGGAGGGTGGGAGGGAGACGCAAGAGGGAGTAGATATGGGGACATATGTGTATGTATAGCTGATTCACTTTTTTTTACAAAGCAGAAACTAACACACCATTGTAAAGCAATTATACTCCAATAAAGATGTTTAGAAAAAGAAGTTATATTGTTTGCTTTTTGTTGTTGAGTTGTAAGTGGTCTTTATATATTCTGGATACTAGACCGTTATCAGATACATGATTTACGAATATTTTCTCCCACTCTGTGGGTTTTCTTTTCACTTTATTATTGGTATATATTGAAGTGCAAAAGTTTTAAAGTTTAGATAAAATCCAATTTATTTATTTTTTCTTTTATTGCTTGTACTTTTGGTATCTTATGTAAGAAACCACTGCCAAATCTAAGGTTATGTAGATTTTTAGCTATGTTTTCTTCAGAGTTTTATGGTTTCAGCTGTTTATTTAGGACTTTCATCCATTTTCAGTTAATTTGTGTATATGGCGTGAGGTAAGGGTCCAAATTCACTTTTTCTGCATGTGGCTATCAACTGTCACAGCAGCACTTGTCAAAAATCAACTGACCACAGATATATGGGTTTATTTCTGGACTCTCAATTCTATTCCATTGACCAAACTTCTGTATTTAACCTGTGTGCTTCAGTTTCTTTACTCACAAAATGAGGATAACAATAGTAGCCATACCCCACAAGGCTATAGTTAAGAGACTGACAGAACATATGCAAAGTACTTAGCTAACAGTATAGCACACTGTAAACACTGAGGAAGGATATTACTGTATTATTATTATTATTTTAAAATTATCATCTTCAACCTTCTCACAGACTGCTCCCTCTAACTTCTGGTCTTTTGCACTCTCTTAGGCATTTAGGTTAATTTATTTTTTTGGAAAGTTGGAAAAAGGTAAATGTAATAGCCTAGGACCATGATATCAGGCATGGGAATAAGAGAAGCAAAGTTTTTGATTTCTGAACCCTCCTTAATACCCCACGCATATCCAACTTATGGCTGAATTCCCACCCCACACCGTCATCCTTATACACAGCAACAAATCCAATCTACTGCATGGAGACAGAAGGGAAAGATGTCGTCACCAACAACATGATCTTCTGACTAAAAACAAACAAAAAACTTAAAAGTTTGTTCCTCTCTTCAATTTCCCAGGTCTTTTCCTTTCTGCATCTATTCTAAGTAGATGACACCAACTTAAAAATTCACTTAGGAGGCATCCCATTTTAAAAGTAAAAAAGAAAAAAAAATTTAAAGTATTTAGAAGTCACTTCTCTTCCTTCCCTCTGGAGTACCCACCTGCCTCATAGGCAGCTCCTAATTTCCACTGGCACACTGTAACCCTGCATCCTGCTCCTGTGAGCTGATCACTAGAGAACTCTGCCTCAAGGGACTTCCTTGCTGCAGACTCAGCTTCAAGAACCCTTACCAGCCTTGCCAGCCTCAGCTTACCTCTGTGCCTCTCAAGTTTTTCTATGAGCTTCTGTGAGCCAACCCTCGCCTGGACACCCTTATATCCTTAGTATCCAGTATAGCCTGGCCCCCAGGGCTTCAACACGGAGTTTATCCATGAGTCCTTTCCTGCAGAAGGTACAGCCACTTCCAATGACAGGAGGTCTTCGTCCTGCCTCATTTCACTGTTAGTCCTAGACAATGACTTATTTTTGGAAAAGAATATGCCTTCCAGGCAACGCTTGACTCTTCTTCCCATCATTGAGGATTTCTTGCCTTTGTGTTCAGATTTATAGAACTGAGGTATGAAAGAATAATCTTAGGGTATGAGGGGTGTACCAGAATAGAACAAACAATATGCATTCAGAAAGCACCCCAAGAGAAAAAAAAAAGGCAACTTAACAGCATTTCCCATCTATAAAGAGATAGAGAACAACTACATGGTGGCTGGTATATTTTTTGTTTTTATCATAATAGAGGAGGGTTGCAGGGCAGAATGAGCAAGAATTAGCTCCACAGAACATCTGGACTCAGGCTGAAACCCTAAGAGACGGAGCTAACTGAGGGTGTATGACGGCAAGGGCAGCTCACATGTGGTGAGAACTTTATAGCAGAAAAAGCAGTTTTAAAAATTATTTAATCTGAGCCTCCTAATGCTTTTAAGTATTCAAAATAGTTGCTATAATATCTATATTATTCTTCTGGGACTCGAATCACAATTAGGAGACCTGACCCAAATCACATGCCACATGGGAGCAGGACCAAACATTAGAACCCTAAGGTCCAGTTCCAGGATTTCCCTCATCCTTAACAATGAACAAACCATCTCATTTTATCTCCAGCTGCTCAGGAATCTTTCCAAAGTAAATAAATACTTACATATAAATTTCCATCTGTTGATGAAGACCATAATTTCATAAATAATTTTGGTAAAAAACCTAAATCCATAATTTTTTAACCATCTGTTTAAAAAACAGGATATATGTATCTCTATAACATACACTATTGTTAAGTTCCTGCACTTGCGTTTGTAGAAAGGGGGCTTAGGTCAATTTGTGCGAAGAACTTTCAGCATGTAATCTTCTGGGTCAACAGTTGGCACCAACTGTGATACTCTTCTCTACAGCTCTCCTTGCAAGTACTTGACTTCTCTCTTTCTTAGAAAAGTCAACAAGAGCAATAACAATACTTCCATTGTACTTGTCCCTGGTCAGACGTCCCATAGAAAATACTATTTACCTCTGGGCACCACATTTTAAGAAAGACACATTTAGACATTTAAAAAGTTGGATGAAAAAGGAGCTATAGGAAGAGACTGAAATATTATCAGGGATGTGTGAGGAGACCCAGAGTTTGCAGACCATGTCCTCCTCCTATAAGCCTATTTATTTGTATTAATTGCTTATTTTTAGTGACACCGGAGTCATATCTGCCGAAAAGTCTGCTGAAGTACTGAGACATGTTCTTTGGAATTTTTTTATCTTTTCTTTGCTCTTTGTTTTTACCTCTAACTTCTGGTCTTTTGTACTCTCTTAGGCATATTGCATTATTCTGTTTATTTTTAAATGAACTGCATTACTTTTTACATGAACTGTATTCCTTTCATTTGAGGATAGAAGGCTATTCTTAACACATGTTATAAGAGTAAACATTATCAGAAGAAGATATGATTAAAAAAATGTGGTAGACTAAAGTCAATAAGAGGTTATATGAAAAGGAAAAATATACAATGAAATGCTAATCTTGCTGCCTTAACAAAAGTTACAAAGTGACACTGCAGGTATCAGTGGAATACTAAATAAGCACTGACAGGAGTTGTTTATAGAGAGATGATACACAAAGACTCCGCCTGATGCTTAAATACTGCCCCCATCCTCCACTCCAAATCATTTCTGTTCTCAGACCACTTAACTAATAAATCAAAAGTTTGAGAGACAGTTTAAGAAATCACATGTTTTGTATCTAATAAGAAATCACACGTGTTTCGTATCTAGGACTCTAAATACAGATATATACCACTCCAGGAAGTTAGTCTAGGTGCAGCCAAATTAAGGAAAGTATATCTTGCACACCAATCAAAAAGTAGAGGAACCTCAGTATAATAAGCTGGTTTTCCTGCAGTGTACCGCCATAAGAAAGCCTCAGTATCTTAGGAAACAGCATGTGAGATATGCCCATAAACTCTTAAGACAGTCTGCAATCAATTTCCCCCTTTTGAGGGAGAGGGGCGATGGGGTTCCAAAATTATATTTGTTCATATAAAACGTGCAATAGATACAGACCTGTGAGTGATGGGGAAATGGACTACTACTCCCAGTACTGAGCAAATTTTACAAAAGGTTAAAGTTTAAATGGCTTTACTGATGTATGGCATTACTATCATTAATTAAAACAAGCACTTACTGAGAATTTAACATAAATGATCTCATTTAATTTTCATGATTTGGATGAACTAGATATTATTCCAATTGCACAGAAGAGCAAACTAAGGCTGAAGTAGTCTGTATTCAAACCCATGTCTAACTCCACAGCTCCTGCTATTAACCATAGCATTATCTATTAATGAAACTAAACAAAAGGATTAAAATTAAATCTGCATTTTTCTTTCCAGTAAAGGAACAGTGAAACCCTAGAATTTAAAAAAATAATTAATTAATTTTTGGATGCGTTGGGTCTTTGTTGCTGTGTGTGGGGTTTCATTAGTTGTGACAAGTGGGGGCTACTCTTCATTGGGGTGCGTGGGCTTCTTATTGAGGTGGCTTCTCTTGTGGTGCGTGGGCTCTAGAGCGCAGGCTCAGTAGTTGTGGCACACAGGCTTAGTTGCTCTGCATGGGCTTAGCTGCTCTGCGGCATGTGGGATCTTCTCAGACCAGGGCTCGAACCCGTGCCCCTGCATTGGCAGGCAGATTCCTAACCACTGCACCACCAGGGAAGCCAGAAATCCTAGAATTTTTACTGTTTGTTTTGCATTTTTTAAAAAAACACTTTTTTTGTTGTTGTTGTTTATTCTCACAACCCCATGAGGGAAATACTATTTGTTTTTTGTTTGCTTTCGTAAATTTATTTATTTATTTTTCGGCTGTGGTGGGTTTTCATTGTTGCGTGTGGGCTTTCTCTAGTTACGGCGAGTGGGAACTACTCTTCGTTCCGGTGTGCAGGCTTCTTGTTGCAGAGCATGGGCTCTAGGTGCATGGGCTTCAGTAGTTGTGGCACATGGGTTCAGAAGTTGTGGCACGTGGGCTCAGGTGCTCCACGGCATGTGGGATCTTTCTGGACCAGGGCTTGAACCCGTGTGCCCTGCATTGGAAGGCGGATTCTTAACCACTGTGCCACCAGGGAAGCCCCAAGAACTTTTATGACTCACTGGAAAATCTACTGTGCATTCAGTAAATCAAAATGAAAAACATCTCATGTATGACAGCCATTTAAGTCTGCTGTAAAAATTAAAGCAGTGTATTTGTAAAATAAAGATTAATTCTGTACTTCCAAAGATAACAGTCTACATTTTAATTTTGGTATACTTAAGGTGGTAAAAATAACACCAGGTCTCTTGAAAAGATTCTATGTATCGATAGCAAAAGGAATCATACACTTCCAAGTAATAAGTGAAATGGGAATAAATTTCATTCAAGATGTATTCTGCAATTTAAAAGCACAGAGGATAGCCCCTATCACCTCTACCCATCTCCTCTTACACTACATGCTCTTTGGTCACACAGCTCAGCCCTGCAAACTACTAAAGGTGTTGCAACTACCCCACAATGATCACTTTCATCACTTAAATTTCTACTTCTTCCACTAAATATACTTTTGATATTTAGTCTATTTGTTGGTTCCAAAATATTAGCAAAACAGTTCTTTCCCCTTTAAAAAGAGAGATAGGGAAAGGCAAGGATAATTCAATTGCAAGAAGGTTCAAGTATCTGGTAGCAACACCGGGGGTCAGAGGTTATGTTAACAATCCTTTTAAAGTATAAATCAGTTAGAACCACACTGAAAACAACAGCAACAGTTGCGGGTTGGGGAGACACAGGACAGGAGATGGAGAAATGGTGGCAATTTTTTTTTTTTTAAGATTTTTTTTTTTATGTGAACCATTTTTAAGGTCTTTATTGAATTTGTTACAGTACTGCTTCTGTTTTATGTTTTGGGGTTTTTGAACCTGAGGCATGTGGGATCTTAGCTCCCTGACCAGGGAGTGAACCTGCACCTCCTACACTGGAAGGTGAAGTCTTAACCACTGGACTACCAGGGAAGTCCTGGTGGCAATGTTTAAGCTCACAGTGTGGGTAGCAGTCTTGTTCAAAGTCATATTGAATAATATGAGCCCAGCTAAAAGTCCTAAGGGCTTTAAATAAATGGGAAAATACTTGGAGAATTCTCCCTCTATGCCCTGCTGTATCTGGGATATTTTCTATGGAATTACAAAAGAATAGAAAGTGAAGTTTAAAAAGTAACTTACTTTACCAAAGGGGAAGGGTGGGGGAGGGATAAACTGGGAGTATGGGATTAACAAAGGCACACTACTATGGTAATTTTATACTTACTCTCTACTACTCCTGGAATTGCTCTATAATGCTGAAACTGGTAGAAGGATTTTTCCAACATGTACTCAGGATTTATTTCTTCTACTCGTAGTAAGTTCAAAACCATGTTGTAGGTCAAATGGAAAGCACTATTTAGTGGATCAGCTGAGCCCTGAGAGAAAAAAACATGTCAATGTTGTAGATTTTACAAATAAATTCATAAAAATATTTTTAACCTCCTGAACTGCTTAACATTTAGTCTTCACTAAGGAATACTACAGAAATGTATTAAGTTCTTTCCTTTAAATGACAAATACAAAGTGATAAAACAGTTGATCTTTGGGAAAGTGAAGGGGGCAAAAAAAAAAACCACCAACTAGGACAGTAGCAGTTAAAATACTGTTGGCCAAGTATGTTTAGCTCTCTGCCTTCTAGGTACTTGACAGGATTACACATTTTGCCCTCAGTGGGGAGGGCAAGTAAGTTTCAGTGATGTATCACTTCCGGGTCAAATATTTAACTGCTGGTGTGAAAAGCTACATTTTCCCTGCTGGCACAGTGACTGCTAATGTTCAAGATGGTGGTTTCTCTAACAGCTTGAATCCTTAAACAATAATAAGCATAGTCTTTTGTAAACGCGCAATGAACAAGTAAAGAGAAACAAACCTTTAAGTTACTGGATTTAGGTTTGTTACTGCAGCATAACCTGGCCTATGCTAATAGAGCACACTAAATTTATTTCAGAATGATATTCAGAAAAAATTAGTTATTTTGAAACTCTCAGCTTCCTGAAATGACATAAAACTGCCTAAGTGTTTCCCCAAAATTTACAGACCAGTCTTTGTCAACACTTTGGTAATTCCTTTCTCCTCCTAATTGTGGCTGTTACCAAAGAAGGGCTAGTTACAATAGTGTGACCTTAATTTGCAACAAGGTTTATGTCCAAAATACTTCCTTGAGATCTAAACTTTTCTTACAATGTTTCTTCAGGAATACTTTCTTTTCTTTTTTCTTCTCTCTCCCTCCCTCCCTCCCTCCTTACTTCTTTCCTTTCTTTTTTTTTTTAATATATATTTTTTGGCTGTGTTGGGTCTTTGTTGCTGCTTGCGGGCTTTCTGTAGTTGTGGGGAGCGGGGACTACTCTTCGTTGTGGTGAGCAGGCTTCTCACTGCGGTGACTTCTCTTGTTGCGGGGCATGGGTTGCAGGCACACGGGCTTCAGCAGTTGTGGCTCACAGGCTCTAGGGTGCAGGCTCAGTCGTTGTGGCGCACGGGCTTAGCTGCTCCACGGCATGTGGGATCTTCCCGGAACAGGGCTCAAACCTGTGTACCCTGCACTGGCAGGCGGATTCTTAACCACTGCACCACCAGGTAAGCCCAGGAATACTTTTTTCTAAATGCAAATACTTCCTAAGATTGAAAATGGTTATGAAGTGCCCAAATGAGAATGACCAAATTCTTGGGAGATACATGCTGTAATATTTAGAAGTGTCACAAAACATGCAAATCTTTAAATGGCATAGCAAACTACACAAATACTGTTAGGGTATTCAGAGGCTTTTAAATTGAGGTTCATTAGCCAGCCTTATTGCATTCAGAATTATAAATGTATGAATATAGGATTTTATGAGGAGAAGGGGCAGAACTTTCAACAGTCTCAAATGGTGGTATCCCTTAACTCCTGAAAAATCAAGGGCCATTTACCCTAGGGGGTTAGTTAGTAAGTCACTAAAACCTTATTTTTTATCCACTTTCCTTGAAAATAGGGCCAAAGGGAGATGTGGAGTTAGTATGAAAATCACATTCTTGGGGAAGAGAGGAATGAAAGACAACTTCAGCTACTTCATAATTTTGCAAACAGACCAACTTTTTACTATTGTTTTTCTTTTCTACTATTACCTCCTTTAAGAAATTTGGGGCTTCAATATTGCAAATGTTTATTTCCAACCTCAAGCTCTGCTTCTATATTCAAACTGCTGTAGAATACACCTATCTGAATTCTCCATCACCTTAAACTCAACATAGCATTTTAACATTGTATCCAAGTGACCCCAGGACAACACCAACTTATACCTGATATATTGATATACTTATTAATAGTCCCTTCTTTCAGTATCCTAATTTGATGGTAAAAAATATGGCTATACAGCCGTTCCCCAGTGTCTTCGGGTTCCCTATATGAGGATTCAATGAACTGTGGCTTGCAAAATACTTGGGAAAAAAAATTGCAGAAAGTTCCAAAAAGCAAAACTTGAATGTGTCACGCAGCACAGGCAACTATATACACTGTATTTACGGCTATTTAAATAGCGTTTACATTGTATTCCATACTATAAGTAATCTAGAAATGATTTAAAGTATACGAAAGATATGCATAGGTTATAAGCAAATACTGTGCCGTTTATGTAAGACACATGAGCATCCTCTCATTTTGGTATTTTAGTATACGTGGGGGTTTTGGAACCAATCCCCTGAGAACGCCAAGGGAGGACTGCAACTACACAGAATACTATTTACTCTTAAAGAAGAAAATTCTGCAATACGTAACAATATGGATGAACTTTGAGGATATTATGCTAAATGAAACAAGCCAGTCACAGAAAGACAAATCCTGCATAATTCCTCTTATATGAGGTATCTAAAATAGTCAAATTCATGGACTTAAAGAGTAGAATGGTAGTTGTCAGAGACTGAGAGGAGTAATTGGGAAGTTACTAAATAAAGGGCATCAAGTTTCAGTCAAGTGAGATAAATAGAGATTTGCTATACAACAGTCAACAACAACATATTTTACACATAATAATTTATTAAGAGGGTAGATCTCATCTTAAATGTTCTTTGCACAACAAAATTTAAAAACCCTTTTTTTAAATGAAATGAAAGACAATAGAAATTTACACTTACAGGGTAACAAATCTAGAGATGTCCAAGTAAATGGAATGAAAAAATCTGTACTAAAGGAACCAGATGCTGCCATTAAAATATTACCTCCTGACTCAATTATTTCCATACACAGAGTACGAGGTAAGAAAAATAGTGTTTATTATATGCAACAAAATTTAAAGAATAACACAAATTTTAAGTCTTGACCATTTCCCTTACACAAAGAACTAAAGTTATATGGACACTTAAAGATGGGTTTCCAAGTGTTACTCTTTAAAACTGAAAATAAGACACCATATGATCACTATGAATATGTACAGATAAGCTTTGTCTTTACTCATATAAAAACATTAAAAAAAAAAAAAAAGAAAAAAGAACTTTACCTATTTTTGCTTCAGCTTACCAGGCTTCCTAAAACCATATCTCAAATTCTCCATGCAGTTCCTAAGTCTTAGAAGTTGAACACAGTATATTTCAGAGATATTGACCTATGTATGTCTTAACATGTTTTGAAGATTTATTTTAAGTAGCTAATCAGCTGGCAGTTAATTTTATATTTTAATTCATGTTAAGTTTCCTATCTTATTGATAGTGTTCTCTATGGATATGCTTAATAATTCCTTACTACCCATACATGGAGAAGGAAAAGGAAAGCAATCAGGTAGGTCAAACTTCCTTGAGAAGCTCTTCAAAATAAAACAAAAATCTTAGACAATCCAAAACACAAATACTAAGCAAGCAAAATGAACAGGTTAATTTGAAATAAAGCTTATAAATTTAAATTTATTATTGGGATATTATAATCTCTCAACAGCATGAATTAGAATGGTAGATTGTAGAATTAATTCATTAAGCTATCTGGGCTTGCAAAGGTATAGGAAGATAACTGTGCACAATACTGATAATATCTGCCCTACTTCCTGGGCTGATAGGTGAGAAGCGATTTGTGCAGTGGAGTGGGCAGATATAGAGGCATCTCAAATTTGGAGGGCAAAGTAAACATTTCTGCCCTCTGCAGATCTCCATCCCCTCCACTGCACGACTTGCTCTCTTCCTATTAGAACAGAAAGTAGGGTACAAAGTATCAGCAATTTGAGCAGTTACCCTCTTCCACCTTCCTAAGCCCAGATAGTTTAGTAAATTAACTCATCTACTCAGAGAGGTATTTGAACTGACACAATTAATTTCAATGTGGTCCTGAAGTATGTTTCTCAAATTCCTGGTGAAGGCACAGAAGCGTAACTTGTTACCTTAAGTAGTTGTTTTCCAATTGTTGGGCTCATCTTTTCATCTACCATAAGAATTACAATTCCTCTGTCATCCATTCCCCTCCTTCCAGCACGACCAGACATCTGAATGTATTCACCAGAGGAAATCTGAATGAACGTAATTAAAAATGCAAAGTTTAGGAGAAAACCTGGTGAAAAACATATTCTTAAAATTATTCTTATCATAAAGTTCACAAGCACAAGCTACACATTCCAAGATAGGAAACAAGATTAAAAACATGAACTTTTAGGAAAGTTTAAGTAAAAAGACAAAAATGCAAAACACTTAAGAATGTTGCAAAACTAAATTTTAGCTCCAAAATGATCAAATAGCTATAGAGAAATACTGGCTAATTCACTGGCATAAAAAATATCTTTGAACTAGATATTCTGGAAAACAGGAAAGTTTAAGAAAGCAAACAATGACCCAAACTCTATTAAATATCAATTCTGTCTTGATCGTAACAAATTTTCTTAATTTCCAAATGAGATTAATATAAAAATCAACACATACAAAAAGCACAATTTCTATTTTCTCACTGTATGTCCTTGGCATTCAGAAGAGTCCATTCATCACTAAGAACCACCTAAGGGAGAAAGGTTAGTAAGTCTCCCATGCATAGTCTTTCAGGGTAAAATTGTACCACCTGAACGCTGGGCAAAGTTTTATCTGTAAGTACTTGTATACTTTTCTCCTGTGGAAAGGGTCCAGCATGTTCGGACTCTGAAAAAATGTTTGACTCAAGAAGAGTTACAAACCACTGTGCTACTAGAAGGCATATTACTGATAGCATCAAAAACAGACCTAATGACCTGGGACCAACCTCAAAGATCAGAAAAGAACATTTCAAAAAGGGAGTCCAATAAAATCTCATCAGCACTCAAGGGCATTGTTACATTTTGACACATTATGATTTTCAGATTTCATAATTAGGATCTTGAATCATCAAGAAATGGTTGTTTTCTTAAATTCAATTACCCACTTTACTACATACCCTTCCCTGGGGTCCACTGGATGCCAAGGAGCATGTAAAGTCACGAAAAACTTTTTATTTATTTTCTTGTAGCATCAGTTTTATTCAAAGAATTAAGTAATTTTAAACTGATGATGAAGAATTTTAAAACTTACATTAACTTAAAATATAAAACATATGGAAGACTTTATCCACTTTGCAATTAAAAATTATATTCTACATGAAATAGTCATCTTTTGACTTAAAAAAGTCACAAGTTACAGAAAGTTTTTGAGGCCTTCTCAAAACTTTGAGGCCTTCTCAAAACATAGAGGCCTTCTCTGACGCCTCCATGACCACTTATATACAAGTGACTTCTTTTCTTGTGTTCTATCCTTCCTATACATACTTCTCAGAGCCCATAAAATAAACTTCCACCTGCACTAAGTCTCTTCACAGTAGGGATTAGTTTGGTTTTGTTTAAATTTAGCATCCTCAGTATCTACTATAGCTCTAGGCCCATAGTTTAAGTTTGGTAAGAAGCGATTACTTGCTTCTGGATTAAGGATTTATTTTTACTCCAATTCACCATTTCACTCATGATCCCAACTTTTCCCTTAGGAAAGACATATGTGCAAACCTGTTAAAAAAAATCTCTATTTTAAACCTAAAGAGTAAAACAGTGAGCTACAACTGTAGCCACTATAGTAGAGGTGCTTTAAATAACTTAAAATTTGAAGAAATAAAAATTCTAGACATATTTTAAATGCATTAAAGCATTCATGACTCATCTGCACACTTATCCCTCATCACCAAACTCTTTCACCTAGTTTTTGGTTTTTGTTTTTGCCTAAAGAATAGAAATATAAAGGATCTGAAATTTAACTTTGATGAACTACTCATATTAGCTCAGGTACAAGTTTTAAAGTATTTAGAACTGAAAATCTCAAAGACTACATGAGCCAAAATCATCTTAGGTAGAACAACTGAAGCTAAAAGTTATTTCAATATATGAATTATTTTACTTACCCATCGAAAATCCTTCCCATCAAATTTTCGGGCATTTGTAAATAAAACAGTTCTAGCTGGCATGTTAATCCCCATAGCAAAAGTCTCAGTGGCAAATAAGGCCTAAATGAATAAATATACAATTAAACACATATTTTAAACTGAAAAACTAGTTTCGTTAATTAATTACTCAAGTATAAATAAATCATTAATTTTAAAAATTAGTTAATGAAATTGTCCAAAAATAAGACATGCTATCCCAGGTGTATTTCAGTATTTTATACATAAAATTATTAAATTTACATATAATTATGTATATTAAATTTATATTATAATATTTAATGTCCCTTGGATCCCAGAAATTTTTTAATTCAGGGAAAATAGTCTTTCTTTCTGTAACTCCAGTGGTGGTAACTTGGAGAGACTACTACTGGTCTAATGGACAAAGCATTATTAGGCTGGAGAATATTTTTCTAAACACAGTCACATTTCCTGGTTTCTTCACTGATGATGCAGTGGTTTTAGAGACACCTTTAAAATCTCTGAGGGGAGATCAAAATCAGTGGCACTTTATGTTCACATCTAAGACTTTACCAAAGAGCACACTAAGGTATGTGTACAAGTTAAGTCACTGAAGTACTGTTAAATAATCTAAATTTTCATCAATAGGTAACAATATAAAAACACTTTATTTCATCAACTTAACAGAATGCTAGAATGCTATTCATCTGTTAAAAAGAATGAATAGCAATGCATATGACGAAACTGAATAACATGGGTAATATAATCACTTTTGTTTACAAATTAAATGTTATTTGTATGTATCCTAGTGGATATTTCTAGGAAGTGAAGGGCAATGGTGGTCTTTAATTTTTCACTTTATGTACAGTTATTCTATTTGAATCCACAAGTATCACTTAAAAGATTCCTTAAAATGGGTCTCAACAAAACATGCAATCTATATGAGGACATCAATAGGGCCTTACCAGGACACAGGTACAAACAGTGACCAATTCTTTATCTAAAATACCTGAAGTATGGTCTTTAGGGTGAGTAAATTTCTTTTAAATATCCTAGTTAGTGCTGAAGTTCTCATGACAAATCTCTAATCTGATCCTTAAACATAAAATAATTTATGAGTCATATAAAGGCTTACAACTATATTTTGGAGTTGTTTCCCATTTTCAACATCCCATTACTGGGTACAGACATCGACATAATATTAAAAATTAAATTAGACTCTCTTTGGTTTAAATGAGAACATCCTAAAAACTCTTTCGTAAGTCTAAACAGCAATTCTCCTTGTCTTTTCTAAACTAGTCCTTTTAATCTGTATACAGAATGGAGTCCACTTACAGTATCAACTTCAAGTCTGAAAATTAAACAGCACCTTCTGGAAAATTCTACACTGTATTCAGTAATGATACCATTTCTTACTTTAAGACTAGGAAAAGAAACAAATGACTTTTACCTATAGTCCAAAATTTATGAAGTATAACACTGTATACAAAACTAAGTTCGTTACCTAAGCCATTCCGTTCGACTTACTTAAAAAACAATAACAATAAAAAAAAAGGTTGCCTACAAACAGTGTTCTTGATAACTTTCAAATTGCTCACATAACACAATTTTAGGGCATAATAAATAAAATAAAATCATACCTTTATCAATCCTTCAGAAAAGAGAATTTCTATAGTTTCTTTCAAAATAGGAAGTAAACCACCATGGTGAATACCAATGCCCCTCTTCAAGAGAGGAAGTACATGTTCAACCTACGATTGGATTCAATTTTATTTTTAAAAAGACGTGAGGAAAAGAACTTTTAAAATGTGAAACTAACAAAATTAAGAAAAATGGGTAATCAAGAAAGAATGCTGTTTAAAGAAATTTTATATAACTTTTCCAGAAAAACTAGAAACCAAACCCATACTCCCACAAATTATTAAACTTAAAACACAATAAAATTCTGTCCTAGCTTTAATATGAAAGGCATGTTTAAATAAACTTGATGTTTTGCTTCCTCATTCAAATTTTCCAGCATTACTTCATCTCCTCTAAAAAAAATTACAGGTTATGACAGCAAAGTTTGCATATGCATGAAATAAACTTAAAAAATACCGGCCAGGAGTTCCCTGGTGGCACAGTAGTTAAGAACCCGGCTGCCAATGCAGGGGACACGGGTTTGAGCCCTGGTTCAGGAAGATCCCACATGCCGCGGAGCAACTGGGCCCGTGAGCCACAATTACTGAGCCTGTGCTCTAAAGCCCGTGAGCCACAACTACTGAGCCCGTGTGTCTACAGCCCACGCTCCACAATGAGAGAGAGGCCACCGCAGTGAGAAGCCCGTGCACTACAATGAAGAGTAGCCCCCGCTCGGCACAACTAGAGAAGGCCTGTGCACAGCAACGAAGACCCAATGCAGCCAAAATAAATAAATTAAAAAAAAAAAATACTGGCCAACTCAAACCAAAAGAAAATAAGTAACTCTAAAGCATATTTAATATAAATATGTACTTTATCTAAAAACAAATGAATTACTGAAGAGTTTATTCCCATTAACACTATTAAATACCATTAAATTTTACTATTAGAAGTGTGCTAGGATAACAAGTATGTATAAAGACATGGCTCAGCCCTTAGATACTAATAATTCAGCTGGAAAGAAAAATTACAATAAGATTTCATAAATTAAATACCATTTTAAATACCAAGAAACATGCAATTGCAGTCTTATCATAAATCCCACACAAATCAAAGCAATCATCTGTATGCAGAGTATGACCTTCCAATTTTTCTTTTCACAAAATAAAACTTTCATATAGTATTAGGTTGGGCTAAAGCATTGGTTCTCAGTTTCGGATGCACATTAAAACAACCAGGGGAGTTTCTGAAAGATTCTAATGATCAGGACACACACCAGACAATTAAATCAGAATCTCCGGAGTGGCAACAAGACATCAGTATATTTTAGAATTCCTAAGGCAATTCTAATAGTCAAAAGAAAAAACCACTTTAATTAATTAAAGCAAAGTAGAAATCAAATTTCTCATTAAACTTAGGTTTGCTCTACTGTTTTGTTTGGTAGCCTTATGAATTAAGAAATTCATTGACTTAAAATTAGCATTAAAAATTTTGTAGTATTAGGAACAGAAGCAGTAATTTCCAGATCATGCTAGCTTTCAGAGAAAAGTTTCTTCAAGGGAGCAAATGTTTCCTCTTGTCACCTTCTTAGAAGTTCAAAATAAGAATCAAGGTATCATTTCAGTGCACAATGCAACATATTTACTGCAGTGTGCAAACAGTGAAATATATAATATAGTAACAAATCCAGGAAATACAAAGTGAATATATACTATCTGTTAATAGCCACAGTCTACTTAATGACATTAAACACACACCTGAGGGAGCTTTTTATCTTCATCTGACAAGCAGTCAATTGCGTTACTGAATACTTCTTCAACCATCTTCTTTTCTTCATCTAAGAGAGAAAACCCAAGGGTATATAAGTATCTAAATGAGTCAGTGATAACAAATTTCACACACTGCAAAGAATAAGAGTCTATAAAGAGTAAAAGTAAAGACTCATGATTTTAGATAGGCAGAAGGTAAAGTAGATCAAATTTTCTACATAATTATTTAATAAAATTCATTGCCTTTCAAAACAGATCTAGCAGAGTTAGTCTACGAGTAAAAAGTACTATCTTATAAAAGCAGTAACAGTAACTACGCTAGGTATCTACATGCAATATTTAAGTCAAAAAATTACAGGGCACAGGGATTATTATTACTCACTATTAAGGAAAGTAAGGCATTGAGCAAATAATGGGCATTGGTATTAACTGTTACATCAGCAATTCCAAAGCCTATGCTCTTAACCCTTACACTGCCTTCTTATAAAGTGACTATTTGTCAATAAATATTTGTTGACTTTATCAATATATAACCCTGCAACATCAAGCACATACAGCACTGGTAGTTATAAGAAAACATTTCTAAGTAGAGCAATTCACTCAGTCAAAAAAAATAAAATATTATTGGCTTTAGGAGGGTATATGGGTTATCTGTCATTTGTTATATTTTACCCATGGAAAAGTAAAAATTAGCTTTAAAATCATGGGATTAGTTCTGTGCCTTGATAAAGAAAACAAGACAACTGAAATTTGATTCTGCATGACTGAAGGTATTATTTACTTCTCACTGCATAGGATCAGATATGTAAAAGGGTGAAATGAATGACAACTGGGTTGGTATTTGGCATGCTGCAATTTTTGCCTAGGCTATGCTACTATCTAGCTGTGTGACTTTTAAATGGTTACATTTACAGTTAATAAATGAGAATAATATATTCATCTGCTAGAAGTTATTTTACTTTATTCAAAAATTATACCACAGTTAGGTACAGGGGCAGGTCTTCCCAGTTTGGATTTCTAGAAGAATGAAAACATGACAGAAGGTAGTCTGACCAAGAGACTAACCTTAAGTAATCAGACAGAAAACCACAATAACCAAAGAGCTATGGCAATGAAGTATAAGAAGTTATGAGTCTAATATTTCTTACTAGGGGTCTTTGGGTTTTATATAGAACAATGTTTTATACTTACCTTCCAATAAAAGAAGACAGAAGAAAGGAAAAGAAATGATAAATTGAGGGCCTTAAAGCTTTTACAAATGTGATGTAACTACTGCTTTAACTGTAAGGTGAACTGCAAATTCTAGCAATACACAAAAATATCTTACCAGAAATATATTTACACTAATTTTCATGTAACATTAAAACTATACTGAAATTATATAGTACCTGTGTTGAAATCTAATTTGGTCATTTGAAGTGCATAGGCTTCACAATCTTTCTTACTAAAACTGAAAATAATTACAGGTTGAAAGTTTCTTTCCATAATCATCTTCACAATCTTGAACACATTTGATGGTCCTGCAAAAAAGGTACATAAACCATATCCAAAAATTAACTCAAAATGGATTAAAGACTTAAATGTAAAATCTAAAACTACAAAACTCTTAAAAAATATACAGGAGTAAACCTTCATGATGTTGGGTTAGGCAAAGCACTCTTAGATATGATACCAAAAGCATAAGCCACAAAAGAAAAAAAACCTGATAAACTGGATTTCAACAAAATTTAAAACTTTTGTACTTCAACAGACACCAACAATAAAGATAACCCTGGAAAAAATGGAAAAAATATTTACAAATCAGATATCTAATAAAGGTCTAGTATCTAGAGTATAAAAGAATCCTTACAACTCAACAACAAAAAGACAATGTAATTTTTGAATGGGCCAAGGATTTGAATAGATATTTCTCCAAAGATAAACAAATGGCCAGTAAGTACAGGATCTTCATTAGCCAACAGAGAAATGTAAATAAAAACCACACTGAGATATGACTTCATACATACTAGGATGACGATAATCAAATAGACAAGCTACATTAAAGTACTGGCAAGGATGTGGAGGAAATGGATACCTCATATCCTCCTGATGACAATGTATAATGGGGCCAACACTTTGGAAAATAACTTGGCAGTTACTGAAAAGGTTAAACATAGAATTATCATATGACTCAGCAATTGCACTAGGTATAGTCTCATGAGAAAAGTAAACACGTTCACACAAAAACTTGTAGTACACAAACGTTTACAGCAGTATTAGTCACAACAATCAAAAAGTTAAAAACAACCTGTTCATCAACTGAAGAATGAATAAATAAAATGTGGTAAAATCATACAATGGAATGTTATTTGACCATAAAAAAGAATGAAGTACTGACATATGCTATAACATGGATGAACCTTGAAAACAAGCTAAGTTGCAAAACACCACATATATCATGATTCCATTTATATGAAATGTCTAGAAAAGGAAAACAGAAATAGAAAGTAGATTAGTGATTGCCTAAGGCTGAGGGGTGGTGGGGAAGAGGTTGGGAGTAAATGAAGAATGACTGCTAATGGGTATGGGGTTTCTTGTTGAGTTAATGAAAATGTTCTAGAATTAGATAGTAGTTGCACAATTCTGTGAATATACTAAAATCCACTTAATTGTACCCTTCTTAAAAATGGTGACTTCTATGATATGTGAATTGTATCTTAATAAAAGTACTGTGGGGACAGCTGCATAATTTTGTGAATGTACTAATAACTGTTGAATTGTATACTTTAATGGGTGAATTGTATATGAACTATATCTCAGTAAATGTCATAGAGGAAAAAGGGATTAAGCCTTTATTCATCCAATTTTATCATACACTATCTAGATCTTTATATACCCCCTGAGGGGAAAAAAGTTAAATAAAAAAACCCCAAAAAATGTAATCTGAAAATACAATTTACATGTAAAATTCTCTTAAAACAAAGTTGCAAATTACCTTTTGTTCCTCCTTTTCTCCCCTTCTGATCTCCTTTTGCCAAATCACCAGCATCTCGAAGTACCTGCATCGCAGTATTAAAATTATCTTCTCTGAAGTCACCCTGGAATCACAAAATTTTTCTGTGTAACTTAATACCTAATCATAATGCAAATATTTTTTCATACCTCAAAACAAAGCTTCTTCAAATAATAATTTAATATAATATAACTGGGAAAAGCAAAATATAAGATATCTGACACATGTCCAGAGCCCGTTATTCTCAAGGCATTTAAAAAATACTGGAAAAGGAAGGAACTCTAATTCATGCATTAAAAAATATGAGTCTTAAATATAATTTTTGAAATAAAAATACATACACAAAAAACCAACAATAACTCTGGACCACAAAACTACTTAAGAAAAAACCCGGATCTCTGCCATTCTTCTCTAAAGAAAAATGGGTATAAACAGCAAAGTATGATATTATAGATATAAGAATTATAATTACTCCCTTACATTTTCATCAACCACAAGGTGCAGACCATCTCCCCCTGCTGGAAAAATGTAGTGCTGTAATGGAGTAGGCCGATAATCTGTGTAAATTACATGACAAGGCTGTAAAAAGAAAGAAAAGTAATTAACCATATATTTTATTTCTTCAAAATAATACCATGTATATGACCTACCTAAAAAACCTTAAGGAGACAAACTTTTGAATTCAACATTTCAAAAAGAAAAAAGTTTTTAAAAAAAACCTTTAAGTCAGGAAGAGAAAAATGGGGAAAAATGAGGTCTATCAAATTATACTACCATCTGTTCAATTTTACTAATTCCCTAATCAGGGATAAATATCAATACATGATTTGAGTTTCCATATGATCTTGGATCCATACCCTAGACCTGTGATGCCATAATTAAAGAAGACTTCAATTTCTCCATAGCAGCAGTAATGGTGACACAGAATGCTCCGAGGTAAAATAGAACTTTTCTAGCCCAGAGACTTTTCAAAGCCTTACTAAAACAGCAGGTTGATCTAACTCCTCCAGAAGATCCACTGTGTTTCTATCCTACAGAAGCAACATGATGTTACAAAAATACCATTAGAGAGCTTATAAATGGATAAAAAATAAATTTTCAGCATTCTGGTATAAAAGAAAAATAAGGGCAGAAAAATAAAACCAAGAAGAAATTTAGTACACAAGAACAAAAGCTTGTTATAAGGTCCTTTAATAGTGCTAAAATTAGACTAGAAAAACAAAAAGGAAATACAGTCAGTAAAAAGTCTGCATTCACATGAATACAATCAAATCACACTCTCAGAAAATGCCCAGCTTTTTCCCAGTACCGAGGTCTTAGAGAAAATTCTCTACTGTGTACTCATGGTTCATTGTATGAATAGATAGTTTCCAAACCTGGCAGGTCATCATGATCAATTTGGGAGTGTTTAAAAGTTAAAGATTTCAAAACCCAAGACCCTACTCCCAGAGATTTTCATGTATTGGGTTTGAGATGGGACTCAGAAAATTCACACTTATAAAAAAATTAGTCAGTTGATTTTGATTAGCTTGCTCAATTTAAAAAGTAGTTTCACATTAAAATGTCTTCTTTATTCTAGGCAGCATCAGGAACGAAGGACAGGATATAGTAAGGCCAACTTGTAACATTTTAAATATTGAAAACATCAAAAAAGGGAAAGAAAATACCTGTTTATGTAAGTGGCAAATCCATTCAGCAAACTGCCGGGCATTTGGAATAGTAGCCGAAAGAAAGACATAGTGAACATTATCAGGAAGCAAAATAATAGTTTCTTCCCATACAACACCACGCTCTGAAAAATAAAAAAACACCTTGGAATTCAATGTTACTTTATTATTTTCTCTCAAGCTCAATAATTAGAAATACAGACCACGTTGCACAAGGATATTTTTAGCCACAGACCCTTACTGTAAACTACTTTAGTTCTAACCATGAATTCATTTAGTAGAAAATTAGTAGACTAAACCATCATAAACACAATGTACTCTGAAATAACAGCCTGCAAAAAGCAGCGCCAAACTGAATCCTGTTCAAACAGCCTAAAAAGAGTCCCAGGACAATGGAAATAGTATTTCCATCTCACTTAGAGAAGCAGAAGTTGTTGGCTTATAGAAAGTCACAGCAACAAATTTCAAAGAAACATCATTACTACAGCATATAGCATCGTTCATCTAAATTACCATCATGATCTCCAGAGTTGAAAGAAAGATTTGATAAACAACAAAAGTATAAGTCAGATGGAAAAAAAATGGAAAAATCCATGTGAGAATTTCCCTCCCATAAATGAACAAATCAATACAGGATTCATGATTTAAAAAAAATAACTGTTTAGAACCTAATCTTATGAATTTCACAAAAGTGAAATTTTTAAACAGGGTAAAGGATTTCTTAAACTTGTATTACTTTTACTATGAATACAGGTTAACTCACTGCTTTAATTCAAGTAAAAACTAAGCTTTAAGTGTGTACATATTAAACATTTAACTTTTAAATGTGCTAACTTTCTCTCTCCAAATTCCACCCAAAATTCCAAGTAAACTTACTTTTCCATTACAGTAGTATAATAGTTCAAGGGATAAATTTTTTGCTCATTTTTATTTCATAATCCTTTTATTTTTACCATAAACATGCACTTATTTAAAAAAATAAATAAAAGTCAAGAATGTTAACTTCGTAGGCTAGAAGTTTTAGAAATTCTTTAACATTAGTTATACTAAAAAACTCTCTATCAAAGGGAACTAATTTTAATTCCATTTTTAAAATGTGAAATTGCATTTTTTCACCCAGAAGTTGTAACTTTTTAAGAAGCTGTAACTGAATGAGATCCTACTGGAAATATCACATCATGTTATCCACAAATTAGTATATAAGAACTCTACTAACATGGAACATCAACAACTACTTGTTCAAAATTCCTAATGCCATTCTTTTTTTTTTCTTAACATCTTTATTGGAGTATGATTGATTTAGTGTTGTGTTAGCTTCTGCTGCATAACAAAGTGAATCATCTATATGCATACATATATCCACATATCCCCTCCCTCTTGCATCTCCCTCCCACCATCCGTATCCCACCCCTCTAGGTGGTCACAAAGCACCGAGCTGATCTCCCTGTGCCATGCAGCTGCTTCCCACTAGCTATCTATTTTACATTTGGTACTGTATATATGTCAGTGCTACTCTCTCTCTCTTCGTCCCAGCTTACACTTCCCCCTCCCCATGTCCTCAAGTCCATTCTCTACCTCTGTGTCTTTATTCCTCTCTTGTCCCAAGGTTCTTCAGACCTTTTTTTTCTTTTTTGTATTCCATATACATGTGTTAGCATATGGTATTTGTTCTCTTTCTGACATACTTCACTCTGTATGACAGACTCTAGGTCCATCCACCTCACTACAAATAATTTCGTTTCTTTTTATGGCTGAGTAATATTCCATTGTATATATGTGCCACATCTTCTTTATCCATTCATATGTCAACAGACACTTAGGTTGCTTTCATGTCCTGGCTATTATAAACAGTGCTGCAGTGAACATTGTGGTACATGACTCTTTCTGAATTATGGTTTTCTCAGGGTATATGCCCAGTAGTGGGACTGCTGGGTCATATGGTAGTTGTATTTTTAGTTTTTTAAGGAAGCTCCATACTGTTCTCCACAGTGGCTGTATCAATTTACTTTCCCACCAACAGTGCAAGAGGGTTCCCTTTTCTCCACACCCTCTCCAGCATTTACTGTTTGTAGATTTTTGATGATGCCCATTCTGACCGATGTGAGGTGATACCTCATTGTGGTTTTGATGTGCATTTCTCTAATTATTAGTGACGTTGAGCATCTTTTCATGTGTTTGTTGGCAATCTGTATATCTTCTCTGGAGAAATGTCTATTTAAGACTTCTGCCCATTTTTGGATTGGGTTGTTTTTTTGATATTGAGCTGCATGAGCTGCTTATATATTTTGGAGATTAATCCTTTGTCAGTTGCTTCATTTGCAAATATTTTCTCCCATTCTGAAGGTTGTGTTTGGTTGTGTTTGTTTATCGTTTCCTTTGCTGTGAAACAGCTTTTAAGCTTCGTTAGGTCCCATTTGTTTATTTTTGTTTTTATTTCCATTTCTCTAGGAGGTGGGTCAAAAACGATCTTGCTGTAATTTGTATCAGTGTTCTTCCTATGTTTTCCTCTAAGAATTTTAGTGTCTGACCTTACATTTAGGTCTTTAATCCATTTTGAGTTTATTTTTATGTATGGTTTAGGAAGTGTTCTAATTTCATTCTTTTACATGTAGCTGTCCAGTTTTCCCAGCACCACTTACTTAAGAGGATGTCTTTTCTCCATTGTATATTCTTGCCTCCTTTATCAAAGATAAGGTGACCATATGTGTGTGGGTTTATCTCCAGGCTTTCTACCCTGTTCCATTGATCTGTGTTTCTGTTTTTTGTCAATACCATACTGTCTTGATTACTGGAGATTTCTAGTATAGTCTGAAGTCCAAGAGCCTGATTCCTCCAGCTCTGTTTTTCTTTCTCCTCCAGCTCTGTTTTTCTTTCTCAAGATTGCTTTGGCTATTGGGATCTTTTGTGTTTCAATACAAATTGTGCAATTTTCTGTTCTACTTCTGTGAAACATGCCATTGGTAGTTTGATAGGGATTGCACTGAATCTGTAGATTGCTTTGGGTAGTACAGTCATTTTCACAATGTTGTTTCATACAGTCCAAGAACATAGTATATCTCTCCCTCTCTTTGTATCATCTTTAATTTCTTTCATCAGTGTCTTATAGTTTTCTGCATACAGGTCTTTTGTATCCTTAGGTAGGTTTATTCCTAGGTATTTTATTCTTTTCTTGCAGTGGTAAATGGGAGGGTTTCCTTAATTTCTTTCAGATTTTTCATCATTAGTGTATAGGCATGCAAGAGATCTCTGTGCATTAGTTTTGTATGCTGCTACTTTACCAAATTTATTGATTAGCTCTACTAGTTTTCTGGTAGCATCTTTTGGATTCTCTATGTATAGTATCATGTCATCTGCAGATAGTGACAGTTTAACTTCTTTTCCGATTTGGATTCCTCTTATTTCTTTTTCTTCTCTGCTTGCTGTGGGTAAAACTTCCAAAACTATGTTGAATAAAAGTCGTGAGAGTGGGTAACCTTGTCTTGTTCCTGATATTAGAGGAAATGGTTTCAGTTTTTCACCATTGAGAATGATGTTGTCTGTGGTTTGTCATATATGGCCTTTATTATGTTCAGGTAGGTTCCTTCTTTGCCTCTTCTGGAGAGTTTTTATCATAAATGGGTGCTGAATTTTGTCAAATGCTTTTTCTACATCTATTGAGATGATCATATGGGTTTCATCCTTCAATTTGTTAATATGGTGTATCACAGTGACGGATATGCGTATATTGAAGAATCCTTGCATTCCTGGGATAAACCACTTGATCATGGTGTATAATCCTTTTAATGTGCTGTTGGATTCTGTTTGCTAGTATTTTGTTGAGGATTTTGCATCTATGTTCATCAGAGACGTTGGCCTGTAGTTTTCTTTTACTGTGACATCTTCGTCTAGTTTTGGTATCAGGGTGATGGTGGTCTCATAGAAAGAGTTTGGGACTGTTCCTCCCTCTGCTGTATTTTGGAAGACTTTGAGAAGGACAGGTGTTAGCTCTTCTCTAAGTGTTTGATAGAATTTGGTTGTGAAGCCATCTGGTCCTGGGCTTTTGTTTGTTGGAAGATTTTTAATCAGTCTCAGTTTCAGTGCTTGTGATTGTTTATATTTTCTATTTCTTCCTGGTTCAGTCTCGGAAGGCTGCGTTTTTCTAAGAATGTGTTCATTTCTTCCAGGTTTTCCATTTTATTGGCATACAGTTGCTTGTAGTAATCTCTCATGATCCTTTGTATTTCTGCATTCAGTTGTTACTTCCCCTTTTTCATTTCTCATTCTGTTGATTTGAGTCTTCTCCCTTTTTTCTTAGTGAGTCAGGCAAATGGTTTATCAATATTCTTTATCTTCTCAAAGAACCAGCTTTTAGTTTTATTGATCTTTGCTACTGTTTCCTTCATTTCTTTTCCATTTATTTCTGCTCTTTATGATTTCTTTCCTTCAGCTAACTTCAGGGGTTTCTTCTTCTTTCTCTAATTGCTTTAGGTGTAAGATTAGGTTGTCTGAGATTTTTCTTGTTTCTTGAAGTCAGATTGTATTGCTGCTATAAACTTCCCTCTTAGAACTGCTTTTGCTGCATCCCACAGGTTTTGGGTCATCGTGTCTTCATTGTCATTTGTTTCTAGGTATCTTTTTATTTCCTCTTTGATTTCTTCAGCGATCTCTTGGTTATTTAATCGTGCATTGTTTAGCTTCCATGTGTTTGTATTTTTTTACAGATTTCTTCCGTAATTGATAGCTAGTCTCATAGTGTTGAGGTCAGAAAAAATATTTGATATGCATACCAAGGCTTGATTTGTGACCCAAGATATGATCTATCCTGGAGAATGTTCCATGAGCACAAGAGAAGAAAGTGTATTCTCTTTTTTTGGATGGAATATCCTATAAATATCAATTAAGCCCATCTTGTTTAATGTATCATTTAAAGCTTGTGTTTCCTTATTTTCACCTTGGGTGATCTGTCCATTGGTGAAAGTGGTGGAGTGTTAAAGTTCCCTACTATGACTGCATTACTATTTCCCCTTTTATGGCTGTTAGCATTTTCCTTATGTACTGTGGTACTCCTATGTTGGGTGCATAAATATTTACACCGTTATATCTTCTTGGATCGATCCCTTGATCATTATATAGTGCCCTTCTTTGTGTCTTGTAATAGTCTTTATTTTAAAGTCTATTTTGTCTGATATGAGAATTGCTACTTCAGCTTTCTTTTGATTTCCATTTGCATGGAATATCTTTTTCCATCCCCTCACTTTCAGTCTGTATGTGTCCCTAGGTCTGAAGTGGGTCTCTTGTAGACAGCATATGTAGAGGTCTTGTTTTGGTATACATTCAGTCAATTGACGTCTTTTGGTTGGAGCATTTAATCCATTTACATTTAAGGTAATTATCAATATGTGTGTTCCTATTACCATTTTCTTAATTGCTTTGGGTTTGTTTTTGAAGGTCTTTTCCTTCTCTTGTGTTTTCTGCCTAAAAAATCTCCTTTAGCATTTGTTGTAAAGCTGGTTTGGTGGTCCTGAATTCTCTTAACTTTTGCCTATCTGTAAAGGTTTTAATTTCTCCACCGAATCTGTATGAGATCCTTGCTGGGTAGGGTAATCTTGGCTGTAGGTTTTTCCCTTTCATCACTTTAAATATGTCCTGCCACTCCCTTCTGGCTTGCCGAGTTTCTGCTGAAAAATCAGCTGTTAACCTTATGGGGATTCCCTTGTATGCTATTTGTTGCTTTTCCCTTGCTGCTTTTAATATTTTTACTTTGTATTTAATTTTTGCTTGTTTAATATGTGTCTCAGTGTGCCTCTTTGGGTTTATCCCGATGGTACTCTCTGTCCTTCCTGGACTTGATTGACTATTTCCTTTCCCATTTTAGAGAAGTTTTCGACTATAATCTCTTCAAATGTTTCCTCAGTCCCTTTCTTTATCTCTTCTTTTGGGACCCCTATAATTCGAATGTTGCTGCATTTAATGTTGTCCCAGAGGTCTCTGAGACTGTCCTCAAGTCTTTTCATTCCTTTTTGTTTATTCTGCTCCCTGGCACTTATTTCCACCATTTTATCTTCCAGCTTACTTATCCGATCTTCTGCTTCAGGTATTCTGTTATTGATTCCTTCTAAAGTATTTTTAATTTCAGTAATTATGTTGTTCATCACTGCTTGTCTGCTGTTTCGTTCTTCTTGGTCCTTGTTAAATGTTTCTTATATTTTCTCCATTCTGTTTCCGAGATTTTGGATCATCTTTACTATCATTATTCTGAATTCCTTTTCAGACAGGTTGCTTATGTCTTCATTTATTTGGTCTTGTAGGTTTTTACCCTATTCCTTTGTCAGTAACATATTCTTTTGCCATTTCTTTTTTTTTGTTTTTTTTTGGATGGGTGCTGCTACATTCCTGTCTTATTGGTTGTTTGGCCTGAGACGTCCAGCACTGGAGTTTTCAGGCAGTTAGACAGAGCTGGTTCCTAATGCTGCGATGAACACCTCCGGGAGGCCTCACTCAGATTGATATACCCTGTGGTCTGAGATTCTCTGTTAGTCCAGTGGTTTGGACTTGGAGCTCCCACCACAGGAGCTCAGGTCCAACTTCTGGCCTGGGAACCAAGATCCTGCAAGCTTTGTGGTGCAGTAAAAAAAAAAAAAAGAAGAATTAGAAAGAAAGAAAAAGGAGCAGTACAATATCAAGAATAAAAAAGAAAATAAAGGGCTTCCCTGGTGGCGCAGTGGTTGAGAGTCCACCTGCCGATGCAAGGGACACGGGTTCGTGCCCCGGTCCGGGAAGATCTCACATGCCGCAGAGCGGCTGGGCCCGTGAGCCATGGCCGCTGAGCCTGCGCATCTGGAGCCTGTGCTCCGCAGTGGGAGAGGCCACAACAGTGAGAGGCCCGCGTACCGCAAAAAATAAAAAAACAAAAAAATAAAATAAAATAAAAAAAGAAAAGAAAATCAGAAAGATAAAGGTATATTAGGAAAAATAAAACTATAATTGAAACAACTGCAACAAGGTGAAATAAAACCACAGCAGAAGGAAAAAAAAGTGGGGGGGCAACAAGCCAAAAGGAGAGATCACTAACAAAGTATAAAGAATAAAATAAAATTAGAAAAATAAAAGATTTATTAGGAAAAATATAAAAGAATCAACAGCAACGAATCAACAATGTAAAACAGAACCCCAATCTAACAGAGGAAAAGGAAAAAAAAAAGGGAAGGAAAAAAAAAGCCTTGGCTATGAGGGTGCAGTTTAGGTAGGGGGTGGAACTTAGGTAGTGGCAGGGTTTAGGGTGGGGTGGGACCTAGGCAGGTGGTGGGGTGGGGTAAGCATGGGGCGGGGCCTGTGCAGAAGGGGAGAGGCAGCATGTCGAAAGGAAGGCCTCTGGAGTGTGGGGTTCGGGAGTTAGGAGGTAGGGCCCTGACTGAGGGTGTGTGGGTGGGGTTTAGGCCCAGCTTGTTGGAGGGGTCCTCCGAGTGTAGAAGTAGGGCCCTGGCTGGGGGTGTAGTGGCGGGGCTTGGGCTCTGCACTGTAGATGGGAGGCTCCGAGGGCAGAATATTAGGTCCGGGAGCCCAAAATGCTTCCTGGTGCCTAAGTGGACAGGGAAAGCATTGGTCCCGTTCCCTTCTGTTCTTTCATGCCCCTCTCCCACCATCTCCCCTGGAGTCTCCCCCATTGCCGCTGGACCCCTAATCATGGGTGGGTCCTGCTGGGTGCAGGAACTCCTTCTCTCCCCTAGCCACCCCTCAGGGGTGCCGTCCTAGAGGTCCGGCCTTTACTTTTGCTCCTCCTTTCCTCCCTCCCACTCCCTCAGGACCCACGTGGCTGGAGGGAGACTAGGTGGGCAGAAGATCAGGCCCGAGATCTCAACAGATTCCTGGGGGTCCAACTGGGCAGGAGAAACCTGGCCACAGTCCCTTTTGATCCTCTGCCCTCCCAATGGTTCCCCAATTTCCCCCATTGGGGGTGGGATCCCTTCCCCTCCCCAAGCCGCCCCTCAGGGATGCCAGTCCTGTCCTGCCTCCACTTCTCCTCCCACTTCACTCCCCCCATGCCCCACATCCTACACGGTCACTGGGGTTTCCTCCTGTCCCTTAGGTGTCCGTGGTCCCCCACTGGTAACTGGCAGGTGCCCTGGTTGTAAGGAGATGCAAATTCCGTGTCCTCCCAGTACGCCATCTTGACTCTGCCCTACCTAATGCCATTCTTAAATAAAATACATGCTCACATCTCAACAACACTACAGAATATACCTGAATCTCTCATGTAATGAATTTCATCAAATATGACCCAAGCAACTTCTCGCATAACTTCAGAACCTCTGTACAGCATACTTCTCAAAATCTAAAGAAAAAGGAGAAGATTTAGCAGGATTCTGACATACCAAAAGCTCTTCTATCTAACAAGAAATTTTGGATATTCTTTTTTAATGGGAAGATTAAAATAATTTTAGGGAGATACATATCTCTTAAATACATAATATTCCTTCCCTAAATCCAAAATAAATGACTTCTCAAGTAAGTAATCAGATATAATCCATGGAAACAATTACCATCTCCATATCCATATATCTTGCATAAGAAGCCACTTCCTTGCATGTACAGCACTTAAACCAAGACCTACACTTGATATAATACGAGAATAACTTGAAGTTATCTTCTAACACAATGGATCTTATACTGTTATCCATTTTTTCTACCTCATCTTACCAATATAAATACTTTCTAGCAACCATTATTCTGATTTCTGAGTTAAAGAAATCTTCCACGGATGGAAGAAAGTTTTGAGAATGGAAAATAAACTTACTTTAGGCACCAAGATGAAAAGTGAGCAATGCTTTTGGGTAACTCTAAAAGCCAGAAGCTAATTTATGCTCTCTAGTATACCATGTCTTTGTAGAATGCAATGATATAATTCAAGCAAGTACAAAAGTACTTAGTAAAGACAGCTAATAGTGTCCAAAATGTAAGATGTTACAAAGATATGCAAAACTTAACTGTGATTATGGAAAGAAGCTAAACATAACTGGGCATTTTTTAAAAAGTTAGTTATCTATTTGTATCAACACTCAGATACAGAAGGAAAAAAAATCACACAGAACAAGGAGCCACTACATATTCGAAACTATGTACTGAAATCCTTGAAATTATACAAAACCATCAAATTATTTTCATGTCACTAACAATAGGCCTTTAAAAATATTTTGTGAAGAAAAAACTGCATCTATATTATGACAAATAACAAAAATATTGGTAATTTACAACTAAATTCAATTACTAGAACTTGTATTAAGATGAACTCTATCCCTTTCAAGTAAATCTACTCAGACAGTAAAATGTTACATTTTTATTGATATAGAGCAAGTAATAAAACATTAGCTGTTTTAACTGAACAGCCACATTAATTAAAAGGAAAATTAATTTAATTAAATTGAGACACCATATAAATTACCTCTGTGGTCATAACAAGACAAGATGCTGTAGGATTAATAGTAACATCTCCAGTCATCAGACCAACATCTTGAAATTCTTCATACATTTCACGGTATTTCTGGTTACTCAGGGCCTTAATTGGGCTAGTAAATATTACACGCTGTTTTTCCCTTAAGGCCAATGCAATGGCATATCTAAAAATTTGAAAACAAATAAGAGTAAAGAATTTCCAAAACCATGTCTTTAGAAGTATGTGATTTAAAAAATTCTATTCATATATAATGTCCAAACTTTCCCTAATTACGTATCTTAAATAGACTTTGCAGAATATTAATGTCTTATTCTACTTACTTTCAACAAACTATAATAATAGTAATAACTATGATAAATGTGAAGAATAGTGGTCTAAATGAATAAGAACGTTTTAAACTCTGGTCTCTTGGAGTTAATATAACTTAATTGCTAATACCAATGGATTACTAATGGTTATTACCCTATTTCTTGGAAGTAAAACACAGTTGTTTCTCTAGATGGGCCTCCAAAAGTTTACAGAGCCTCTGCCTGTCAATTTATACATACACAGAGTATAAATACTTAGCAAACACTGGAAAATGAGTTTGAGTTTCACAAATAAGTTAATGCATATGTATTCTCTCCCCACATGTATTAGTTATCAAGTTTGTCCTTTGTTTGTTAGTTTAAATAAACAGCTCTGACCTTTTTTTAGTCAGCAAACCTTTTCTTTTTTAAAGACTTATTTATTATTTAAATTTTAAATTTTATTTTTGGCCATGCTGGGTCTTAGTTGCAGCAAGCAGGATCTTTGCTGAGGTGTGTGGGCTTCTAATTGTGGTGTGTGGATTTTCCCTTCTCTAGTTGTGGCGTGGAGGCTCCAGGGCGCATGGGTTCCAGAGTGAACAGGCCCTGTAGTTTGCAGCACACAGGCTCTAGTTGAGGCACATAAGCTCGGTAGCTGTGGCACACAGGCTCAGGTGCCCTGTGGCATGTGGGATCTTAGTTCCCTGACCTGGGATCGAACCCATGTCCCCTGCATTGTAAGGTGGATTCTTTACCACTGGACCACCAGGGAAGTCCCATCAAGTCTGTCCTTGACTGGAAATTAAGGCAGGTTCCAATAGTTCTTCTGCAGAGATTAATAGAATGCAATATAGTTTTTCCTTTTTGAAGAAAATTCAGCAGAGTTAAGTATTTAAAAATAGATCATGAAATCAGGACTAAACTTAGCAGCATGGTAGATCCTCCTTATTTAAGATACAGTTCCTATCCACAACAGGCTTATAACCTATTTGGGGAAATAAAAATATGGGATTTCCCTGGTGGCACAGTGGTTGGGAATCTGCCTGCCACTGCAGGGGATACGGGTTCGATCCCTGGCCCGGGAGGATCCCAGAGGCCGCGGAGTGGCTAGGCCTGTGTGCCACAGCTGCTGAGCCTGTGCTCTGGAGCCCATGAGCCACAACTAATGAGCCACGTGCCACAGCTGCTAAAGCCCACGCGCCTAGAGCCCGTGCTCTGCAACAAGAGAAGCCAACACAATGAGAAGCCTGCACACCTCAATGAGGAGTAACCCCCACTTGCCGCAACTGGAGAAGGCCCGCACATGCAGCAACAAAGACCCAACGCAGCCAAAAATAAATTAATAAAAATAAATTAATTACTTACAAAAAAATGTATCCCAACCATGCCCCCAGTGAAATAAACAATTAAAAAATTAAAAGTTGTCCAAACATGATCAAATATGAATAGTAAGAGACATACATGAAAGAGAAAAGAATATACAGATGCTACAAAAAATTAGAAGATATAAAAAGAAACAGGAAAGTGATCAATACTTAAGAAAAAGCAGCAGTCACGAGAAACTGAGTGGGCCCAGATGTTGGACTTAGCAGACAAAGACTTCAAAAAAGCTATAACAAACATGTCCAAAAAATGTAAGGAAACCATGTTCTAAGAATTAAAGGAAATAGGACAATGATTCAACAAATAGGCAATCTCAACAGACACCTGAAACTATAACAACATAACCAATGAAAACTCTACAGATGAAAAGTACAATAATTGAAATGAAAAATCCACTAGGTGGCTCAAGAGCAGATCTGAGATGGCAGAAGAAAGTATCTAAATCTGAAGATAGATCAACAGAAATTATCAAATCTAAAGAGAGAAACAGAAGAAAAATAAACACTCAAAAGATCTATGCGATAACCTCAAGTGTCCAAACATAAGTTCCAAACTGAGAAAGATGCAAGATAAATATCTGAAAAAATAACAATAAAAAAACTTCCTAGATTTGTTTTAAAAAGCATTATAGATACCACAAGCACAATGAACCCAAGCAGGAAAAACTTTGGAATCACACCTAGAAACAGAGTCAAACTGCTGAAAGTCTTCAAAGCAGCAAGAGAAAAACAACTCAAAACATACAAGAGAATACCATCATAATTAAGGCTTATTTCTGATGGGAAATAACGGAGAATGAAACGATGTCAGCCAAAAGAGTACCCATTGTTGAAAAAAAAAAAACTGTCAACCAAGAATTACATATTCAGTGACATTTCCTTTCAAAAATAAAAGCAAAATAAGGACATTTCCAAATAAAAACTGAGTAAATTTACTGCTAACACATCAACCCCAGAAGAAATATTCTTAAAAAATTCTTTAACTCTAATATAAAGAATAGAGTTCTAAAAATGATAAATATGTGGGTAAATACAAGATTGTATAGGGTTTGTGCTTCTCTTTTATTCAATTAATATTTTTAAAAACATAAGACTGTTTAAAGCAAAAACATTATTTTAACATTGTATTACACTGGATTTATAACATATAGTTGAAATATATGTGACAAAAATAGCAGAAAAAAAGGAGGAAGAAATATTAGAGCAAGGTAACAATATTTTACAGAAATTGTGGCTGTGATTTAGTTAAAAATGTATACGGTAAGCCCTAGAGTAATCACTAAAAACATAACTCAAAGCTAAAAAAAAAAATCAACAGAGGAATTAAAATAGTATACTAAAAAATGTTTGTTAAATATAATAGAAGCCTGTTAAGACATGAGACACATTACTGAAAAACAACAAAATCAACCACATCAATCATTAAATCAAATTATTGAAATCATAAAGTATCTTCTCCAACCACAAAGAAATTAAATTAGAAACCAAAACAGAAAGGCGTATGGAAAATCACCAAATGCTTGAAAAGTAAACATAAGAGGAAACCAAGAGAAACTAAAAAATGAATTGAATTGAAAATAAAATGTAACTACCAAAATTTATGGGATGCATGTAAAGCAGTACTAAGAGAGAAAATTATAGTTTTAAACACTTACATTAGACAGGAAGAATAATGTAAAATCAATATAATTCCACTTTAAGTAATTCCTTGATAGACACAGATTACCAAAACTGCCTCAAGAAGAAAGCAAACTGAGTTAGGAATTAAAAAATCTTCCCATGAAGAAAAGCCTAGGTGGTTTAAATGGCTTCATTAGTAAATTCTGTCAAACATTTAAAGAGAAAATACCAAAACTACACAAATGCTTTCAGAAGACAGACCAGGAGGGAACACTTCCCAACTTATATTATCAGGTCAGTATTAACATGGTATCAAACCTAGACAATGACCTTGTAAAAAAAGAAAATTACACACCAAAATCCCTCACGAAGATAAGATTCAAAGATATTCCAGAACAAAATATGCGCAAACTGAAACTGGCAACATCATATAAGATGACCAACTGCCATAAACAACCAGGTTTATTTCAGGAATATAAGGATGGTTTAACAAAAAACGGATGTACTATACCACATTAACAGAGTAAAAAGCAAATACCATATCCTTGCCTCTATAGATGGAAAAAAGATTTGATAAAATACAATGCTTCTTTTTTAATCCACAATACACTTATTTTTCCCAGCTTTATTGAGATATAATTGACATGTACCATTGTGTAAGTTTCAACTATATACTGTAAGATTTGTTACCCATATATATTGTGAAATGATTACCATAATAAGGTTAATTAACATCTCCATCACCTAATTACCTTTTGGGTTTTTTCTGGTAAAAACATTTAAGATCTACTCTCTTAGCAACTTTCAAGTGTATAATACAGTATTTTAAAGATAATAACCATGCTCTAAATTAGATCCCCAAAACTTACTCATTTTGTAACTGGAAGTTTGTTTCCTTTTATCAATATCTTCCTACTTCCTCCACCTGGTCCACCCCAGCCCCTGGCAGCCACCATTCAACTCCATTTCAATGCATTCAGCTTTTTTAGATTCCATGTGAAAGTGAGATCACACAGTCTTTGTCTTTCTCTGACTTATTTGACTTATAATGCTCTCAAGGTCCATTCATGCTGTCACAAATAGCAGGATTTCCTTTTTTTGATGGCTAAATAATTTTCCATCGTGATCGACAGTATGTGTATATATGGATATAGACAGATAGATATCACATTTTCTTTATCCACTCATCTGTTGATGGACATAGGTTGTTTCCTTGTCTTGGGTATTGTGAATAATAGGAATGCAGATATCTCTTTGAGATACTAATTTCATTTCCTTTAGATATATATCCAGAAGTGGGACTGCTGGATTATACTCTTATTTCTAATTTTTTGAGAAACCTCCACACTGCTTTCCATAGTGACTGTACCAATTTACATTCCCACAACAGTGCACAAAGGTTCCCTGTTCTTCATATCCTTGCCAACACTTGTTCTCTCTCGTCTTTTTGATAATAGCCATTCAAATAGGTGTTTTTAAATTTTTTTCATTTATTCCTAACTAAGAATAGAAAGAAACGTCCTCAAAAAAAAAAAAAAAAGAAAATATAAGAGAAAATATGTGTGATATTGGGATAGGCAAAAATGTCTTAAGTATTGACATCAAAAGCATAATCAATCAATCCATAAAAGAAAAAACTGAGCTGAACATCAAAATAAAAATCTTTTGTTCTACAAAAGATACCATTAAGATAGTTTAAAGAATTATTTATGACGCAGTAAGACCAACATGTCAATTTTAAAAATCAGTGAAAGACTGAAATAGATATTTAAGATAAGCACAGGAAATTGATACTTAACATTTTTAGTCATCGTAGAAATTCAAAACCACTATGAGACATTACTATATACCCACTAAAATAGGTATAATCAAAAAAGATAATGACAAGAGGTGGTAAGGACACAGAGAAACTGGCACCCTCATCCATTATCGGTAGGAACACAAAATGGTACAGCCACTTTGGAAAACAGTCTGGCAATTTACTGAACAGTTAAATATATATTTGCCATAAAACCCAGCAATTACAGGTACTACCCAAGAGAAATAAGAACATGTCCACACACAGACTTGCACATGAATGTTTATATCAGAACTACTCACAATTGTCAAAAACACAAAACAACTCAAATGTCTATCAACTGAATAGGTAAATAAAATGTCAGGTATCAATAAAATGTAATACTACTTATAAATAAAAAGAAATGAACTAGTGATATATACAACATGAATGAACCTCAAAAATGTTATTCTAAACACGGGAAAAAAAAGACACAAAAGACTCCACATTACATGATTTCATTTACATGAAACTTCTAGAAAAGGCAAAACTATTTAGACAAAGCTGATAAGTGTTTGCCTAGGGTTGGAGGTGGGAGTAGGTTGAAAGCAAACACACGTAACAAAACTATGTATGGAAGTCTAAAACTGGAGAGGGTTGCACAACTGTAATTTATTAAAACTCACTGAACTGTATACTTTAAATGGGTGAATTTAATAATATTTAAATTACATACTAATAAAGCTTTTAAAAAGCTTTACATAAAATAAACCACCAGGGCCAGAAAACTACTCAATTACATAGATAATCTGGTACCAAAATGTTAACCCTAGCACCAGATTTATAAATAAAATATTACACTTGCTACAATTACCAGCTAAAGCTGGAGTTTACCTTAAGTCCTTGAATCCCTAGGGGAAATCTTTATCTGAGATCCATGAACCACTCCCTGAAATTATAAAATATGGTATGTACATACAAATATATACCTCATCACATTTTTTTATTGAGGTAAAATTCATACAACATAAAATTAACCATTTTAAAGTGTACAATTCAGTGGCATTTAGTACATTCACTATGTTGTGCAACCACCACCTCTACCTGATTCTGAAACATAATTCTCATCCTTCCAAAAACCCCATACCCATTAGGCAGTTACTTTTTGCTCCCCTCCTCTCAACATCCCCTGGCCTCCACCAATCTTTCTGTCTCTAGGAATTTACCTGAGATATTTCACATAAATGAAGTCATACGGGATATTTCACAGAAATGGAATCATACCTACTGAGTCTGGCTTCCTTTACTCAGCATGTTTCTGAAGTTCACCCACACTGTAGCATGTATCAGTACTTCACTGCTGTTACAGCTGGGTAATATTTCATTGTACTCATTGTATTCATCAACTGATGGACTTCTGGGTTGTTTCTACCTTTTCACTACTGTGAATAGTGCTGCTATGAACATTCATGTATAATTATCTGTGTATCTGTTTTCAATTCTTTGGAGTAATATACCTAGGAGTGGAATTGCTGAGTCATATAATAATTCTACATTTAACTTTTTGAATAAGTACCAGACTGGTTTCCACAGAAGTCCTCACCAGGTTTTCAAAGGTGTCTATAAACCTGGTGAATTTCTTAAACATCTCTTTATGTTCTCCTAACCCAGAGTATGAGAGCAGGTTTCAGCATATACATGAAAATTTCCCATACTGAAAATCAGTCTGTTTTTGTAGGAAAAATGAAAGCAAAGTTACACTAATGCCCAGAATCTTAATGACTATATATGTTGCCTTTAAATGGATAATGCACCAAACTACTGTACACTTTTCTAAGTGAGATAAAATAACTGAACTAAAAATAGCCAAACCTCTTCTATATTTGTGCCTTAGGAGGAAACTAACTTCTGACTTCAGCACCTTCTGAAAAGTGGACCAATAAAAAAATTAGTCCTACTCCACTGGACAGAACTAGGGCGGTACCTGACCATAATGTGTTTGAATCTTGGAAACAGATCAAGACTAATCTGCAATTGGCTGATGCCACTAGAATGATAATCTAAGATCCAAAGCTTCACTTGTCTAACTCCCCTGCAAAGAGAAAAATTTTGAGTTACACCTAAGCCAAGGCCTGGAAAGACTAATATACAATAACCAGATAGGCCCTGACTGTCCCAAAGGACAGTATTCCAGAACTCATGAAATATATCCACCATTATGCCAAGGTAAAGGCAATGATGAATAGGGAGACTGGAGCCATTTTTAAGTTTCCTTCCTCTATGATCTTCTTTACTCTTTAGGTGGTCACTGTTAAGAATACCTAATTCAGGGCGTCCCTGGTGGCACAGTGATTGAGACTCTGCCTGCCAATGCAGGGGACATGGGTTCGAACCTCAGTCTGGGAAGATCCCACATGCCGTGGAGCAACTAGGCCCGTGAACCACAACTACTGAGCCTGCGCGTCTGGAGCCTGTGCTCTGCAACAAGAAAGGCCCGCGCACCGCGATGAAGAGTGACCCCCGCTCGCCGCAACTAGAGAAAGCCCTCGCACAGAAACGAAGACCCAACACAGCCAAAAATAAAAAAAAAGAATACCTAATTCAGCTGCTCAATAGGAAAGCTGTAATTTCTTCATAATGAAGAAATAAAATATATTATAAATTGTTAACAGTTAACTGGCAAACTCAAATTGATTTTCGAAAAGATGCCAAGACTGAGGGGAAAAAATTGTCTTTCAACAAATTCTGAGACAACTGGATATCCATATGCAAAACAATGAAGTTGGACCTACAAAAATAAAAAACCCTCAAAATGGATCAAAGAACTAATATAATAGCTAAAATTACAAAACTCTTAGAAGAAAATATAGGTGTAAATCTTTGTGACCTTGATTAGGCAACAGTTTCTTATAAAGGACACAAGCAACAAAAGAAAACAGATAAACTGCACTTCGTCAAATTAAAGACATCTGTACCTGAAAGGACACTCAAGAAAGTGAAAAGATGATCTACAGAATGAGAGAAAATTTTTGAAAATCATATATCTGACAAGGAACTAGTATCAGAATACAAAACAACTATCACAATTCAACAAGACAAACAACCAAATGAACAAGTAAAAAAAGACTTAAGCAGACGTATCTCCAAAGACAAAAAGGCCAAAGAGCACATTAAAAAATGTTCAGTATCATCAGTCATTAAGGAAATGCAAATCAAAACCACAATGAGATATTACCTCATACCTGACAGAATGGCTATCATCAAAGAGGCAAGAAACAAGTGCTGGTGAGGATGAGGACAAAAGGGAACCCTTGTGCCCAAGTGCCCATCAATAAATGAATGGATAAAGAAGATGTGGTATATGCATATCCAATGGAATATTAATTACTAAACCATAAAAAATGAAATCTTGCCATTTGCAACAACATAGATGGACCTACAGAGTACTGTGCTAAATGAAGTAAGTCAGACAGAGAAAGACAAATACTGTATGATTTCACTTGTATGTGGAATCTAGAAAACAAAACAAATGAACAAACACAACAAAATAGAAACAGTTATAGAAACAGAAAACCAACAGGTAGTCACCAGAGGGGAGGGTGGTAAGGGGAGGAAAGAAATAGGTAAGGGAGATTAAGAGGTAAAAACTTCCGGTTGCAAAATAAATGAGTCATGGGAATGAAACATACAGTATGGGGAATATACTCTAATAACTACGTAATATCTTTTTATGGTGACATATCGTAACCAGACTTATTGTGGTGACCGTTTTGAAATGTATAGAATTACCAAATCACTATGCTGTGTAATACGAACTAACATAGTTTTGCAGGTCAATTACACTTCAAAATAAACTTACAGAAAAAGAGATCAGATCTATGGTTACCACAAGTTGGGGTGGGCGGGGTTGGGATGAAGATGGTCAAAAGGTAGAAACTTCCAGTTATAAGTAATAGGGAGGTAATGAATACAATAAATATAATTAACACTGCTGAAGATTAAATAAAAAAGTTGTTAAAAGAGTAAATCCTGGGCTTCCCTGATAGCGCAGTGGTTGAGAGTCCGCCTGCCGATGCAGGGGACACGGGTTCGTTCCCTGGTCTGGGAAGATCCCACGTGCCGCAGAGCGGCTGGGCCCGTGAGCCATGGCCGCTGAGCCTGCGCATCCGGAACGTGTGCTCCGCAATGGGAGAGGCCACAGCAGTGAGAGGCCTGCGTACCGCAAAAAAAAAAAAGAGTAAATCCTAAGAGTTCTTTCTCATCACAAGAAAACAATTTTTTTCTATTTCTTTAATTCTGTATCTATATGAAATGATGGATGTTCACCAAACTTATTATGATAATCATTTTATGATGCATGTAAGTCAAATCATTATGCTGCAAACCTTAAACTTACACTATGCTATATGTCAACTGTATCTCAATAAAACTGGAAAAAAATAATTTAAAAATAATAAACTTCACATGATCAGAATCTAGAAACAATGTACATAATATAGGATTATACTAATACCCACAGAACCTTAATCTTACCTGGAAATAAGTAACATCATTGTGCTTTTTATCTTTCTGGAATTCTTTTCAGAAACCTAATTAGTTCACCTTTAAAAATGTTTTGCATTATTCTAACTTGTATTATGCTGAAAATCTACATTAAAAAGTTTTTACTTAAAACAATCATAAAATAAATTTACTGTATAATCAATTTAAAAAAAGGTAGTAACAAGTGTTGGCAAGGATATGGAGAAATTGAAGCCCTCATAAAATGATGGTGGGAAAATAAAATGATGCAGCTGTTGTGGAAAACAGTTTGCTGGTTCCTCAAAAAGTTAAACATGGAATTAAACATGACCCAGTAATTCCATTCCTAGGTATATACTTAAGAGAAGTAAAACCATATGTTCAAACAAAAACTTGTACATAAATGTTTCCAACAGCATCATTCATAATAGCCAAAGAACTGCGAATACTCATATATCCCATAAATTGATGAATGGATAAACAAAATGTGGTACATTAATACTACACAATTAATCAGTCATAAAATACAATTCAACCTGGGTGTATACTACAACACAGATGAACCTTAAAATCATTATGCTTAGTGAAATAAAACAGAAACAAAAGGTCACATATTATATGATTCTATTTATATGAAATGCCCAGAAAAGGTAAAGTCATACAGAAAGCAGACTGGGGACTGAAAGGAACTGGGTCTAAGGAAATGCGGAATGACTGACTAATGTGTACATGGTTTCTTTTTGCCATGGTGAAGTTGTTTGCGAACTAGATAGTAGTGACAGCAGCACATATGAAGGAAAAAAAGTTAACCCACAAAAGCCTATCTACAACAGATTGCAAAATCCCATCCACGTAAAAGAGCACAATCCACTTTCAGAATGGCCCAGTTCCTCTCAAACTTTAATGGACATATGCATCACCTGGTGATCTTGTTAAATGAAGATTATGATTCAGTAGTTTGGGGGTGGGTCCTGAGATTCTGCCTAATAAGTCTGTAGGTGATACTCATGTATCTGGTGCAGGACCATACTTTGAGTAGCAAGACTCCAGAACTGTGGTCTTTAAATACAGTTTAGAAGAAAAGATACCTATCAAAAAATTTAAAACACAGGCAATATATGTGTCTTTATTTACAAAATTAGATAACTACTGTAGTAATAGAGAACACATATTAAAAATAATGTAGGAAATACTTACTTCCAGCACAGACTAACAAGGACTGGCTTTACCTATCCACCTGAAACAACTACAAAACATGACAAAATATATGAAACAATGATTTCAGACACTGAATAAAAGCATAGTATTCCTTGAGAAAGTGGAAGCAAATGAGGTAATTCCAGATTACTGTCCACAGTGTTTCCAAGTCACAGTTCCAGGAGATGGAACCTGGAGGTTTCCCTAAGTTAAGCAGACAGAGGTGGGAGCCTGGGGAGGCCATGGAAGCTACACTGCAGTGGAAAATAACCAGAGAGGAGAGAGCTGGACAGAGGGAAAGCTCTGAACATCTGCTGAGCACTCCTGTGTTTTCAAGTAAGTAATAATCAGTGAATAAGTGTTAGGAAACAACTCAAAGCCGGGGGAAACCAACCAAATGAAGCAGAGGAAAAATAACCAGATCTTCACAGGGCTGGGAGTTATTCAGGTTCCCAATGGTCATGGTGGAAAAACTCATAATTCACAAGATACTGGCTAGAATACCAAGAAATATATTAAATAGTGGAGAAAAATTACCCGTAGATTGAATGCTACTCTAGTCCTGCCTAAAATCATCAAAAACACAAGCCCTGAAAGGATTACATTTTTTTCCAAGAAACTATACCCCAGAAAAAAGCTCAAGATGTTAATAGAAAGGGACATTCAAGATGGCGGAAGAGTAAGACATGAAGAACACCTTCCTCCCAACAAATACATCAGAAATACATCTACATGTGGAACAACTCCTACAGAAACCTACTGAACACTGGCAGAAGACCTCAGACCTCCCAAAAGGCAAGAAACTCCCCACATACCTGGGTAGGGCAAAAGAAAAAAGAATAAACAGAGACAAAAGGATAGGGGGCTTCCCTGGTGGCACACTGGTTGAGTCCGCCTGCCGATGCAGGGGACATGGGTTCGTGCCCTGGTCTGGGAGGATCCCACATGCCGCAGAGTGGCTGGGCCCGTGAGCCATGGCCACTGTGCGTGCGCATCTGGAGCCTGTGCTCCACAACGGGAGAGGCCACAACAGTGAGAGGCCCGCGTACTGCAAAAAAAAAAAAGAATAGGGACAGGACCTGCACCAGTGGGAGGGAGCTGTGAAGGAGGAAAAGTTTCCTCACACTAGGAGGCCCCTTCACTGGCAGATGGGGGGTGGCGGGGGGAGCGTTGGAGCCACAGAGGAGAGCACAGCAACGGGTACAGAGGGCAGCGGAGAGATTCCTGCAGAGGATCAGTGCTGACCAGCATCACCAGCCTGAGAGGCTTCTCTGCTCACCCGCTGGGGTGGGTGGAGGCTGGGAGCTGAGGCTCTGGCATCAGAGGTCAGATCCCAGGGAGAGGACTGGGGTTGGCTGCGTGAACACAGCCTGAAGGGGGCTAGTGCGCCACAGCTAGCCGGGAGGGAGTCCAGGAAAAAGTCTGGAACTGCCGAAGAGGCAAGAGACTTTTTCTTGCCTCTGTTTTGCGGTGTGCAAGCAAAGGGGATTCAAGGCACCGCCTAAACTAGCTTCAGAGACGGGCGTGAGCCGTGGCTATCAGCACAGACCCCAGAAACGGGAATGAGACGCTAAGGCTGCTACTGCATCCACCAAGAAACCTGTGTGCAAGCACAGGTCACTATCCACACCTCCACTCCCGAGAGCCTGTGCAGCCAAACCACTGGCAGGGTCCCGTGATCCAGAGACAACTTCCCCGGGAGAATACATGGCGCACCTCAGGCTAGTGCAACGTGATGCTGTCCTCTCCCGCCGCAGGCTCGCCCCGCATTCCGTACCCCTCCCTCCCCTCGCCTGAGTGAGCCAGAGCCCCTGAATCAGCTGGTCATTTAACCCCATCCTGTCTGGGCGGGAACAGACGCCCTCAGGCAACCTACACGCAGAGGCAGGGCCAATCCAAAGCTGAACCCCAGGAGCTGTGAAAAAAAAGAAAAGAAAGGGAAATCTCTCCCAGCAGCAGCGGATTAAATCTCCACAATCAACATGATGTACCCTGCATCTGTGGAATACCTGAATAGACAACGAATCATCCCAAAATGAGGCAGTGGACTTTGGGAGCAACGATATATGTATTACTTTCCTTTATCTCTTTTTGTGAGTGTGTATGTGAATGCTTCTGTGTGTATTTTGTCTGTATAGCTTTGCTTTCATCATCTGTACTAGGGTTCTGTCTGCTCACTTATTTTTCTTTTCTTTTAGTTTAGTTTTAGCACTTTTTATCATTGGTGGATTTCTTTTTTGGTGTGCTTTCTCTTTTCTTTCCTTCTTTTGTTTTTTGTTACTTTTTTTTTTTTTTTTTTGCGGTACGCGGGCCTCTCACCACTGTGGCCCCTCCCGCTGCGGAGCACAGGCTCTGGAGGCGCAGCCTCAGTGGGCATGGCTCACAGGCCTAGCTGCTCCGTGGCATGAACCCGCGTCCCCTGCATCGGCAAGTGGACTCCTAACCACTGCGCCACCAGGGAAGCCCTGTTTTTTTTTATTTTTTAATAATTATTTTTTATTTTAATAACTTTACTTTTTTTTTCTTACTTTCTTTCCTTTCTTCTCCCTTTTATTCTGAGCTGTGTACATGACAGGATCTTGGTGCTCTGGCCGGCTGTCAGGCCAGTGCCTCTGAGGTGGGAGAGCCGAGATCAGGACATTGGTCCACCAGAGACCTCACAGCTCCACATCATATCAAACGGCAAAAATCTCTCAGAGATCTCCACCTCAACGCCAAGAGCCAGCTCCACTCAACGACCCAAGCTACAGTGCTGGACACCATATGCCAAAACAACTAGCAACACAGGAACACAATCCCACCCACTAGCACAAAGCATACCTAAAATAATATGGTCACAAACACCCCAAAACATACCACTGGACATGGACCTGCCCACCAGAAAGACAAGATCCAGCCTCATCCAGCAGAACACAGGCACTAGTCCCCTCCACCAGGAAGTCTACACAACCCACTGAAGTAACCTTAGCCACTGGGGGCAGACACCAAAAACAATGGGAACTACGAACCTGAAGCCCAGGAAAAGGAAACCCACACAAAGTAAGTTAACCAAAATGAGAACACAGAGAAACAAACAGCAGATGAAGGAGCAAGGTAAAAACCCACCAGACCAAATAAATGAAAAGGAAACAGGCAATCTACCTGAAAAAGAATTCAGAGTAATGAGAGTAAAGATGATCCAAGATCTTGGAAACAGAATGGAGAAAATGTAAGAAATGTTTAACAAGGACACAGAAGAACTAAAGAGCAAACAAACAATGATGAACAACACAATAAATGAAATTTAAAATTCTCTACAAGGAATCAACAGCAGATTAACTGAGGCAGAAGAACAGATAAGTGACCTGGAATATAAAATAGTGGAAATAAGTACTGCAGAGCAGAATAAAGAAAAAAGAATGAAAAGAGTAAAGGACAGTCTCAGAGACCTGTGGGACAACATTAAATGCACCAACATTCGAACTATAGGGGTCCCAGAAGAAGAAGAGAAAAAGAAAGGGACTGAGAAAATATTTGAAGAGATTATAGTTGAAATATTCCCTAATATAGAAAAGGAAATAGTTAATCAAGTCCAGGAAGCACAGAGAGTCCCATACAGCATAAATCCAAGGAGAAACACTCCAAGACACATATTAATCAAACTATCACAAATTAAATACAAAGTAAAAATATAAAAAGCAGCAAGAGAAAAACAACAAATAACATACAAGGGAATCCCCATAAGGTTAAAAGCTGATCTTCCAGCAGAAACTCAGCAAGCCAAAAGGGAGTGGCAGGACATATTTAAAGTGATGAAAGGGAAAAACCTAGAACCAAGATTATTCTACCCAGCAAGGATCTCATTCAGATTAGACAAAGAAATTAAAACCTTTAGAGACAAGCAAAAGCTAAGAGAATTCAGCACCACCAAACCAGCTTTATAACAAATGCTAAAGGAACTTCTCTAGGCAGGAAACACAAGAGAAGGAAAAGACCTACAATAACAAACGTCAAACAATTAAGAAAATGGTAATAGGAACACACATATTGATAGCTACCTTAAATGTAAATGGATTAAATGCTCCAACCAAAAGACACAGACTGGCTGAATGGATACAAAAACAAGATCCAGACATATGCTGTCTACAAGAGACCCACTTCAGACCTAGGGACACAAACAGACTGAAAGTGAGGAGATGGAAAAAGATATTCTAAGCAAATGGAAATCAAAAGGAAGCTGAAGTAGCGATGCTTATATCAGACAAAATAGATTTTAAAATAAAGAGTGTTACAAGAGACAAAGTAGGACACTACATAATGATCAAGGGATCATTACAATAAGAAGATATAAAGTTGTAAATATTTATGCACCCAACATAGGAGCACCTCAATACCTAAGGCCTCAATACCTAAGGCAAATGCCATAAAAGGCCATAAAAGGGGAAATGGACAGTGACACAATCACAGTAGGGGACTTTAACACGTCACTTTCACCACTGGACAAATTATCCATAATGAAAATAAAAAAGGACACACAAGCTTTAAATGATACATTAAACAAGCTGGACTTAATTGACATTTGTAGGACATTACATTCAAAAACAACAGAATACACTATCTTCTCAAGTGCTCATAGAACATTCTCCAGGATAGATCATATCTTGGGTCACAAATCAAGCGTCGGTAAATTTAAGAAAATTGAATCGTTTCAAGTATCTTTTCCGACCACAATGCTATGAGACTAGATATCAATTACAGGAAAATATCTGTAAAAAATACAAACACATGGAGGCTAAACAATACACTACTAAATAACCAAGAGATCACTGAAGAAATCAAATAGGAAATCAAAAAGTACCTAAAAACAAATGACAATTAAAACACGATGACCCAAAACCTGTGGGAAGTGGCAAAAGCAGGTCTAAGAGGGAAGTTTAGAGCAATACAATCCCACCTGAAGAAACAAGAAACATCTCAAATAAACAACCTTACACCTAAAGCAATCAGAGAAAGAACCAAAAAACCCCAAAGTTAGCAGAAGGAAAGAAATCATAAAAATCAGATCAGAAATAAATGAAAAACGAATGAAGGAAACAATAGCAAAGATCAATAAAACTAAAAGCTGGTTCTTTGAGAAGATAAACAAAATAGACAAACCATTAGCCAGACTCATCAAGAAAAAAAAGGAGAAGACTCAAATCAATAGAATCAGAAATGAAAAAGGAGAAGTAACAACTGACAATGTAGAAATACAAAGGTTCATGAGAAATTACTACGAGCAACTACATGCCAGTAAAATGGACAACCTGGAAAACATGGACAAATTCTTAGAAATGTACAACCTTCTGAGACTGAACCAGGAATAAATAGAAAATATAAACAGACCAATTACAAGCACTGAAATTGAAACTGTGATTAAAAATCTTCCAGTAAACAAAAGCCTAGGACCAGATGGCTTCACAGGCAAATTCTATCAAACATTTAGAGAAGAGCTAATATCTATCCTCCACAAACTCTTCCAAAACATAGCAGAGGCATGAAAACTCCCCAACTCGTTGTATGAGGCCACCATCACCCTGATACCAAAACCAGACAAAGATGTCACAAAGAAAGAAAACTACAGGCCAACAGCACTGATGAACATACATGCAAAAATCCTCAACAAAACAGTGGCAAACAGAATCCAACAGCACATTAAAAGGATCATGCACCATGATCAAGTGGGATTTATCCCAGGAATGCAAGGATTTTTCAATATATGCAAATCGATCAAAGTGATAAACCACACTGAAAAACTGAAGAATAAAAACCATATGATCATCTCAATAGATGTAGAAAAAGCTTCTGACAAAATTCAACACCCATTTATGATAAAAACCCTCCAGAAAGTAGGCATAGAGGGAACTGATCTCAACATAATAAAGGCCATATATGACAAAGACACAGCCAATATCGTCCTCAATGGTGAAAAACTGAAGCCATTTCCACTAAGATCAGGAAATAGACAAAGGTGCCCACTCTCACCACTATAAAAGGAATCCAAAGAAATAAAGAATCCAAGAAATAAAAGGAATACAAATCAGAAAAGAAGAAGTAAAGCTGTCACTGTTTGCAGATGACATGATACTATACAGAGAATCCTAAAGATGCTACCAGAAAACTACTAGAGCTCATCAATGAATTTGGTAAAGTAGCAGGATACAAAATTAATGCACAGAAATCTCTGGCATTCCTATACACTAATGATGAAAAATCTGAAAGAGAAATTAAGGAAACACTCCCATTTACCACTGCAACAAAAAGAATAAAACACTCAGGAATAAACCTACCTAAGGAGACAAAATACCTGTACGCAGAAAACTGTAAGACACTGACGAAAGAAATTAAACATGATACAAAGAGACGGAGAGATATACCACGTTCTTAGATTGGCGGTATTAACATTGTGAAAATGACTATACTACCCAAAGCAATCTACAGATTCAAAGCATTCCCTATCAAACTACCAATGGAATTTTTCACAGAACTAGAACAAAATTTCACAATTTGTATGGAAACACTGAAGACCCCGAATACTCAAAGCAATCTTGAGAAAGAAAAACGGAACTGGAGGAATCAGGCTCCCTGACTTCAGACTATACTACAAAGCTGCAGTAATCAAGACAGTATGGTACTGACACAAAAACAGAAATAAACATCTATGGAACAAGACAGAAAGCCCAGAGATAAACCCACGCACATATGGTCACCTTATTTTTGCTAAAGGAGGCAAGAATATACAATGGAGAAAAGTAAGTGGTGCTGGGAAAACTGGATAGCTACATGTAAAAGAATGAAAGTAGAACACTCCCTAACACCATATATAACAATAAACTCAAAATGGATTAAAGGCCTAAATGTAAGGTCACACACTATACAACTCTTAGAGGCAAACATAGGCAGAACACTATATGACATAAATGACAGCAAGATCCTTTTTGACCCACCTCCTACAGAAATGGAAATTAAAACAACAAAAAATAGGACCTAATGAAACTTCAAATCTTTTGCACAGCAAAGAAAACCATAAACAAGATGAAAAGACAACCTTCAGAATGGTAGAAAATATTTGCAAACGAAGCAACTGCCAAAGGATTCATCTCCAAAATTTACAAGCAGCTCATGCAGCTCAGTATCAAAAAAACAACCCAATCCAAAAATGGGCAGAAGACCTAAATAGACATTTCTCCAAAGATATACAGATTGCCAACAAACACCTGAAAGGATGCTCAATGTCACTAATCATTAGAGAAATGCAAATCAAAACTACAATGAGGTATCACCTCACCCCAGGCAGAATGGCCATCATCCAAAAATCTACAAACAATAAATGCTGGAGAGGGTGTGGAGAAAAGGGAACCCTCTTGCACTGTTGGTGGGAATGTAAACTGATATAGCCACTATGGAGAAGAGTATGGAGGTTCCTTACAAAAGTAAAAATAGAACTACCATACGACCCAGCAATCCCACTACTGGGCATATACCCTGAGAAAACCATAATTCAAAAAGACTCATGTACCACAATGTTCACTGCAGCTGCATTTACCAAAGCCAGGACATGCAAGCAAGCTAAGTGTCCATCGACAGATGAATGGATAAAGAAGATGTGGCATATATATATATACAATGGAATATTACTCAGCCATAAAAAGAAACTATATTGAATTATTTGTAATGAGGTGGATGGACCTCGAGTCTGTCATACAGAGTAAAGTTAAGTCAGAAAGAGAAAAACAAACACCGTATGCTAACACATATATATGAAATCTACAAAAAACCAAAAATGATTCTAAAGAACCTAGGGACAGGACAGGAATAAAGATGCAGATGCAGAGAATGGACCTGAGGACATGGGGAGGGGCAAGGGTAAGCTGGGACAAAGTGAGAGAGTGGCATGGACATATATACACTAGGAAATGTAAAACACATAGCTAGTGGGAAGCAGCCACATAGTACAGGGAGATCAGCTCGGTGTTTTGTGACCACCTAGAGAGGTAGGATAGGGAGGATGGGAGGGAGATGCAAGAGGGAAGAGATATGGGGATATATGTATAGGTGATTCACTTTTTTTTTTTTTTCTTGCGTTATGCGGGCCTCTCACTGTTGTGGCCTCTCCCATTTGCGGAGCACAGGCTCCGGACGCGCAGGCTCAGTGGCCATGGCTCACGGGCCCAGCCGCTCCGCGGCATGTGGGATCCTCCCGAAACGGGGCACGAACCCGCGTCTCCTGCATCGGCAGGCGGACTCTCAAGCACTGCGCCGCCAGGGAAGCCCGGTGATTCCCTTTTTTATAAAGCAGAAACTAACAAACCATTGTAAAGCAATTATACTCCAATAAAGATGTTAAAAAAAAAAGAGATGTTAATAGAAATGCAAAAATATTCATCACCCAAGGAGGTAAAATTCACAATGTCCTGGCAGGCATTAAAAAATAAACAGGTAAGCAAAGAACGAGGCAAACAGAACCTGTAATAATGAGTAAAAGTAAATAAATAAAAAGGCATCAAAAAATGAGAGAAAACATAAAAGAGTAAACAAGGATATTGAAAGTTACTATAGTCTAACTATATTCTATATATTGAAGAACATTGAAAAAAGATAAAACAGCATGTTTGGGGGGAGGGGGGACGAGGGCAAGATGGCAGAAGAGTAAGACGTGGAGATCACCTTCCTCCCCACAGGTACACCAGAAATACATCTACACGTGGAACAACTCCTACAGAACACCTACTGAACGCTGGCAGAAAACCTCAGACCTCCCAAAAGGCAAGAAACTCCCCACATACCTGCATAGGGCAAAAGAAAAAAGGAAAAACAGAGACAAAAGGATAGGGACAGGGACCTGCACCAGTGAGAGCGAGCTGTGAAGAAGGAAAGGTTTCCACACACTACGAAGCCCCTTCACGGGCAGAGACTGCGGGTGGCGGAGGGGGAAAGCTTCGGAGCCACAGAGGAGAGCACAGCAACAGGGGTGCAGAGGGCAAAGCGGGGAGAGATTCCCGCACAGAGGATCAGGGCCAACTGGCACTCACCAGCCCGAGAGGCTTGTCTGCTCAACCGCCGGTGAGGGCGGTGCTGGGAGCTGAGGCTCGGGCTTTGGTCAGAGCGCAGGGAGAGGACTGGGGTTGGTGGCGTGAACACAGCCTGCAGGAAGTTAGTGCAGCACAGCTAGCCGGAAGGGAGGCCGAGAAAAAGTATGGACCGGCCCAAGAGGCAAGAGACTTTTTCTTCCCTATTTCCTGGTGCACGAGGAGAGGGGATTAAGAGCGCTGCTTAAAGTATCTCCAGAGAGGGGCGTAAGCCGCGACTAAAAGCGAGGATTCCAGGGCTTCGCTGGTGGCGCAGTGGTTGAGAGTCTGCCTGCTGATGGAGGGGACGCCAGTTCGTGTCCCGTTCTGGGAATATCCCACATGCCACGGAGAGGATGGGCCCATGAGCCATGGCTCGGGATCCAGGGACAACTTCCCCAGGAGAATGCACGGTGCGCCTCAGGCTGGTGCAACATCACGACGCAGGCCTGCCCCCCCCTCCGTGCCTGAGTGAGCCACAGTCCCTGAAGCAGCTGCTCCTTTTAACTCCATCCTATCTGAGCAAAGAACAGACAGGCGACCTACATGCAGAGGCGGGGCGAAATCCAAAGCTGAGCCCCTGGGAGCTGTGAGAACAAAGAAGGGAAATCTCTCCCAGCAGCCTCAGAAGCAGCGGATTAAAGCTCCACATTCAACTTGATGTACCCTGCATCTGTGGAATACATGAAGACAACGAATCACCCCAAATTGAGGAGATGGAGTTTGAGAGCCAGATTTATGATTTTTTTCCCCTTTTCCTCTTTTTGTGAGTGTGTATGTGTATGCTTCTGTGTGAGATTTGGTCTGTATAGCTTTGCTTCCACCATTCGTCCTAGGGTTCTATCTGTCCTTATTTTTAAAATTTTTTTCTTAATATTTTTTATTTTAACAACTTTATTACATTTTATCTTACTTTATTTTATTTTACTCTATCTTCTTTCTTTTTTCCTTCCTTCCTTCCTGCCTCCCTCCCTCCTTTCTTTCTTTCCCTCTTTCTTTCTGTCTTTCTGTCTCCTTCCTTCCTTCCTTCCCTCTCTCTCTCTCTCTCTCTCTGCCCCCCCCCCTTTCTCTCTTTCTTTCTACTAATTCTTTCTTTCTACTTTTTCTCCCTTTTATTCTGAGCCGTGTGGATGAAAGGCTCCTGGTGCTGCAGCCAGGAGTCAGTGCTGTGCCTCTGAGGTGGGAGAGCCAACTTCAGGACACTGGTCAACAACAGACCTCCCAGCTCCACATAATATCAAACGGCGAAAAGCTCCCAGAGATCACCATCTCAACACCAGCACCCAGCTTCACTCAACAACCAGCAAGCTACAGTGCTGGACATCCTATGCCAAACAACTAGCAAGACAGGAATACAATCCCACCCATTAGCAGAGAGGCTGCCTAAAATCATAAGAAGTCCACAGACACCCCAAAACACACCACCAGACGTGGACCTGCCCACCAGAAAGACAAGATCCAGCCTCATCCACCAGAACACAGGCACTAGTCCCCTCCAACAGGAAGCCTGCACAACCCACTGAACCAACCTTAGCCACTGGGGACAGACACCAAACACAACAGGAACTACGAACTTGCAGCCTGCAAAAAGGAAACCCCAAACACAGTAAGATAAGCAAAATAAGAAGACAGAAAAACACACAGCAGATGAAAGAGCAAGATAAAAACCCACCAGACCAAACAAATGAAGAGGAAATAGGCAGTTAACCTGAAAAAGAATTCAGAATAATGATAGTAAAGATGATCCAAAATCTTGGAAATAGAATAGACAAAATGCAAGAAACATTTAACAAGGACCTAGAAGAACTACAGATAAACAACACAATAAATGAAATTAAAAATACTTTAGAAGGGATCAATAGCAGAATAACTTAGACAGAAGAATGGATAAGTGACCTGGAAGATAAAATAGTGGAAATAACTACTGCAGAGCAGAATAAAGAAAAAAGAATGAAAAGAACTGAGGACAGACTCAGAGACCTCTGGGACAACATTAAACACACCAACATTCGAATAATAGGGGTTCCAGAAGAAGAAGAGAAAAAGAAAGGGACTGAGAAAATATTTGAAGAGATTATAGTTGAAAACTTCCCTAATATGGGAAAGGAAATAGTTAATCAAGTCCAGGAAGCACAGAGAGTCCCATACAGGATAAATCCAAGGAGAAATACGCCAAGACACATATTAATCAAACCGTCAAAAATTAAATACAAAGAAAACATATTAAAAGCAGCAAGGGAAAAACAACAAATAACACACAAGGGAATCCCCATAAGGTTAACAGCTGATCTTCCAGCAGAAACTCTGCAAGCCAGAAGGGACTGGCAGGACATATTGAAAGTGATGAAGGAGAAAAACCTGCAACCAAGATTACTCTACCCAGCAAGGATCTCATTCAGATTTGATGGAGAAATTAAAACCTTTACAGACAAGCAAAACCTGAGAGAGTTCAGCACCACCAAACCAGGTTTACAACAACTGCTAAAGGAACTTCTCTAGGCAAGAAACACAAGAGACGGAAAAGACCTACAATAATGAACCCAAAACAATTAAGGAAATGGGAATAGGAACATACGTATCGATGATTACGTTAAGTGTAAATGGACTAAATGCTCCCACCAAAAGAAACAGATTGCCTGAATGGATACAAAAATAAGACCCATATATATGCTGTCTACAAGAGACCCACTTCAGACCTAGAGACACATACAGATTGAAAGTAAGAGGATGGAAAAAGATATTCCATGCAAATGGAAACCAAAAGAAAGCTGGAGTAGCAATTCTCGTATCAGACAAAATAGACTTTAAAATAAAGATTACTACAAGAGACAATGAAGGACACTACATAATGATCAAGGGATTGATCCAAGAAGAAGATAAAACAATTGTAAATATTTATGCATCCAACACAGGAGCACCTCAATACATAAGGCAAAAACTAGCAGCCATAAAAGGGGAAATCGACAGTACCGCATTCAAAGTAGGGGGCTTAACACGCCACTGTCACCAATGGACAGATCATCCAAAATGAAAATAAATAAGGAAACACAAGCTTTAAATGATACATTAAACAAGATGGACTTAACTGATATTTATAGGACATTCCATCCAAAAACAACAGAATACACGTTTTACTCAAGTGCTCATGGAACATTCTCCAGGATAGATCATATCTTGGGTCACAAATCAAGCCTTGGTAAATTTAAGAAAATTGAAACTGTATCAACTATCTTTTCCGACCACAACGCTATGAGACTAGATAGCAATTACAGGAAAAGATCTGTAAAAAATACAAACACATGGAGGCTAAACAATATACTACTTAATAACGAAGTGTTCACTGAAGAAATCAAAAAATACCGAGAATCAAATGACAATGGAGACACGACGACCCAAAACCTATGGGATGCAGCAAAAGCAGTTCTAAGAGGGAAGTTTACAGCAATACAATCCTACCTTAAGACACAGGAAACATCTCGAATAAACAACCTAACCTTGCACCTAAAGCAATTAGAGAAAGAAGAACAAAAAAACCCCAAAGTTAGCAGAAGGAAAGAAATCATAAAGATCAGATCAGAAATAAATGAAAAAGAAATGAAGGAAACAATAGCAAAGATCAATAAAACTAAAAGCTGGTCCTTTGAGAAGATAAACAAAATTGATAAACCATTAGCCAGACTCATCAAAAAAAAAGGGAGAAGACTCAAATCAATAGAATTAGAAATGAAAAAGGAGAAGTAACAACTGACACCACAGAAATACAAAAGATCATGAGAGATTACTACAAGCACCTCTATGCCAATAAAATGGACAACCTGGAAAAAATGGACAAATACTTAGAAATGCACAACCTGCCAAGACTGAATCAGGAAGAAATAGAAAATATGAACAGATCAATCACAAGCACTGAAATTGAAACTGTGATTAAAAATCTTCCAACAAACAAAAGCCCAGGACCAGGTGGTTTCACAGGCAAATTCTATCAAACATTTAGAGAAGAGCTAACACCTATCCTTCTCAAACTCTTCCAAAATATAGCAGAGGGAGGAACACTCCCAAACTCATTCTACGAGGCCACCATCACCTTGATACCAAAACCAGACAAGGATGTCACAAAGAAAGAAAACTACAGGCCAATATCACTGATGAACATAGATGCAAAAATCCTCAACAAAATACTAGCAAACAGAATCCAACAGCACATTAAAAGGATCATACACCATGATCAAGTGGGGTTTATTCCAGGAATGCAAGGATTCTTCAATATACGCAAATCTATCAATGTGATTAACCATATTAACAAATTGAAGGAGAAAAACCATATGATCATCTCAATAGATGCAGACAAAGCTTTCGAGAAAATTCAACACCCATTTATGATAAAAACCCTGCAGGAAGTAGGCATAGAGGGAACTTTCCTCAATATAATAAAGGCCGTATATGACAAGCCCACAGCCAACATCATCCTCAATGGCGAAAAACTGAAAGCATTTCCACTAAGGTCAGGAACAAGACAAGGTTGCCCACTCTCACCACTCTTATTCAACATAGTTTTGGAAGTTTTAGCCACAGCAATCAGAGAAGAAAAGGAAATAAAAGGAATCCAAATCGGAAAAGAAGAAGTAAAGCTGTCACTGTTTGCAGATGACATGATACTATACATAGAGAATCCTAAAGATGCTACCAGAAAACTACTAGAGCTAATCAATGAATTTGGTAAAGTAGCAGGATACAAAATTAATGCACAGAAATCTCTGGCATTCCTATACACTAATGATGAAAAATCTGAAAGTGAAATCAAGAAAACACTCCCATTTACCATTGCAACAAAAAGAATAAAATATCTAGGAATAAACCTACCTAAGGAGACAAAAGACCTGTATGCAGAAAATTATAAGACACTGATGAAAGAAATTAAAGATGATACAAACAGATGGAGAGATATACCATGTTCTTGGATTGGAAGAATCAACATTGTGAAAATGACTCTACTACCCAAAGCAATCTATAGATTCAATGCAATCCCTATCAAACTACCACTGGCATTTTTCACAGAACTAGAACAAAAAATTTCACAATTTGTATGGAAACACAAAAGACCCCGAATAGCCAAAGCAATCTTGAGAACAAAAAATGGAGCTGGAGGAATCAGGCTCCCTGACTTCAGACTATACTACAAAGCTACAGTAATCAAGACAGTATGGTACTGGCACAAAAACAGAAAGATAGATCAATGGAACAGGATAGAAAGCCCAGAGATAAACCCACGCACATATGGTCACCTTATCTTTGATAAAGGTGGCAGGAATGTACAGTGGAGAAAGGACAGCCTCTTCAATAAGTGGTGCTGGGAAAACTGGACAGGTACATGTAAAAGTATGAGATTAGATCACTCCCTAACACCAACCACACACAAAAATAAGCTCAAAATGGATTAAAGACCTAAATGTAAGGCCAGAAACTATCAAACTCTTAGAGGAAAACATAGGCAGAATACTCTAAGACATAAATCACAGCAAGATCCTTTTTGACCCACCTCCTGCAGAAATGGAAGTAAAAACAGAAACAAATGGGACCTAATGAAACTTCAAAGCTCTTGCACAGCAAAGGAAACCATAAACAAGACCAAAAGAGAACCCTTAGAATGGGAGAAAATATTTGCAAAGGAAGCAACTGACAAAGGATTAATTTCCAAAATTTACAAGCAGCTCATGCAGCTCAATAACAAAAAAACAAACAACCCATTCCAAAAATGGGCAGAAGACCTAAATAGACATTTCTCCAAAGAAGATATACAGACTGCCAACAAACACATGAAAGAATGCTCAACATCATTAATCATTAGAGAAATGCAAATCAAAACTACAATGAGATATCATCTCACACCAGTCAGAATGGCCATCATCAAAAAATCTAGAAACAATAAATGCTGGAGAGGGTGTGGAGAAAAGGGAACACTCTTGCACTGCTGGTGGGAATGTGAATTGGTACAGCCACTATGGAGAACAGTATGGAGGTTCCTTAAAAAACTACAAATAGAACTACCATATGACCCAGCAATCCCACTACTGGGCATATACCCTGAGAAAACCATAATTCAAAAAGAGTCATGTACCAAAATGTTCATTGCAGCTCTATTTACAATAGCCCGGAGATGGAAACAACCTAAGTGCCCATCATCGGATGAATGGATAAAGAAGATGTGGCACATATATACAATGGAATATTACTCAGCCATAAAAAGAAACGAAATTGAGCTATTTGTAATGAGGTGGATGGACCTAGAGTCTGTCATACAGAGTGAAGTAAGTCAGAAAGAGAAAGACAAATACCGTATGCTAACACATATATATGGAATCTAAGAAAAAAAAAATGTCATGAAGAACCTAGGGGTAAGACAGGAATAAAGACACAGACCTACTAGAGAATGGACTTGAGGATATGGGGAGGGGGAAGGGTAAGCTGTGACAAAGTGAGAGAGTGGCATGAACATATATACACTACCAAACGTAAAATAGATAGCTAGTGGGAAGCAGCCGCATAGCACAGGGAGATCAGCTCAGTGCTTTGTGACCACCTAGAGGGGTGGGATAGGGAGGGTGGGAGGGAGGGAGACGCAAGAGGGAAGAGATATGGGAACATATGTATATGTATAAGTGGTTTACTTTGTTATAAAGCAGAAACTAACACACCATTTTAAAGCAATTATACCTCAATAAAGATGTTAAAAAAAGAGATGTAAAAAAGCAAACAAAAAAACCCCAGCATGTTTGGAAGAAATATGGAAAATATTAAAAGACCCAAACCAAACTTTCAGCGATAAAAAAATCTAAATCTAAGATGAAATAAACTGGGTAGGATTAATAGCATATTTGACATTGCAGGAAAAAAAGATGAATAAACTTAAAGCCATTTAAGAGGAGCTGTCCAAAATGAAACACAGAATAAACACCAAAAAACAATAATAAATAAGAGTATCACTAGGCTCTGAGACAACTTAAAGTCACCTGATATAAGTTTAACTGAAGTCCTCAGAGTACTAGAAGGGGGACTATTTGACATAAAAAATGGCTGCAATTTTTCCAAATCTGATGAAAACTAATAAACCCATGATTTGAGAAGCCCAATAAATTCAAGCATAAGAAACATGAGAATAATTATGTGAAGTCACATCATAATTAAGCTGCCAAAAGTCAGTGATGAAATTAAAAAACAGCCAAACATCCCATCAGAGCTGTATGCAAAGCAGCAGGAAAATACTGACCTATAACGAAGGGAAAAGTCATTTAATTGAAACAGATCAGGAAGTAACACAAATGAAAGTAATAGAAAAACATTTAAACAGTTTTTAAACTGTATTCTGTATGCTCAAAAAGCTGGAGGAAAGTTAAGTAGACACATGGAAAACAAACACACACATAAATGAACTTCTAGCAAAGAAAACTATCATATCTGAGATGAAAAAATGCACTGAATAGGATTAAGGACAGATTAGATAATGAAGAAGCAAAGATTAATGAATCTTAAGATAGAGCATTAGAAAAGACCTGAAATGAAATGCACAAAAAATGAACATAGCATTAGTGAATCATGATACATATTCATGACTGAAGGGAAATTTACAGCACTAAATGTTTGCGTAAGAAAAAGGTCTGAAATCAATGATCTCACCTTTCCTCCTTTAGAAAACTAGAAAAAGAGCAGATGAAGCCCAAAGTAAGTAGAAGAAATGAAATAAAGCTAAGAGTCTAAATTTACTTACAGAAATGAAAAAGTTTAAACTTTTAAAGAGTATGGTAAGAAACAGTTATTTTAAAATTTCATTTTAAAACTAGAAAGTGAGCAAGAGAAGAAAGGAACAGAGACAAACTACAAAAGAGCCAGAGAACAATTAACAAAATGGCAGTAAGTACACACCTATGAATAATAAAATGTAAATAGACGAATTCTCCAATTAAAAGACAGAGTGGCTGAATGGATAAAAAAACAACTTGCAGCTACATGCTGCCTACAGGAGACTCACTTCAGATATAAGGACACACAGACTGAAAGTGAAGGGATGGAAAAAGATATGCCATGCAAGTGGAAACCAAAGGAAAGTTGTGGTAGCTACACTTATGTAAAACAAAATAAACTTTAAAACTAAGACTGTAAGGACCTCCTTGGTGGTGCAGTGGTTAAGAATCCATCTGCCAGTGCAGCGGACACGGGTTCAAGCCCTGGTCTGGGAAGATCCCACATGCCGTGGAGCAACTAAGCCCATGTGCCACAACTACTGAGCCTGCGCTCTAGAGCCGATGAGCCACAACTACTGCAGCCCGGGCACCTAGAGACTATGCTCTGCAACAAGAGAAGCCACCACAATGAGAAGCCCATGCACCGCAAGTAAGAGCAGCCCCCACTTGCAGCAACTAGAGAAAGCCCATGTGCAGCAACAAAGACCCAATGCAGCCAAAAATAAATAAATAAATTTAAATAAATAAATAAAAAATAAAACTAAGGCTGTAACAAGAGACAAAGGCATTATATAATGATAAAGGGGTGAGTCCAACAGGAGGATATAATATTTGTAAATATTATATTATAAATATTATATTAGGTGCACCCAACATAGGAGCACCTAAATGTATAAAGCAAATATTAACAGTCCTAAAATTCCATTTAAAAAGAAAGCTACTCACTCAGCGCATACAGTTTTTCCTGCT
>NW_006797357.1:921116-934597 GCF_000442215.2 Lipotes vexillifer
TCCTGCTGATGTATGTGCAGATACTAGAACAGACTGATTATTATCAACACACTGAATGGCTTCTCTTTGAAAAGCATCAAGAATGAACGGGTATTCCTATAAAAAAAATTAGTATCTGTATGAAGACACCTAGACACATCATAGTACACTTAAAACCAAAAGACGCTACCCCTAGAAGCATTCTGGGAGCATTTCTTTATGAGTCTATTTGGGAAATATGCCACCCACTAGAGAAAATTAGGAAGAATGAAAAAAAAAACTTTAACCAAACAGCATAGAAGTTATTTCTACTATCTGATCTTTCAATTATTATGTTTACATATATATTAATTACAACACAATAATCATTACCATTTGTCAAGAACAGGCTTTATGGTGGGCACTGTGCAACACATTTTCCACCTACTAATCTTCACAGCAACCCCTAACGTATATATAATTTCCTTTCACAGATGGGAACTCTGAGGCTCTGAAAAGGCAAGGCCTCAATCAAGTTCACTCAGCAAAGGCAGAATAATATATCTATTAGACTTGAAGAGTTCATGTTTACCCCACCATACTGCCTTTTTTACTTAAGAAAATGACTTGGAAAATTTATATTACTCTTTTACCATCTATCAGGGTTTCAAAATCCATTTAATATCAGCCTAAGAGTTTAAGTTTCATTAAAAGTTTGTTCAACTCCCAAAACTATATGCAAAACTGATTGTACATATGCATTTTTTTCTAGAGAAATATCAGTACTTTTCATTAGATTCATTAAAAAGGTTGAGAATTACTTTCATTTTTAAAAATCTTATCACATGATACTTGGTTTTCAGCATGGTTGTTTATTGATTTGGTTCTCACCATATTTGACTTCAGGTGGCGGCTTCTTAATTTGTACATATATATGTGTATATATATATATATATGTGTGTGTATATATATATATATATGTATATACACACACACTAGGAAGTATAAGAATCTCATTTAAAAGTTTATCTTGAAGATTTTTAGGAAAACAGACTCACAAAACTGTACAAACCGTACTGCCCAAAGTACAAACCTTTGCAGCTTTTCCAACGCGAGGTTTAAGTGGTAGATAATCTTCATCTGCAGGAAGTGCAACCTGATGTTAAAAAAAAAAAAATCAATTTACTATTCGAGAACTGATGCATTCAGCACTCCCTAATCAATGATGGTCTGAAAAATAAAGGTGGTGAACTAAAGTGTTTCTGACAGTCTTAGACACTGTAAAATTAAATAACCACTTTTGAGAAAAAGTCAAAATGCAAAAGCTACAACATTCAAAAAACTTCTATTAGTGTTTATCTGATAGTAATCTAATTAAAAGCACTTAAGTCTATCTCCCAGAAGAAACTGTGTTTATTAAGGTCTAGGACCTATCTCAGCTATCTTTGTATTTTCTATATCTCATGTACTTCCTGACATTAACGAATGCTCAAAAAAAGCAGAATGGACATAAAAAGGGATGCCACTATATGAAAGAAAACTATGTGGAATAAAGTGGTATTATTTTCTGGAACAGGAAACTAATTTTCCTCCAGTGAAGATTAAGATCTGGAGAGCAGTTCACAATATATCTAAATTCCCAATATGTAAGCCAATTAGTGTATAAGTAATCAATCAACAAGGGCAAAGTACTGTACACACAGAAGTTAGAAATAATTTCTAAGAGCAGAATTTCAACAAACAAGTATGAGATAAGATTAGCTGTCTTAGAATATTGAGAGATTGTTGGTAAATCTGCAATTGAATTACAATCAAGATGATGTGTGTAGTGTTTCAAAAGGAATAACTAGAACCTGACTGTAATTAAGTGAAACGATAAATTATGAAACTCAATGAACAATACCCAGTATAATAACTGTGTTAGAAGCAATGTGGAACTCTAAATGGAATCTATAAAGGGGTAGAATTTGGTAGTTTATCCAGCACACATTATGAAAGAATTAATTTATGAGTTGTTTTTATTAGTGAAAGAACCCTTCCAGGGACAGGAATAGTTTTCATCAGTCTTCCCCTTAAGACTACATATTCCCCTTTATTATGACACCAAGAAACTTCTAAGTAGTTTCTGACTCCTAGGTAGTTTGACAATAAGAGGACTACTTATCCATTAATTTAAGGGAATGTCCTTCTTTTGTCATACCATACCATGACTATGATGAAAGTGATTCTATCCAAAGAGTAAAACCTCTGGTGCACTGACAAAATCAAATTTCGGAATCCGAAAATCTGAAGACTAGACCCTAAATCATGGTGTGATCCTCATCAAGGTATGATCAACCTGCGGGGCTATACCTGGTTACTTGGTTCACCTCCCTCACATCTCTCCTAATACTTGCTATGACATGAACAAAAAACATTAACACAAAGCAATTAAGATTTTAACATTTCTGAGATTTAATAGCAGCAACAATAACAAATTGTGTTTTCACATGTATGAGAATCAGAGTTTTGTTTTTATTCTCTGAAAACAGTCTGGGTAACACTAACTTAGACAGGTAGAAGAGAAGCCTACAGAGACTAAGGAGTCAGAAAAATAGAAAACCAACAGAATAATCAAGAGTCAAATAGACTTAGCAATTAGTTATTGGTGATTTTTGCCAGAGCAGTTTGAAAGACATGGAGAAAGAAGAAATCTAACTATAGTAGATTAAAAGATGACTGGAAGGTTAGGAAGTTTAGCAGGTTTTTTTTTTTTTTTAAAATATGGAACGCTCCACGGATTTGCGTGTCATCCTTGCGCAGAGGCCATGCTAATCCTCTCTGTATCGTTCCAATTTTAGTATATGTGCTGCCAAAGCAAGCACTTAGCAGGGATTTTCTAAGCAGAGCACTCAATAACAACTCTGAAAAGAAAGGGACCATAACTTTTTTTGTTTATCTCTTTATATTCATTGAATAATAAAATATACCTGGCACCCAAAAGATATGTACTGAATGAATGACTACAATGGGGAAGAAGAAACACAACACAGTGGCTAAAAAGCAACACAGAACAAAAGAGAAGCTTCTGAATATTCATATGCTGATAAGAAAAGGAAAACAGAGAAAAGGAGACACCAGAAACAGTCAAGGGAAAATGGAATGATCCAAGTCTTTGTGGAGGCAGGATAGGATACAACCAAGAACACTGGCAGAGCAACTCTCCTCAGCCTAAACAATGCAGTGCCTTGTCCTTTGAGTGGATGTGACTCCAACTTGATATCTTCAAACCTCTAGATAAAGTAAAAGGTAAGGTTACCTGCTAAAAACGTGAGAGGAGATAACAGAATGGAGAGCTTGAGGATAATCATGAAGGAGGACAGAAAGAACTTCTGACCTCTTGAGAGCAATATTTGTGTGTGTTTGAGGTTTTTCTCCCATCTTTTTAAGACCATAGCATCAAATAGGGTCTAATGTAAGTGTTTAATGAATGATCTAATGGATATTATACCTGCCAAACTAAGTGATATTCTAAAGGAACATAAGGAAATTTCAAGTAGAAAAACAGGTGTTTAAAAAAATAAAGTTCCAGATCTACATCAAAAGCAATTTTTGTTAATTTGGAATTACTCTGCTTATTTGATAAAGTCTTTAATAAGATTCCCCAATTAACTGTAGCAATAACATATAAGGTTACATGGTAAAGGCAGAAGGGCTTAATGGAAAGAACAGTGTTAGTTTCCTTATGTCCCAAATGTTTATAAATGCTCACTGATAAACGGTTACTACAAGCTATCAGTGACCACCATCTTGTGGCAGACAATGAAACTGCAATATATCAGTCATCAGAGCAAAACACAAAAAAGCACAGGACCTGCAAAATGTCACTGTTACTTGACTTTAGGAGCATGGTAATAAACATGTACTAAATTCCTACTCTGAAAAACAAAACAAAAAAACAAACCAAAAAACCCTACTCTGTGCTGGGTATCTCACCTAATTTTCTTACATAATCTTCACAACTACCCCATGATACAAATCCCATTATTCTAAAATTACAAATTAGAAAACCAATGTCAAAGAGGTTAAGAAATTTATCCAAGACTGTCGTTAGGAAAAGCGCTGTGTCAGTGTCTGAGCTCAGGTTTGAATACAAACCCCCAGCTCCTTCCACTAGACTATGTACACTGACTGCACAGAAACTACATATTGTTTCCAAAGCCCTTAAGGCTAAACTGCTTGTCAATCATCAGATTAGATAGTCCAAAGTAAAATCCCACTTATAACACCAACTTACCATACACTGTTTGTGCTTACCTCATGTGTACACCCTTCAACAGTTTCAACTGATTGTACCTTGACCCTGGGCATCAAGTCTGACAAACTTAAAAAAAAAAATTGTTAAAATTACATTAAAATAAATTACTGAGAATTATATATGCTGGGAATTCAAAATGGTGAGTTAGCATCTTTTATTACAAATACAAAACAGACAGACTCCAAGTGGATTATTCAAAGAATTATGTCAGCTTAGTTCCAGTAACTATTTTGGATAAAAAGTAGCTCTACAAAAGCGTTATCACTGCTTCAAAACACAAAGCTGCCGAGAGTCCACCTGCCGAGGCAGGGAACACGGGTTCGTGCCGTGGTCCGGGAAGATCCCACATGCCGTGGAGAGGCTAGGCCCATGAGCCATGGCCGCTGAGCCTGCACATCCAGAGCTTGTGCTCCGCAACGGAGAGGACCGCGTACCGCAAAAAGAACCCAAAAAACCATTACGTAATAGGAAGTATAAAATAAACTAGCTTAATACAGATGTTGCTATAATTTATAGAAGTGTTCCCTCTTCTCATCAAAATCCTAAGTTATACTCATCTCGGTTCTCTGTTTAGACTCTGAAAGGACATGATTGTGGATAAACTGAAGAAAAATAGATGTATTTCTGCACTAGATCCACTATTATTGATTGTACTTCTGATTTTTTACTTTAAATCAATAACCATACTTTGGATAAAACCCAAGAGTTACTACAATAAGCAACAATGATTTTAAATTATCAGTATTATTTTGTAACCTATTCCACCAGTTTGGACAAACAGTGCATCTTAAGTATTTCAGTGATACATCTACCACCATTTACACTACCTACTTTTGCTAGCTACAACAACAGCTAACCGGTTAAACAACAACAACAACAACAAAACCATAAGAGTAAATTCTTCATTGTAGTGCCAAGCTAGAATACGGCAAATGAGAAGGGAAAAGCAAAGTCATGATCATCGCTAAGAGAGGAAACAGGTCAACCTAAGAAATTGGAATCAATTTCTAGAAAGTTCCAACTTTTGAACTCAAAGGAACACCCAGTTATTTCAGCCACACATATCCATGGGTCTCCCTCATTGATAGTAGTCTTGAGATTCATAGCCACTCTACTGCTACATGCAACAGTGAAAATCTAACTCCTCCCAATGCTCCTTCTCAAGTATTCCCTTCCATTGGGTCAGTTTTATTCTTTCCTTTTATCCCACTCTTCCAGTGATCCTCTTCTAAGACATTAACAAATAAATGAAATGGCATTTCTTCTTTTTAATAAAATCAGGCTTCAAGATTCTTTCTTAAAATTGGATTCAAAAGTATTAAAAGCCTTTCTTTTCTATATTGTTTTCCATTTCCCCAAACTTACATAATTGTCCTACAGTTATGTTTATATGAATATATAAAAAATATTTATTTTCATTTCTCTAATTCAACACATATTTTCATAAAATAACAACATATGAGCAATTTTCAAAACTTCAGGCAACCACCCATCTTGAGTTACTAACGTTTATAACAATGGAAATACTACCTTAAGTCTTCAGTTATTGACTCTTCTACCCTGGGCTTCTTTCCAAAAATGGGTTCATCTGTGCCCTCGAAGTCTGCATCTCTCTTGTTTTTTCCAGTATTAGGTGACTCAGATTGTAATTTACCATCAAAACGTTTTCTGAAATGTGAACGGTTTAGAATGAATTCTGCAATAGCACTTCTTACTTTAAGGGTGACTCCATAAAATATTATCCCATGTATAATATACACTATTAACAAAAAGTCATGTAAATAGATGTTACAAATCGAAAGTGGCTAAAGCCCAGAAAACTCTTATTTTAACTAATGAAACTGAATACTACTCCTCTTTCATTTCATATTTTCTTGGAAATTCTGTTCTAAAAATATTTTGCAACTCACATTAACACAACTATTACTAATATAATATTCTTAAAAACTGTAAAATACTATTAGACATTTACGTGAACACTTTCAATAAACATTTAATGCTTTTCTAACGGCATAATATTACTATTTGGGAGAAAATTTTTTTATGTGGCTGGATTCACTGGTCAAAGGTAGTGATAATAAACAGTGCTTTGTGGATTGGATAACCATAGGGGAAATCAATCTGACCCCTATGCCAATTATACACAAAAATCAATATGGATATTAGATCTAATTGTGAAAGGCAAAAACAACAAAGCCTCTAGAAGATAAAATGAGAAAATTATCTTTAGGTATTACTAAACAGGACATAAAATTGTTAACCAAAAATAAGTTTGCTAAATTGGACTGCATTGAAACTAAGAGTTTCTGTAAATCTAAAGGTACCATTAAGAGAGTACAGAGAAAAGACAAAGTGGGAGAAAACACACATACAACTGACAAAAGGCGTATGTATCTAAAATAATGGAAGTGATGGCTACAAATTAAAAAAAAAAGATAACCCAATAAAAAAATGAGCAAAAGACTAGAACAGGCACTTTACGAAAGAGGATATCCAAATGACCAATAAGCATATGAAAAGGAGCTCAAGAACCATTAATTACCAGGAAAATGGAAATTAGACTATATTAGATCAGTGGCTCCAAAATTATTGATCTCAGAAATGAGAGATTTTGATTTTGATTTTCCAGTCTAAAAGTTACTGAGGATTCCAATGAATTTTGTTTCTGTAGTCTTATCTATTGATGTTTACCATATTAAATATTAAAACTGAAAAAAATTAGTATTTTCCCAAAAAAATGTTATTGGAAGAATGGCATTGTTTTATATTTTTGCAAGTCTCTTTAATGTCTGGCTTAATAGAAGGCAGCTGGACTCTCATCTATCTCTACATTGAACTTGTTGTGATACAGTTTTTGGCAGAACTATGTGAAGAAAGATTCAGTCTCCTATAGTTGAAAAAGAGCAGGCTTTTCAGATAATTGGGAATATTCCTCTGATCCCAGACCAAACCTCAATCATACTTCGAAAGTTACTGCCAGAGCTACAGTTAAGAATTTTACAAACAATGTTGAGCAAAAGCCAGAAACAAAAGAACATATTCTGTATGAATCCATTTACATTATATTTACAAACAGAAAATAACTAACACATGTGGTTATCGCGTTAGTCACTTTACTGGGGGAAAAAGAGGGATTTCTGCAATATTCTACTTTTTGTCCTGAACAGGGCTTACATTGGTGTGTTCACTATGAAAATTTGTCCCATGACTTTTGCACTTTTTTTTGTATGTTTTATCTCAACAGAAAATTTTTTTTAAAAAAGAGTCAACAAATAGTAGTACTGATCTATATGCTTGAATAACATTTCCATAATGAAGTTTATTCTTTGATGCTTGGCAAAACCTGAAATATGTAATTCCTCTCACACCCCGTTTAGTGGAATAGGTATTCACAGTTGTTCCATATTACTTACATGAATCTCCTTTGGACAAGTGATCAATATCCTTGGCCCTCAGTAAAAGACATATGAATGATAATTATGATCCCTCTAGTTCTAACATTTTATTATTCTTTCTGAATTAGTAAGCATCAACCAAAGCATTGTAATTAAACCTACTAGAAGTTGGTGACAACTATAAAACAAAGAAACAGGGCTTCCCTGGTGGCGCAGTGGTTGAGAGTCCGCCTGCCAATGCAGGGGACACAGGTTGGTGCCCCGGTCCGGGAAGATCCCACATGCTGCGGAGCGGCTGGGCCCGTGAGCCATGGCCGCTGAGCCTGTGCGTCCGGAGCCTGTGCTCCGCAACGGGAGAGGCCACAACAATGAGAGGCCCGAGTATCGCAAAAAAAAAACACCCCCAAAAAACAAAAAAACCCCACAAAGAAACATCATTCCTATACCTTTGAGAAGCTTAAAACCTAAATTCGTTGTAGAATACTTTCCTTCAGAAGAGCTCCATTGTTCTTTAATACTATATTCAACTCTCTATTCAACTGTATTCTTATCTAAACAATTGAATGATTCTAATCAAGTATCGACATCAGCAGCTGTCCAAGATATATACATGCAAGTACCTATATAACTTTAAATTTCTAGTAACCATATTAAAATAGTTTAAAAAAGAAACCAATTTTAATATATTTCATTTAACCCAAAATATACAAAATATTATAATTTCAGTATATAAAGATAAAAATGACGTATTTGACATTTTTTATAACAAGTTTTCAAAATACAGTGTGTATTTTACATTCACAGAACATGTCAATTCTGATTAACTACATTTAAGTGCTCAACAGCTACAGGTAGGTAGTAGCTATTACAGGAGTCCCCCCTTACCTATGTTTTCCCTTTCCAAGGTGTCAGTTACCCAAGGTCAACTGAGGTCCAAAAATATTAAATAGAAAATTCCAGAGGTAAATAATTCGTAAGTTTTCAACTGGATGCCTTTTTGAGTAGCATGATGAAATCTTGCACATTCCTGCTCTACCCTGCCTGGGTGTCCAGCATAATCCTGCCCAGTCAGTCTACTAAGTTCGCTTAGTGGCTAAGTTTTCAGATCACTGTTGTACTGTGGCAGTGCTTGTGTTAAGTAACCCTTATTTTACTTAATAATGGCCCCGAAGCACAAGAGTAGTGATGCTGGCAATGCCAAAGAGAAGCCGTCAAGTGCTTACTTTAAATGAAAAGGTGGGGTTTCCCTGGTGGCGCAGTGGTTGAGAGTCTGCCTGCCAATGCAGGGGACGCAGGTTCGAGCCCTGGTCTGGGGGGATCCCACATGCCACAGAGCCGCTAGGGCCGTGAGCCACCACTACTGAGCCTGCGCGTCTGGAGCCTGTGCTCCGCAACGGGAGAGGCCATGACAGTGAGGGACCCGCGCACCGTGATGAAGAGTGGCCCCCGCTCTCGCAAATGGAGAAAGCCCTCGCACAGAAACGAGGACCCAACACAGCCAAAAATAAATTAATTTTAAAAAAAAATGAAAAGGTGAAAGTTCTCAAGTTATATATTGATATAATTATTTCATTTTATTTTTAGTAACTGTTAATCTCTTACTGTGCCTAATTTATAAATTATGCTTTCGTAGGTATGTATGTATAGGGAAAATCATACTAAATATAGGGTTTGGTACTTTCCAAGGTTTCGGGCAACCACTGGGGCTCTTGGAACCTATCTGCCTCAGATAAGGGTGGGGGACTACTATAGTTCAGCTCTAGATATAAGGACAGTTTACAGTAAATACTTGAAGATAAAAAAGCTAGTAAAATGACAGCATAAGAAAGCAAATTCAGGATGTGGAAAAGTATACAGGACAAATGAGCTGGTTTCTCCTTTCATCCACCCCTCCAAAAGAAATCAACAGCGTAAGGAAAAAAGGGACTGTTGTAAAAGGAAAGATTTCAGGGATATAACAACCAAGACAGTATAAGGGCTTTGTCTGGAACCTGATTCAAATAAACCAATTACAAAAAAATACCTATGAGACAACTGGGGAATTATACTGTGGATTGACTATTCAATGATATCAAGGAATCACTGTACATTTTGTTAGGTATAACAATGGCATGACAGTTATGTTGGAAAAGAAAGTCACCATTAACAAGAGATGCATACTGAAATATTTAGGGAGAAATAACATGATTAGTAGCATTTGAGTTACAAAAAAAGGGTGTGGGAATAAATTGACCATGACTTGATAATACTGAAGCTGAGTTATGCGTACATGGAGTTTTTCATATTATTCTCTCTCTCCAGACAATTCTCATAAAGTTTTTTAAAAAAGCACCCACTGGGCTTCCCTGGTGGCTCAGTGGTTCAGAGTCCGCCTGCCGATGCAGGGGACACAGGTTCGTGCCCCGGTCCGGGAAGATCCCACATGCCGCGGAGCGGCTAGACCCGTGAGCCATGGCTTCTGAGCCTGCGCGTCCAGAGCCTGTGCTCCGCAACCGGAGAGGCCACAACAGTAAGAGGCCCGAGTAAAATTTTTTAAAAAGTACCGCAAAAAAAAAAAAAAAAAGCACCCACTTGGTCTAGAGTATTAAATAACAATACAAAAGACAAGATCCTCTAAAGTTCCAGGATTTGCCCTTCTGTGTTATACAAATCAGATGGAAATCATGCTATACATATTGACTACAATACAAATAATTATGATAGTATGATAGTTACAATAAGGCAAATTGGATTTTTCCCTAAAAATACCTAGACGTCTAGGCCTAGTTAGAAGTGTTGGTAGTAAACAAAGTTCCGTAAGTTAATCATGGTCTATATTTTCTTATGTATTTCCTTTCTCTAATGTTCACATATTTCCTAGTAAAATTAAAATATAAATTGTTTTTATATCCTACAAATTTTCACTTTGGAAGGTTGCAGAAACAGCTTACCCCTAATACACTGCAAAGTGAATTTTACCTGAGTAATTTTGAAACAAAGTATTTACCGCAGTAGGAAATTATACATATATCATAACATCATAGTTGCCCATTCAAACTACAGAAATTATTAATTATTCCTGTTTGGAAAAAATTTAAAAGAACCTGTCCTCCTTTCTCATTTTCCCTGAAAAGTTCTCCAAGACTACTACACCCTCTAACTCAATGAGAGAGGAAGACTATTTTTCTCCTTTGTTTCACTCTTAGGTGAAATTTCAAACTCCTGATTGTTCTAATATCCCTCTAATCTCTATGTGTGGGAAAACTATACTTTCCCACAGGAATCTCCGGTTCAAGCAGGACCAATTGAAATAGCATCCAAAGATATACCTACAGTTCCGGTATTTCTCCAAACCCAGATTAAAATTGCCCAATGGATACTTCAATATGGATATACTATCATCACTTCGTCTCAAGCCAAATTAATTTCGAAATCAAAATCTCCTATAAATTTCCCTATTTTTCTTCTTCCTGATATCCAAGTTCAAAATGTCTCTTTTGACCCCTCTTCCATTGTCCTCCTTAAATAAGGCCTGTAAATTTTTTCCTTCACAACATTTTTTTTTGCGGTACGCGGGCCTCTCACGGTTGTGGCCTCTCCCATTGCGGAGCACAGGCTCCGGACGTGCAGGCTCAGTGCCCATGGCTCACAGGCCCAGCTACTCCGCGGCATGTGGGATCTTCCCAGACCGGGGCACGAACCCATGTCCCCTGCATCGGCAGGCAGACTCTCAACCACTGCGCCACCAGGGAAGCCCCCTTCATAACATTTTATCTTTCCTTTTCCTTCCTTCTGTCACCTCCTGAGTTGAGGTTTTTATAATCTCATAATTAGATAACTGAAATACTTTTTAATTTACTTTTTACTATCAGTGTCTTTCCTCTTTCAATACATTGACTACTGATACCAAATTAATTTTTCTAAACTATCACTCTACCTATCCAGTCACCAAGTTAGGAAAAAAACACATGTTCACCTGGGCTTTTAAAATGAAATCAAAACTCATATGCTTGCTATTCAAGGCCCTTCATAATCTAAAACCAATTTATATTCTCAGGCTCATCTCTTGTAGTCCCTAAGCAAACACTCCGCCTAGCCCAATTTGTGCTACAAAACAAATCAAAAAAATTCTCAGCGTCAATAAGGAATCTTCTCAACACAGAATAGCTTCTTGCATGTAAGGCTCTCTAGACATCACAAATAGCTCTCTTTCCTGAACTTTTATAGCACTTAACTGTATATACAGCTTATTCTATTTCAATCTCCTACTAACTCTTTAAAATATGTATCTGTACCACCACCTTACCTCAAATAAAAGTTCCTTGAGAGCAAAATCATGACTAATTTAATTCAAGCATTCATTGGGTATCCTCCCCCAACGTCAAGAGTAAATTTTATTCATTACTAATGAATCATCTTACTTTAAGTTTCAGGGACCAGTAATTTTTTTTAAGTTTTTTTAATAAAATCAAAGAAAGCCAGCATTTGAGAATCTATTATGTGCTAAAACACTGTTAAGCGCTTACACATACTATCTCGTTTACTCCTTACAAAAACCCTAGTGGTTGGTGCTATCACCTCATTATGGGCAAGAAAACTGCAGCTTGGAGACTGACTCTCCCGTCTCCTGCTGCTATTTGCCCTTTCCCCTCCCCGTCAATCCAAGTCACATTTTCTAAGCTTCTTAATCCTTTACTCAACTGGTGATTCGTTTCCTGTATTGTGCCCAGTATTGTGCTGGAGCTGGGGGTACAGAAACTAAGAGACACCTGACCTACCCTCACGACCCCAGGGCGCAGGCGGGGGTAATAGGCCTTACGCAGGCGTCAGGGAATTGCAGCGGCAGAAGTCCACGCTGCCTACGGCCACTGGAGAACGCCAAGACCCAGCTTCCCCAAACCAACGTTCTTCCTCCCTCCTCAACATTTTTCTCAACCCCCTTCACTTCCCAACGCCACTAACGTACACCCTACTTCTCGTGGTCTTCAGAAGAGAGTGGGATTTTCTTCCCTCAACACTGAGGCGAGAGAAAGAAAAAAAGACATTTCGGACATCTTCCTTACCCGGCCTTTTCCGCAGACCCCGGCGGCCCCTTCCATTTCCCCTTCTCCTTGTCTTTTTTCGCTCCGGGCGCAGTGGTCGAGTCATCCTCAAACACGCTGAAGAGCTCATCCCCGAAAGCGTCCGCCATCTTTCGGAGCTGCGAGACCGAATCTCCCTCCTACCCAAGATGCTCCGCGACCGCACCGACAGTGACGCCAAGCGAAGCCTCAACAGGGGCCCGTGGGAGACAAAATTAGTCGAGTCACGCAGTCCCGGAGACTTTTTCCCTGCCTCCTTTTCCTCCTCCGACCTTTCCTCTCCTTTCCTAAACACCGGCGGATAGGCAGCTTCTTGACTAAAGAGGGAGCTAGGCGAGGGTTCCCGGCACGCAGCAGAGGCCTAGGTGGGCGGGGAGGAGGCGGGACCTTGGTGAGTCAGACCAATTGCGAAGCAGCGGTTGTAGCAGGGCCTAGAAGCCCGGATGGAGGACGCAAGGTGGCGGCGTGGGACTTGGGGAATGTGAAGAGCTTCTGGAGGCGGTGCGGGAGTGGTTCCGGGACCTAGACCGGGAAGAATCTTCTGCCGGAGCTGCAACATGGGCGGCAAGAACAAGAAACACAAGGCGCCGGGGGCCGCGGCGGTCCGGGCCGCTGTATCAGCTTCCAGAGCCAAATCCGCCGAGGCCGGAGCTGCTGGGGAGGCCCAAAACAAGAAGCCTGTGGTCAGGCCGCCCCCCTCCGCCGCTACTAGCACCAGGGATCCCCGAGTCAAGCAAGGTACGAGCGGTCGGGCCCCGGCCTCCTCCTGAA
>NW_006797357.1:934607-952057 GCF_000442215.2 Lipotes vexillifer
GCCGGGCCCCCGCCCCCCTCCTGACCCGCTACTGCCAGTCCCGAGGGAGAAGCCTTCGCACCTGGGCGGACCCTCGGTCTTAAAATTTCTCTCTTTCACACCCGGAGCTGCTGGCTCCCCATCGGGTAGCCTTGTTTTAGATCAGTGTAAGCTGCTTGGGCCTCCAGAGTTCCGACGGTAGCGTCCCCCAAACCTCCACTTCATCTCCTGAGAACAAAAGAAATTTGCATTAGCTCCCGTTTCTGTGGGGATCCGTCCTGAGCGTCATCTAAACCAGCGAGGCGAATGCAGCGAGTAGTGTGTGGAATTATTAACCTCCTAGAGCCAGACCCATTTTCTACTTGCTTCTCAAACCATTTTCAGCCACGATGTAGCGTTTCCACGTGTTATGGAAAAAATCAGTACTTAAGAATTTCAGCACTTACACACCGAATATGGGTAACCTATTGTCAAAATTATCAGCGATCTTTACCGTAGCAGTGCATTTTTGCTTACTGTGTAGTTTGGTTTGATAACTCAATTTGGAGATTGCCGGTCTGGCTGCAGATCAGCAGGCCACTATTACAGCTGATTTGGACAGTTATACGCTGTTTTCTTCTGCTTAGGTTGTTTCCTTGTAGTTCTTACTGAAACGTAAGTTTAGCAAATATTTGTTGAAAACCTACTGTGTATTTGGCATGAAGTTAGGGATGGGACGAGCAAAATAGACAAATCATCTCTCCTGGAGCTTGCCAATCTAATGGCGCACACAGCCATGAAGTAGTCACACAAACGTTGCTCTATGATTGATAAGTGCCACAGAGAAAAGCTAGGGAAGAGAATTTAACAGCGTAATCTGATTTTTACTGGGGAAAAGGAGGAGTAATGGACAGTCTCTTTGAGAAAGTGACAGTATCGGGAGGATGAATAGGTGTTAACGCTGTACAGAATGGGGGAAACAGTATTCCTGGCTGAGGTAAGGAACACTATTGTGCAAAGATCTTGAGTCAGGAAAGAGCATGGGCCTTTAAGATACTCAGAATGTAAGCACTGCCTAAGGAGGAAAAGAGATGAGACTGAAGAAGTAGGCAGGTAACAAGCCTTCACTTAGAAGGTGAATAATAATTCTTTGCCCTACAATATATTGTAACCCTTTAACTACAAAGTTATTATGCCTGCAATTACAAATACATAGAATTTCTCCTTAAATATTCTGTGGCACTTTTACTCTGTGAATCAGCCTCTTTCTAACTCTCTGTCTTTTCTTGATATTCCTCTGAATTCTTTGAACTTTCTAGTAGTCATTTGTTGTATTCTTTGGCTTCCCATTCTCCCAACCCCAAAATATGACCATTACCATAGCTGTCAGTCTGTGACAGTATGATTCTCTCTCTACAGCCCTTTCAGGAGAGTTCCTCTACTTCCATTACTTCTGTCTTTTCTTTTGTAGATGATTCCTCAGTCAACATGTCCAATCCTGGTCTATTCCAAGCTCAAGTCAGCCATTTCTACATTTACTTGGATTTTTGGCCCTGTTTTGCAAGCACGTCAAATTTAATAACATGGCTAATACTGAACTATACTTCTCTCCCCCAAACTAGCTTCTCCTGTGACTTCTTTGTTTTTGTTTTTCCATATTCCTCTATCCAATGTCAATAGTTATTTTTTAAGTCTTCCTTTCTTCTTCACATCCGACCTGTTGTCAAGCTCCATGCAGTCTTTGCTTATTTCTCTTCCATGTATGCCCTTTTCACATTTTTTTTTTTTTTGCGGTACTCGGGCCTCTCACTGTTGTGGCCTCTCCCATTGTGGAGCACTGGCTCTGGACGCACAGGCTCAGTGGCCATGGCTTATGGGCCCAGCCACTCTGTGGCATGTGGGATCCTCCCGGACCGGGGCACGAACCCATGTCCCCTGCATTGGCAGGCGGACTCTCAACCACTGCGCCACCAGGGAAGCCCTGCCCTTTTCACTTTTGATTTATACTGGTCACACCTCAGTTTAGGCACTCGTGAATTTCTGGAGTACCAACACAGCCTTCTAATGGGTTTCCCTAGCTGTGCTCTTTTTTCCTTCTTCAGTCTGTCCTGCATAAAGCATCAGATTGATCTTTCAGAACCACTGCTTTGATCAATGTCACTTAACAGTTTTTTCTACAGCGTCTTCACTGACTTTGTGATAAAATACAAACCATTCAGCTCGTATCTAAGACCCCCTTTCTAGCCTTTTTACTCGTTCCTATATTCAGCTCTAGCAAATCTGGTGTATTTTCACTGCTCCAAATGCAGCTGTTGGCTTTCTGCCTCCTCATGTTTATTCTTGCTGTTTTCTCTCATTGGAATGCTATCTATCCCTAATGCTATCTACCAGAATCCTGTAATACCTACCCCAAATATCAACTACTTTTTGAATTCTTCTGTCTCCCCAGCTCATGTATATCATTGTTGTTTGAATCATTCTTTTTGATGTTTAGATCTTGCCTATGTGAGCAATTATACATTTTAACTATCCTATAAAATTGTAGGAGGTAGGAACAGTTTTATGGTTACATATTAACATCCCTCAGTATCTAGTCAAATGCTCTGAATATAGTCATCCAAAAAATTTCTTGGGTAAGTGACAAGGAAAATTTCAGAGGAGTTACTAAGACCAAGAAATCAAAAGAGAGAAAATGAGAGGTTATCTACCAAATTTGTGGAGAATTTTTTATAACCATAAATCAATATATATAGCAGTATAAATAAAATATTGCAGCAAGATTGCCACATGATTTTGTTTTCTTTTTTTCTGTCTGGATATTTTTATATTACATAAAATAGGCCTACTTGGAAGAAAAAAGTGGAAAAGTACACAGAAAAAATTATCTCTGAACTCTTTGTTGTTCCTAATGTAAATGTAATTGTTTTACTCCACTTCCATCTCTCTCTCTGGCTTTTCAAACAATTTGAAGGATTGTACATAGCATACTTTCTCAAAATTGGACTCTCATCTAGAGGTAGAAAATGACTGGTGCCATGAAATGGTTCTTGGCACAATCCTGGGTATTCTTCCACTTCTATTTTTTCATTTCTCTTGTTTATCAAATAATGTTTGAAGAGCTACTATGTGCCAGGCAAGATTTTAGGCACTGGGGATACCACAAGAACAAAACAGACTGAGATCACTGCTTTCAAGAGGCTTACATTATTGGAGGCTGGTGGAGGGTGCTTACAACCATAAGGCTTGTGTTTGTGAAAATTCTTAAACCTAGTTGAGACTTAAAATCTGAAGAGGGAAACAAGACCTAGGGGACTGATGTCATGAATAAATTCATAAAAACCGTTTTAGTTTTTAGGGTCACCAAAATAAAAAAGTGCCATGAAAGTCAGAAAACAGTGACTTGGCAAAGAATAAATTGGGTGGTGGGGTCTGTTTTGGTTTAGAACAGAGATGACTTTTCTGAGGAAACCTGCTGAGATTATTTGAAGCAACCAGTTATTAGATCTGGAGACAGAATGTTTGAGGCTTAGGCAACAAGGGCAAAGGCCTTAAGGTGGAAACAAGCTTGGCAGGAAGACAAGAAGAAAGTCTCTATGGGTGGAGTGAGTGGGTGGGGGGGGAACTGGTGTTTGTATTAAATGGGGAAGAGACCTTAGCTAAGATTAGTCAGGTAGTTTTGGCAGTATGGATGGACTTCCTCACAGACCCTGACTGCTTAGATTATATCAGCTAACTCTAATTTATTCTCCAGATATGCTGTACTTCCCCTTCATAGCCTATTTGGGTAATTAGTTGCTTAATTACTCCACCAGAATATGAGCTCCGTGAGGACAAGATTGGGTATTATTTATTCCTGACTGGGTCTCTTGGCTGGTTTGGTTCCCCTTGCAGATGTGTACTGTTGGGCAGAAGGGAGCCACAGTGCCTCAGTGTACCTATCACCAGCACCAGCACCTCGAAGTGAATGTTTCAGTGATAGTGGGTCGTTACATTCACTGTATGATGTAAAAAGCAATACTATATAAAAGGACAATATTCCATAAGAAAAAAATATTGGGCAACAAGAAATTGATTCTGGCCGATGCTTCTTTTTTCTTGCTAAGTCATCTTGAGGAAATCACTTAGTTTTTCTGTGCTTCAACGTTAATGTAATATTTTTGAGAGCCAGTTACGTATGTTCCTTTGTTCCATGAACAGTCATTATAAATTTGAAACCCTTAGTGCTTTTGCCTTAGGGATATATTCTGCACACTAACTTCCTTATTTCCAGTCAGATTTCCAATAACTCCCTTCATCTGAAACAAAACCAAAACTTGTGGAGAAGTGTCTCCAAGCAGCAAGAAAGGTAGCTGTCATACATCTTATGCACATTACTTGGCAGAAGAATGGGGACCATTTTTATTCCATGGCATATTGACTTAGAATTGTATTTGAAAATAGGGTTACTCATTTACAAGTTTCAGTATCTATTTTCTTCTGGTGCCATCACTTTTTCCTAGGTAACAGATTAGAATTTGGGGGTGAGGAGTTATTAGGTTGACATTCTGAAAGGTGGCAGCTGACAGGAGAGAAGACCAAAGAATCACTAAATAGAAAATTAGAGCAGTCTCGGGGAATTGGGTAGCCTCTGCAAGCCTCTGAGCAAAGTCATCGATACTCATAATAAGTAATGCATCATGAAAAGCTTTGAATTTTGCTTATTGTATGTATTATGGCAGGAAGTGTAAATACAGTTTAGAAGGATTTCTATCAAGTTGTTTTAAAATGCATTTCAGATTTTGGAGTTTTCATTCATGCTGATTAAAAATCTTACATGAACATGTTTTAGGAAGAATTTGAAAATGAAAGGGCCTTACTGGTTTACTTGATTTAATTGGTAATATCCCTGGCAAGATCTCATTGCTTCAGTTCCTCAGAGTATTGAATAAAATGAAAACATACAATTTTTAGAGACCCTGATTGACACCCAGCGAATGCACAGCAGTGTGGGTGTTCATTCCCCTCCTGATAGTCTGGGGACTTAGATCTTTTATTTGCCCTCTGGAAGTTTGCAGTATAAGCTGACCTCAAGGAAGTGATATGGTTGGACGTTTTAGGTGGAATGGTTGGAGGAGAAAAATGAGAGCTGACTGCAATCTTTAATTCACTAATTTAAAAAACAATACCAATCGGGAATTCCCTGGTGGTCCAGTGGTTGGGACTCAGAGGTTTCACTGCTGGGGCTCAGTTCCTCCTGGTTGGGGAACCAAGATATTGTAAACTGTGTGGCGTGACCAAAACAAAAAACAAAACCAAAAAACACTTATTAACGGAATTTACAATCTTACCTCTGTCAGTAACACAGGAACCTGAACTGTTTCTCAGTATTGTCTTGGTAATGAAACATTCATCCGTCTGTACCTTTTCAGAAAGGGTTATAACTGGGGCCCCTCCATGGGTTTAGGGACCTCTAAAACTGATTAGTGTGCTAAATTTGTGAATGAATTTACTACAACTGATAAGACCCCGCAGAAATGGTTAAAGACTACTGATATATAGTCTCCTTTATAACCATTGACATGAGTTTATGAGCAAGGTTACCAGGATTAAGGTAAAGTCTGAGACTAAAAGATGAGGAAAACCATACTATACCAGAATTGTTATTAGCCTTTAATGTATTCTAAGTAGCTTTGGGTACCTTCTTAACTATAGCACAGAAGTAATTCAGGGACCCACCAATGTTCCTAGTTCAGACTGCTCAAATGTAAATAGTTATTTTCAGAAACTTTGGTTTTCCTTTTTAAATGCCTCATTATATAACTAGCATCTTAAAATGAACAACCCAATGTAAGTCAACAGAGACTAAAATCCTGGACTTTATAATAAGCAACTCTTTAATGTTTAGGTTTCTCAAAGTGAAAAAAAATCCTATTTTAAGGTTTATAAAAGCAGAGTAACAAGGTTTTGTATGATTCTAGGATTATTTTTATATAGCAGTGGTTCTCAAAGTGTGCTTAGGGGATCCTGGGGAATTTTTGAGACCTTTCTAGCAGAGGCTTAATGAGATCAAACTATATTCATAATAATTCTAAAATGTTATTTGCCATTTTCATGCTCATTTTCTCTCTAGTGTACAGTGACTACATGATGTGTGATATTACAGAAGACTGAATGCAGAAGCCAGATGTTAAGAGATTTGCAAAAGTAGAAAACAATTTTTTTGATTTGGAAAATATAGTTATTTTTCATAAAAGTACTATATTAGCATGTAGTAGGTTTATTTTTAATGAATTAATAAATATTTTTTAAAATTTCCCTTTTGGGACTTCCCTGGTGGTCCAGTGGTAAAGAATCCACCTTGCAATGCAGGGGACGTGTGTTCAATCCCTGGTCAGGGAACTAAGATCCCACATGCCGCGGGGCAGCTGAGCCTGTGTACCACAACTGCTGAGCTCGCGTGCCTCAACTGGAGCCCACACGCCTCATCTAGAGAAGAGAAAATCCACATGCCACAACTAGAGAGAAGCCCGCGCACCGCAACGAAGAGCCCGCGTGCCTCAACAAAAGTCCCACGTGCAGCAACTAAGACCCGATGCAGCCAAAAATAAATTAAAATAATAAGTCTTTAAAAATAAATAAAATTTCCCTTTTAATTTATAGTATGATAAATATCAATATTATAACCTACGTAAACAAAAAGTATTTGGGATCTTCAATAATTTTTAAGAGAGTAAGGAGACCATGAGACGAACGTTTGAAAATAAAATGTGTTCCTTCCCGGTTATTCATTGTTAGAAAACTGTTAATATATAGCATTTCTATTGACTGGAACAGACTTGGCAACTGTAGTGGGTTGAGTAGTGTTCCCCAAAATTTCATGTCCACATGGAACCTCAGAATGTGATCTTATTTGGAAAAAAGATCTTTGCAGGTGTAATTAGTTAAGGATCTTGAGATGAAATCATCGTGGATTTAGGGAGAGCCCTAAATCCAATGACTAGCGTCCAGAGAAAGGAGACAGATTTGCATACAGAGAGACAGAGGGAATAAGGCCACGTGAAGACCCATTTTAAGAAGGAGGCAGACAAGCCAAGCAACGCCTGGGGTCACCAGAAGCCAGAAGAGGCAAGAAAAGAGTCTTATCTAGAGACTTCAGAGGGAGTGTGGTCCTACTGACACCTTGATTTTGGACTTCTAGCCTTCAGAATTGAGAGAGAATGTTTCTGTATATTCAGCCACCAAGTTTGTACAGCAGCCTTGGAAACTAATATAGCAACCTTATACTCAGTAGGAGAGAATGATAGGAACTCCCACCTCCTTTTTGCCTTAGGAGGAGTGCTTCTCTTCAAAATTACCCATCTTCTCTGCCAGGAATCAAATATCCTCTGAGAGGTCTTACTTCAGCTAAGTGCCAGGCATTTACACTCTATGAGAAACTAGTTAACCTAGAGAGTGCTAAGCAGTAGAATGTTTTTACAAATTTAGCAGAAGTACTGCTGACTTCCAGATTGAGTTATTTGGTAAAGTGGAAAAGAAAGAGCTGAAATCAAATATTTAATATTTAGCGATCTTTAGAGGAAAATTAAAATAGTGTAATGGATATTAATCATTAAATTACCTTGACTGTTCATTGTCTGTTATATACAGGTCCGAAAATTTATAGTTTTAATTCTGCAAATGATTCTGGTGGTCCTGCAAATCTGGATAAATCTATTTTGAAAGTGAGTATCAAGGTTTTGAGTCATTTCAAGAAATGTTACCTTTAAAAAAAAAAAAGATGTACTCTTAAATGTAAGCAAGTGATGGGGTGTTTTAAATTTTTGTAAATAGTACAGTAATTCCTCATCTATACTAAATAAAAGTAAATCATACACATCTGTTGAGAGCCTGTAAGAAATTAAGGAAGAGCTGGATAAGGTCCAAACTTCTAAGTATATCATACACATCCTTTCAGGTCTGTCTGACTTAGTATACTTTTCCAGCCTCCTCTCCGTTACTCTTCTCCACTTAAAATTTTAGTTCATATCTCATTGTTGCCCCAAATCCCATATGATTTTAATGATTCCAGGCTTTTGTCCATGGGCTCTCTGCCTAGAATGCTCTATTTCCCTTTCTCCATTTGTCACCTCTGTGAAGTCCATCATAACTCACCAGGTTATTTTCCTGGTGGTTCCATCAGCACTTCTTCCATCTTTCTAAATAATGACTTGCTGGGTTACACTTTATCATTTTATATATGTTTCCTGTGCTAGACTGAATTCCTGAAGTATGTTTTTGTGCATTGCTCGTAGTGAGCATTCAGTAAAGATGTGATCAAAAGAAGGTAGTTTTGAAGGTAGTTGGCTGTATAATCTTAGGTTAAACATATGGAAACAGCAGAAGGTAAAATGGCCAGTAGGAAAAAATAGAAAACAAACTCTGGAAGCCAAAATAATTTGTGTAACCTAATTATTACAATTTATATAAGTTTTTACTTTTACTTGATTTGCCCTCTTTTTAGTGTAGGATTCATTCTTTCAGGCAATGTGCTTGGGCTGGTTTACATTAATGCAAATTTCTGGGTTCCATCCCCAAGGATTTTGATTCAGTATGTTTAGGATAGGGCTTAGGAATCTGTCTTTGTGGTGGCAATCTAAGGGTGGTCCAAGGACAGAGTCTGAGGCATACAGCTTCAAGAGGCTTTATAAAAGGATTTTTGCCTTGCCACATGTTGTTGCTTTTTCTGTATCCCATTTTTTCTTAAATATATGCTAGGAATGTGGTCCAGTGAATGGTATTCCAATATATGATAATCACTGTATCTGATTTCAGCTGAAATTCTGGGCTTCGTTGGAAGGGATATAGAAAACTGTGTGATTTGCTTCTAATTATTTAATTATTAAATGTTATTTAATTTATCTTCTAATTGATATGACATTTTTGGTCTCAACAGGTGGTAATTAATAACAAACTAGAGCAAAAAATTATTGGAGTGATAAATGAGCATAAAAAGCAAAATAATGACAAGGGAGTGATTTCTGGAAGACTTACTGCCAAGAAATTACAGGTATTTTGCAAACTTTTTTTTAAGTTACTTACTTTTAGTGGAGCGTTTTTAAGACAGCTCCACATGTGAGATAAAATGACTTTTCAACTTCCATTGAAATTTCATATAGATTAGTTCCATCTTCAAGAATAAGGAAGGAACTGTGCCAGAAACAAGTACATTTATTAAAATAGTAATATGAAAACTAAATTACATTCCCCAAATTATGTTGGACTTGTGGTGGGCACTTTGCTTACATTTTCTCTGACACACCAATCCTGGAAGGTATTTTGCCCCATTTTTCAAATGAAGGAAATGAGGCTTGGAAAGATTACAGTTATAGCCTGAGGTTTTTAATTACTAAGTAGCAAAGTAAACAGAGTCTGGATTTGAACCCAGTCCTGCCCAGCTGTAAAGATCATGCTTTAGAAAGTACAATAAAAAGCTTTACTTTATGTCTGAATATGTTCATTGAAGCACTGCTGATGATAATAATAATAAAAAAAGAAAACATCTTAAGTGGTCACCAGTAGGAAAATAGATTATGATATGTCTACCCAGTGGAATATTCTTTAACTATTAAAATTGATGAACAGTTTCTAATAATTTGGGAAGATGCTTATGTTATAATGTTAAGTAAAGTTTGTTTTTACAAAATCATAGAAAAATGACTGAAAGGAAGCATACTACATTGCAAACAGTATCTTTAGATAGTGAGAATAAGAGCAGTTTCTCCTGGTCCTTTTTTATTTATCTATAGTTCTCAGATTCTCAATACAGTGAGAGGGACTTCCCTAGCGGTCCAGTGGTTAAGACTTTGCCTTCCAATGCAGGGGGTGCAGGTTCGATCCCTGGTCGGGGAGCTAAGATCCCACATGCCTCGGGGCCATAAAACCAAAACATTAAACAGAAGTAATATTGTAACAAATTCAATAAAGACATTAAAAATGGTCTGCACATCAAAAAAAAAAAACCCTCAATACAGTGAGCACATTTAACTCTTCTAACTGGAAAAAAAGAGAAAAGATATTTTTGAAGTTATAATTTGTGTCAGAGTTTCTGGTCTAAAATGAATGGGAGAATAGACTTAGTAATGAAAAAAGAGAAAATTGACAGAATGACTTCGTTACATTTCCCTTTCATAGGATTTATACATGGCTTTACAAGCATTTTCATTTAAGACTAAGGACATTGAAGATGCCATGACTAACACACTCTTACACGGAGGTGATCTTCATTCTGCCTTGGATTGGCTCTGTTTAAATCTTTCAGATGGTAAGCAGTATTGTCATAAATGTCTTTCAGTTTATAAAACCTTTTGAAGTAATTTCAATGTTTATGATATTTGTATCAAGCTTTGGACTTGTACTGAAAATTTTTTTCACTGTTATAATTATTTATTTTTAGGATGTTCTTACACTTTTCTAGTCTTTTCAGTATATTCTTCTTAAAGGTTGTAGTCTGTGCAAGAAGAAATTATTTTTTTGTGTGTTGCTTTCAGTTGTTGATAGCCATTTTATAACGCACATAATACAGCAGATTCTCAAAGTTTGCCTGTCTGTAACCTGTCAGGCTGTGTATCCTCGTTTTGGTTTAGAAATTAGGGCTGTCTGGCTTTGGATAAATAATACTTAATTAAGCAGAGCGTCAACGTTGTAATCTTTGGCAAGAACCTGGAATGCATATTGCTTCTATGACTGATTAAGGATACTGTCACATGTTGTGACAGGCAGCCAAAGAGAGGGGATGGTTAAGATTTTCTTATGGAAATTTAGGAGTCTAGCATATTCAGGGTGAAATAAATGGTCAAATAGAGGTGGGCTGGTTATCATCTAGAGAGTGTTCCCACTGGTTTGATAATAAAACGAGTTTCATCATAGGATTTCTATTCCCAGGACATGAGCAGTAGAATAAAATTAGGTGCTCTTTGTCTAGACAGGGTTTATGTGAGTGTTTAGTAAATATTTGTGTGTTTTATGTATCATGTACATGTTTATTTTCATCCCAATTTCTCTTAAGATGCACTTCCTGAAGGATTCAGTCAGGAATTTGAAGAGCAACAACCTCTGAGTAGGCCAAAATTCCAGTCTCCTCAAATACAAGCCACTATTTCACCTCCACTGCAATTTAAAACCAAAAAACAGGAAGAAGATCCTAAGATAAAGGTAATTTAAGAATTAAACAGTTAAAGTTGTATAAAATCAGAATGAAGCACATGTAATAGTTCATAAGGGTATAAATATTAGGTTACAATAATGTTTTTACTTACTGAAAATGTCTAATGGGTTTGCCAAACTCTTCTATCACTGTCGGTTTCAGGTATCTATTGCTACATAACAAACCACCTGAAAATGTAGTGACTTAAACCAAGAATTTCTTTTGATTTTGCAGTCGGAACTGGGCTCAGCTAGGCAGTTCTTCTGCTCCATGAGGTATCTCCTCAGACTGGAACATCCAAAATGGTTTCTTTACTCACATGACTAGTTGCCTCGGCTGGGAGCTAGCAAGTCATCTCTCTCTCCACGTGACTAGCTTAGGTTTCCTCTTATATGGTGATATTAGGGTGGTCAGACTTCTTACTTGACATATGGCTTCCAAGAGCAAGTATCTTGAGATAGTAAGCCCCAGTGTACAAATTTTTATCAAGCCTCTGCTTGTATCACTTGCTAATGTCCCATTGGTTGAAGCAAGTCATGTGGCCAATTCAAAATCTATATGGAAGGGGATTACAGAAAGGCATTAATACTGGAAGGTGTACTTCATTACACTTCATTACACATTACACCTAACTACTCTGCATATCATAAAACATCTATGAACATGGGTGAACCTAGAGAACATTATGCTAAGTTAAATAAGCCAATCACAGAAAGACAAATACTACATTATGTCACTTATATGAGGTACCTAATATAGTCATATTCATAGAAACAGAGAATAGAATGGTAGTTACCAGGGGCTAAAGGGAGGAGGGGCAAGTGGGGAAATGTTGCTTAATGGTTATAAAATTTCAGTTATGCAAGATAGGTAAGTTCTATACAGCTGCTATGCAACATAGTGCCTATAGTTAACAGTACAGTACTGTACACACACACAAAAAAGAACACACAAAAATTTTTGGAGGTGATGGATATGTTTAGTACCTTGATCGTGGTGCTGATATCATAGGTGTATGCATATGTCCAAACTCATCAAAATGATGAGTCTGTATATATATATATATACACACACACACACACACAGTAAATAATTAGCATTTTAATAATATGTACATTAAATATGTGCAATTTTTAATGTATCAGTTATACCTCAATAAAGCTTAAAAATAAACAGAGCAAAAATCTGTGGAAACATCATCCGCACAAAACCACTGTTTTTAAGGACAACACTAGTTTTTAACAGTTCTTTCATTTTTTGGCCTCTTTATGTAAATGTATTCTTCGGATCATGTAAGTTTAGACTTATTAATGTTGAATTCCATTCATTTATCCTTCACTGAACAGTAAAGAATGTGATTTTTGAGGCTTATGTGTCTACTGTTTCTGAGTGTAAAGAAATTGTAAAAGCAGTGACACTTGATGATAGTTTTGACACCTTTTTCTAATTTTGATTTTTCAGATATTTGTTTTTTCTTTCTAGCCAAAAAAGGAAGAAAAAAATTTGGAAGTAAATATGAAAGAATGGATTTTGCGATATGCTGAACAACAAAACGAAGAAGAAAAGAGTGAGACTTCTAAAAGTTTAGGAGAGGAAAAATTTGACCCGGTGAGTAGAAATTTATATTGGGCTTCTAGCTGGATATACCTGGCAAAATATTTAACTTTTATAAGACTTAGTTTCCTCATTTGTAAATTGAGGAAGTAGTTACCCCTAGGGGTTTATGTGAAGATTAAATAAAATAACGGGGGAGAAATGACACAAAATAACTGCTCAATATATGTTAACTACATTCCTCCCATGTTTAAAGAGATAATCACCAAGTATTTTTAAATGATTGTTCTGTGTAAGGAGTATGCTAAATTATTTGGTTAATTTTAAAAAGCACCTTCCTTTATAGAGGAAACCCATTGCCTGGAAAGAGAAAACCTACATGTCATAAGATAAACTAAAAATATTAGGTTAAAATATTAGGTTAAGTGAGGGCTTCCCTGGTGGCGCAGTGGTTGAGAGTCCGCCTGCCAATGCAGGGGACACAGGTTCGTGCCCCAGTCCTGGAAGATCCCACATGCCGCGGAGCGGCTGGGCCCATGAGCCATGGCCGCTGGGCCTGCGCATCCGGAGCCTGTGCTCCGCAATGGGAGGGGCCACAGCAGTGAGAGGCCTGCATACTGCAAAAAACAAAACCAAAATATTAGGTTAAGTGAAAAAAGCAAGTTGTAGGAAGAAAATAGCACAATACATATATCTAATAAAAGACTTCTGTCTAGAATTTATAAAGAAGTTTTAAAAGGACAACAGACACTTTACAGAAGTAGATATATGGATGGCCAATAAACATGTAAAAATAAGTTCAACATCACTAGTCATGGGAAAAATGAAAATGAAAACTGCAGTGACACACCACTATGTATATATCAATCAAAATGGCTAAAATTAAAAAGATCAGTAATACCAAGTGTTGGGAGGATGTGAAGCCACTGAATACTCTTACCCTGATTGTAAGAGTATAAAATGAAATGGTACAACCACTTTGCAAAACTGCTTGGCACTTTCTTCTGAAGTTAGACATACACTTAACATATGACCTAACAATTTCATTCCTACGTTTTTACTCAAGAAAAATGAAAATGCCAACAAAAAAAGACTTGTAAACAAATGTTCATAGCAGCTTTACTAATAACAGCCAAACACTGCAAGCAACTCTCAAAAACATTATATAAGAATGAAAAAAGCCAGGCAAAAATGAGTACATGCTGAACAATTTCATTATATTAAATTCTAGAAAAGTCATCTATGCAAAATGTGTCTCTAGTGAAAGGAAGCAGGTCAGTGGTTGCCTGAGTACAGGGATGGAGGAAAGAGATTGACTGTTAGGCATGATGAGGAAACTTGGGGATGATGGCAATGTTTTATGTCTTGATTATGATGATGGTTACGTGGATATATACATGTGTCAAACACATTCACTTATACACTTAAAATGACATTTTATTAGAAGTGACTCATACTTTTATAAAGTTGATTTAGAAAGACAAAAAGGAAGTTGCAGAACAGCATGTGTAGTATAATGAACTCATTTGAGTAAAACAATATACACACACACATATATTTGCATTCTTATGTATGCAAAGGAAACATCGGGAGAGATACACATGAAGCTATTACTAGTGATTAGGACTGGGGTTGGTAGGGTGGGAGGGAGACTTTTTTATACTCCTCTGTATCCTCATAAGTTTTTTTAACCACGTGCCTGTATTAAAGTAATATAAACAAAAATAATTTAGGACAGTACACATGTTACTTTGAGGTTCAGAGAAAGAGGTCTCTTCTGATAGGAGCATTAGGTCAATACTTCAAAGAAAAAAGTGGGACTTGAAGGATGCATGAAGTGTGCATAGGCAACAAAGAATGGGAAAATTACCCATATGGGTGAAATAATGTGAAAAGGGTACAGCAGTGGAACTGTGCAAGGGGCCTTTGAGTATTAAACAATAAACAGGATAAAATGTGTAGGTGAGTACTGGCCAATAGGAGTAAACAGGTGACTTAAACTGAGACTAGAAGATTTTGATGCCCAGAAAATGAATTTGACAGCTTTTCCTACTGATTGTGAAGAGTTGCTAGAAGTATGGGGCCAGGTGATCGACAAGAAGAATTTGACATTTTAGGGCAAATTTAGGAGTGTTTAAGGTGATTTGCAAAGGGTAGGGAGGCCATTTTGGCAGCTCTTGCACTTGCTCAGGTGTGAAATAATAAGGTGCCAAATTGTAATTTGGAAGAGAAACATTTAAAGCAAGAATCAGTAGAAATTGATGATGTACTGAACATAAAGGTTAAGAAGCCAAAGTCAGCAAGAGATTCGTAGGTGGAGGGATGGTGGTATCAGTACCATAGATAGGAAAGATTGAAAGAATGAGTGTGATTTAGGTGAAATTGAGGCGATAGCCAACCCTTCTGTTGCACTGTATTGATGTTTGCTTCTACACAAAATGGTCCCAGAATTCAGGTGGTTGTGCTTCCTTAGTTGTCTCTTTTCCCTTTGTCTCAGCGGTTGTCTTTCATAGCAGCACTGCACATGCCGTCTTCTCCACCCAGAGCTTTAGTGCTTCTCATCTGCTATCAACCTAACCTAAAAAAAAAAACCAGTAATTTGAGTTTAGCTTTAACTGTCTAGTTTTTGCCCAGCAGAGTTATTAAGTCCTTAAGTTTTTTTGTTTTTTTGTTTGTTTTATTTTTATTTTATTAGTCCTTAAGTTTTATAGCACCCATCTTCCCCAGAGGCCTTTTTTTTTTTTTTTTAATGTCCCTGGCTATCTTTCATAAGATAAAGATTATGGGAAGGTAACTTTCAGAAATGAGTATTATCCTATTATTGCATATGTAATCCTTTAAATACATGTATTTATAAAATTATAAAATTTTTTCTTTTTACAGAAATGAGCTCATACTTACATTTTATTCTGTAGTTCGCTTTATTTTATTTAACGTGTCAAGGAAGTTTCTCCATGTGGATCACCCTCATTCTTTTGCTACCTCACTTTTTTCCCCAATGGCTGACTAGTTTTCTCTGTAGAGATGTACCACACTTGATGTCCAGTTTTCCTTTTCAATCAGTACTGCAGTAAACATCTATGTACCTGCAAATCTGCACATTTGTATCATTTCTCTATGAAAAATTTCTAAAAGATTTGTTGGATCAAAGAATAAGATCAAAAGGTCACAGGGTTTGATATAATACATTGACAATAGATAAACTAATCTTGCTCTTCTTTTTATTTCTTTATCATCATCTCATTTCGAACAACAGAATGAAAGGTACTTGCACCTTGCAGCAAAACTTCTGGATGCAAAGGAGCAAGCAGCTACCTTTAAATTAGAAAAAAACAAGCAAGGCCAAAAAGAGGCTCAAGAAAAAATAAGGAAATGTCAAAGAGGTAAACACTTAAAAATTCTCAGATGTATAAATATGTCTTCTTTATTGGCCTTCCTAGGATGGAGGTTGCCTCTTTTTAATATGTCTGCTCTTTCCTAACAGTTTATAATTGGAATTGGCAAACTTTTTGCAACAAGCCAAATAGTAAATATTTTAGGTTTTGTAATTTGTTATAATTACTTAACTCTGCTGTCACAGCATAAAAGCAGCCATAAACAATACATAAACAAATGGTTATGTTCTCATAAAACTTTATGGATGCTGAAATTTCATATATAATTTTCACATGTCACCAAATATATCTTTTTGTCTTTTTCAACCAGTTAAAACATATAAAAATCATTCTTAGCCCACAGGCCATATGGAAATAGGCAGCAGGGCTGGATTTGGCCTGCAGGCCATAGTTTGTTAACCTCAGATGTATACCATAAAATACCATCTCCATTCAAGAACAAGAGGTGGATATAACTCCATGTGTATTTATTTCTAGTGAAGATGTTTTTCCTGGCCTTCTACATCTGTTAAGTAATTGTTCTGAAATGTTAGTATATGATGTGAAAATAAATTGCCTCTGACTTCTAGCACAAATTCCTAGAAGGAAGTGTTGAATAATTGACTACAAGGTAAAAGAAGGAATGTTGTTTTTTTAAACCAATTTTTGCAAAGTAAAAAGGCATGAAAAACAAATACAAATAAAACAAAAATAAGCATCATGGTTTTTTTGGTAGAAATGGAAACTTTAGAAGACCATCCAGTATTCAATCCAGCCATAAAGCTTTCCCATCAACAGAATGAAAGGAAGAAGCCTCCTGTAGCCACAGAAGGGGAAAGTGCTTTGAACTTTAATTTATTTGAAAAATCTACAGCTGCTACTGAAGAAGAGAAAGGTAAAATGAAGGGAAAGTGTTCCAGGGTATAACTTGTAAATAGAAAAATGTCAAGGACTATATAATTGAGAAATTGTTACTTTGTATTCCAGCAAACTACATAAGATGGCAGTAAAGTTATGCTTCCACATACTGTCTTGGAAAAATAATAATTATGATAACTTGTATAGCATTTTGTAATTTCAAACATCTTGCTTTGGCCTCATCTCTCTTCAGTCCCTCCTCCAAACTCCTGCCAGAATTATCTTTCCATAACACAGATCAAAATGTGAGTTTCCTGTTAAAAATTTTAATCACTTAGCAAGTTCAAACCCTGTATCATGGCACTGAAGATCCTTTCCACCTTATTCTCCCAGCTATGTACTACAGCTACATCATTCTTTAAAACATATATTGTTTCATAGCTCCATGACTTTGCTCATCCTGTTTTCCCCTTCTTGGCCAACCTTTCCCTTGCTTAGAGGCTTGAATCAAACAGCACCTCTTCTTTAAACCTTCCCTGATTCCT
>NW_006797357.1:952067-957997 GCF_000442215.2 Lipotes vexillifer
CTGGGCCACCAGAGGTGTGTAAGTGTGCTCTTCTTTGTGCTCATAGGTAAATTATTGATATAGCTAGTATATTTATCAGTCTGTAATATAGTCAGTTGAGTCCCACACTAAATTGTCAGTTCTTTTAATTGTACATTCTTTCTACAAATATTTATTGAATTTTTATTGTTCATAATATCAGGTGCTACATGTACAGTTATTAGCAAAATAACTTGATCTTTGCCCTCTTCAAGTATACAGTCTAGCAGGGAAGGTAAGCTTTAAACAGACACAGATACACAATTACAAACTGTGATGTGTGCTGTTGAAAGAAAACTGGCTTCCAATAATAGAGCTAATAAGGGGGCCTAATTTGCATTGGGGAAACCTTGCTAAGGTCTTGCTCTGAGATCTGACAGATGATTAGGTATTAGCCTGGTAATGAGTTGGTGGAAAGAACTTCTAAGGAAGGAGACAGTACATTGGAAGTCTAAGGTGGAAAAGAGCTTAGAGCATCACTATTCAACAGAACACACTATGATGGGAATGTTCTGTATCTGCACTATCCAATGTGGTAGCTACTAGCCAAATATGAGTACAGTTGACTCTTGAACAACGTAGGGGTTAGGGCCGCTGACCCCTGTGCAGTCAAAAATCTGCGTATAACTTTTGACTTAAACATAATACTATGTTTAAGTCAAACATAAATACTAATAGCCTACTAATGACTGGAAGCCTTAGTGATAACAGTTGATTAACATATTTTGCATGTTATATGTATTATATACTATATTATTACAATAAAGTTAGCTAGAGAAAGAAAAACATAAAGGAAATCATAACAAAGAGAAAATACATTTACAGTACTGAACTGTATAGATTCTGTGAGTTTATGTTATCTATGTACAAGATGAATCGTCTGTCAGTACCTATATCAACATTGTCTTATATAATTCAAAACACTGTAGATGTTATATGTATTACTAACATTAGACATCAGAAATGAAAAGATAATGTGCAGAAGAAGTCCTTAGTTGTTTATAGGTATAATGATTCATGCATTAATAGCGAAGCAGCAGCAATATGATTGCTTTAATGGTACCCTAGTGTAATCAATACAACTGCTTTACTTCACTGTTAGTTTAGCCTTATACACTAATGAAAGAATCATTGTAAAATTTTTATGGCATACAGTATTACAGTAGTATTCATAATATACTATTGGAAACACTGTTAACATTTTTTAAAAAACCACTTAACCTATGATGATAGGCTGATATGCAGTTTCTCCAATTATGAGAGAGAGGCATTCTGTAAGGTAAGGTAATTCTTTGAAAGCAAAGTTATAAAACAAAGAAAATAACACATGATTAATTTTATATTAATTATCACCTCATGCCTGTGTAAGGATAGGCTATCCACTTCAATATAAGTCTTACACATGATGTTCTTCATGTGTGTTTTTGTATATTTATTGAAAAAAAATCTGCATATAAGTGGACCTGTACAGTTCAAACCTGTGTTGTTCAAGGGTCAACTATATTGAGCACTTGAAATGTGACTAGTATAACTGAGAAACTGAAATTTTAATTTTAATTAATTTAAATTTAGCCACATATGGCTGGTGGCTACTGTATTGAGCCAGGCAAGTTTAGAGCATTTAAGGAATTGACTCATGACCAGTATGGCTACAGCATAGCGAGCATGATGGAAGACTGACAACAAATAGGCAGGGATGGGCCACAGAGGGCTTTTAGGCACTAGTGAAGAATTTGGACTTTATCTTATATGCAACATGAAGCCATTGACAGTGGTGGTAGTGGCAGCTGTTAAGCAGAGAAATGACATCTGATTTATATCTTTTCAAAAGATAGTCTACCAAACATTGTAATTCAGAGTATTCTAAACAATTCATCGCATGGATTGTATCATAGATATTTTACAAGAACACATAACTTAAGATACTTTTTTAAAAAGATCCAGATTTTCACTGATTCTGTCCATCAAGAGGATTCCCTTACATCACTTAAAGAAGAGCAAGCCTTTCTGTCTGTCTTTTTTTAAACCTATTCTCTTCTAAAAGTCTGTTCCCAAAAGTGAGAGAACACTAATTTCTCAAAAAAAAAAACTGTATATTACTACATAACCATTTTTAAAGAACCAATCTTTATCATTTTAGAGAAAAAGAAAGAACCTCATGATGTAAGAAATTTTGACTATACTGCTCGAAGCTGGACTGGAAAATCTCCCAAACAATTTCTGATCGATTGGGTCAGGAAGAATCTTCCCAAGAGTCCAAATCCTTCCTTTGAAAAAGTTGCAGTAGGTAGATACTGGAAATGTAGGTATGTTTTTGGTTAACTGAATGAACTTATAGAAAAATCTAAGATGAAAATCTTTTTTTTCTGATGAGTTAAGTAGATATTTAGGAAGCTAATTCCACATCTCAGATTGATAGTGCTTATAAGTCATTATGTAGTATGATGTCTTCCATGGGAATATTTAATTTAAATAATTAAACTACAGTTCAATGTTAATGGAATTCTGACTTTTTTTACTTCATCAATTTTATTTTAAAATGTTTTTGGTTTCTTTGTAGGGTAAGGGTAATCAAGTCTGAAGATGATGTACTGGTAGTATGCCCTACAATCTTAACAGAGGATGGCATGCAAGCTCAGCACCTGGGAGCTACTTTAGCTCTTTATCGTTTAGTGAAAGGGCAGGTGAGACTTTTTAGACCTAAGTGTTTCAAAAATCATTTCTGGGGGCTTCCCTGGTGGCGCAGTGGTTGAGAGTCCACCTGCCGATGCAGGGGACACAGGTTCGTGCCCCAGTCCAGGAAGATCCCACATGCCGCGGAGTGGCTGGGCCCGTGAGCCATGGCCACTGAGCCTGTGTGTCCGGAGCCTGTGCTCCGCAATGGGAGAGGGCACAGCAGTGAGAATCCCGCGTACCACAAAAAAAAAAAAAAAATCATTTCTGGAGTAATGGGTATATTTTGTCAACATAAAACTGTATCTGCATGTGGAAGTTAGTTTTTAATTATGGCCCTTTGTGCCAATTTTCTCTTACTGAATGCTTCTTCTGATTAATCCTTGTTTCTGCTTATTTATAATTTTGACTTCCTCTCACTTCTAAACATAGTTCAGTCTTTCTCTCCTTAGACCAGAGGCTCTGAACCATTTGGTCCAGCTTTGTAAGCTATACTAATTTACAGATTAAGAAATAGTTGTGCTAGAGTGGTTGAATTAAGGAGAGTTTTTAAACATTTGTTTTCCTTTAATGTTATATTGTCTCTCAACTTTAAAAAATTAGACACTGGTTCCAGTTTTCACTTTTAGGTTATATGACTATAAGCTTCCAGTTTAAGGAAAGATGAAAATAAAGTATTACTGAAGAGAGCACTTTTAAGAGAACACAATGCTCTTTTTTTTGGTTGGGGGGGGGTATTGTCAACATCTCCTTTTTATAATAAACGTATATATCTTTCTTCATGGGGAATTAGAACTACTGAAAATTTAGGCACTGATTAAGTGGAACTCCAACAACAGTTCTTTTCCATTTTGTGTCAGTAAAAGTTCTTAATGTCTTTATTTCCCTCATTTTGCAGAATTAAGGTATCATAAGCTAAGCTTAATTGATGGAAGTGACTATCAGTGTTACAGAAATAATTGCGGGCTCTTTTATAAGACAGAATTAAGATAACTTAGTTTCATCCAGTGGAGTTCATTTAAAATACTTTGACCTGTAATATTATACAACTGCTGGAATCTCAGAGGGAACTTTGTTTTAAAGATGCGTTATGGATCATCTGTATATTTAAATAGCACCACTATAGGAATAAATAATAAACATGTATTTAATAGTTTATTGTGTTCCAGCAATAAGCACATTACATGATTAACTTAGTTTACCTCAGAGTATGCCTGTAAGGGAGGTACTATTATTAGCCCCATTTTACAAATTTAGAAACTAAGACACCAAGAGGTTAAGTTACTTGCCCAAGGTCACACAGCTAGTAAGTCTAGAAGCCTGAATATATGCTATTTATAAATTTGCATCATATACATGTATATCTTATATTAAAGTAGTAACACTAGTTTAAGAGACATTTTAAGAAGAAGGCAGCTATCCTTTTAAGTTCTAACCTATTGAATTTTGGTGTCCAGTAGTTAGTGAAAACGACATAACTACTGTGTTTTCCCTTTATAGTCAGTTCATCAGTTACTTCCGCCCACTTACCGAGATGTCTGGCTGGAGTGGAGTGATGCGGAAAAGAGAAAGGAACAGTTAAATAAAATGGAGACCAATAAACCACGTGACCTTTTCATTGCCAAACTTCTGAATAAACTGAAGCAGCAGCAGCAACAGCAACAACAGCACTCTGAGAATACGAGAGAAACCTCTGAAGATCCTGAGGAATCTTGGGAAAATTTAGTTTCTGATGAGGATTTTTCTGCACTGTCCTTGGAATCAGAAAAGGCAGAAGATTTGGAGCCGGTTAGAAACCTCTTTATAAAGTTGCAAAGCACACCTAAGTACCAGAGACTGCTAAAGGAACGGCAACAGTTACCCGTGTTCAAACACAGGAACTCAATTGTCGAAACTCTTAGAAGGCACCGGGCTGTGGTGGTGGCAGGTGAAACAGGGAGCGGCAAGAGTACTCAAGTGCCACATTTCCTGTTGGAGGACCTGCTTCTGAACGAGTGGCGAACAAGCAGGTGCAGCATTGTCTGCACCCAGCCCCGGCGGGTCTCAGCAGTGAGCTTAGCCACAAGAGTGTGTGATGAACTGGGCTGTGAAAATGGACCTGGAGGAAAGGTGAGACACTGTCCAACCTCACCTCAGAGAGTGCTGACCTCACTCAACCTGTGCCCTTGGGACCCAAATAGAGCCTGTGCCGTATATGAGTTCTGACCGATGCTGTTTGTTCAGTAACGTATCTCAGGTGTTTCTCATGTTTTCTTGGATCGATGTGATATTATGCCACTCTCCTTTACATGAAAAGGACTGTCAGTAATTATCATTAAAATTCTCACATAAAAGGAAAATATATATGCACTTTAATAATTGAGTATTCAAATATATTACATACTAAGTTGATCATTCAAAGAATATAAACACATACAAGTATAACTGTAATATCAGATATCTCAAGTATTTGGAAATCTTTTCTGTGGGATGTATTCCTGAATGATTTTCATTAGTTCAGTGAACAGAAGGACAAAACAATATAAAAGAAAATGCCAGACTATTTTCAAATCCTGTATATAAAAAAAATAATAGGAAAAGTACTTAAATATATACTGTCACACACTTTGCGATAAAAGTACACACAAAACTGGCCAGACCTTAATCGGAGTGACTGCAAAGTATAGGAATTAATAAAATTGCTTTAGAACCAAATGTAATGAATTCCCAGTTCATATAACTCAGTTTAATTATACTTTGAATTGTTCTTTATAAATATGATACTTAACATCTTTGTCTCTATCTTTAAGTTAGGTATCCCTTCATTAAAAAACATTTTATTTGGCAATTTTTCTTGGTTTCTCTCATGAAATGAAAGAGGAAAAAGGACATAATTTCTGTCTTATAAGGAATTTACATTAAGGGGATGACAGACATGTTTACAAGTATAACAAAGGAATGACTGAAGGAGAAAGAAAATGTGATGGGAATAGAAGTGACTTCAGGATTCCCATCAGGCACCACTGGTTTTTTTTGGTTTTGTTTTTGTTTGTTTTGCGGTACGCGGGCCTCTCACTGTTGTGGCCTCTCCCATTGCGGAGCACAGGCTCCGGACGCGCAGGCTCAGCGGCCATGGCTCACGGGCCCAGCTGCTCCACGGCATGTGGGATCTTCCCGGACTGGGGCACGAAGCCATGTCCCCTGCATCGGCAGGCGGAGTCTCAACCACTGCGCCACCAGGGAAGCCCCCCACCACTGGC
>NW_006797357.1:958063-964522 GCF_000442215.2 Lipotes vexillifer
CTGTGGCCTCTCCCGTGGCGGAGCACAGGCTCCGGACGCGCAGGCTCAGCGGCCATGGCTCACGGGCCCAGCCACTCCGCGACATGTGGGATCTTCCCGGACCGGGGCGCGAACCCGTGTCCCCTGCATCGGCAGGCGGGCCCTCAACCACTGCGCCACCAGGGAAGCCCCCACCACTGGTTTTTAATGGTTGCAGCTTTTATGAGATCTTGATAGAAAAGTGGACCGAATTGTAGGAGCTTCTCTAAAATTCTCTTCCTCAGTACCTCAATATTTTGCTCCAAGATAATTTAATAAGAAATTGATTAAATCTATTAATATTTTCGTAATAATGTTAATGGTACTCAAAGCAGGTGAACAGCTTTTTGTTTCGAAACTGATAAAAGGTTTTTCTTGTTTAAAATTGCCGAAACTGGGGGCTTCCCTGGTGGCGCAGTGGTTCAGAGTCCGCCTGCCGATGCAGGGGACACGGGTTCGTGCCCCGGTCCGGGAAGATCCCACATGCCGCGGAGCGGCTGGGCCCGTGAGCCATGGCCGCTGAACCTGGGCGTCCAGAGCCCGTGCTCCACAACGGAAGAGGCCACAACAGTGAGAGGCCCTCGTACCGCAAAAAAAAAAAAAAAAAAATTAAAATTGCCGAAACTAATTTTATAGTTTTATATAATTGAAGACCATGGGAAAGTAATAAATTGCACTAAACAAATTTACTTAGACTGCTTCATATAGTAGCAGGATCAGCACCTGTACTTTTTAAAGCTTGTTTCCTAGATCATTTGTGAGACGCTAATCTTGGCCTTGTGTTTCCCCTTCAGAATTCTTTGTGTGGATATCAGATACGGATGGAGTCTCGAGTGAGTGAATCTACCAGGTTACTCTACTGTACAACAGGGGTTTTGCTAAGAAAACTTCAAGAAGATGGTCTCCTAACTAATGTGTCTCACGTTATTGTAGATGAGGTGAGTTGATTCTGTAGTCATGTTCAGAAAAAAATTTGACATTTTTGTATTAAAAAGATGTTACTTCTAAAACTAGCTAACATTTTCTTCATGCTTATTAAATGCCACTTTACATATAATAATTATTTAATTTCCTCTACATATAATAAATTTCATCTAACAAATGTGTCTCCTGTAAATTGGTTTATTTAACAAATGCTGTATAACATTTGCTATATGCAAGGTGCTATTTTAAGGACTTCATATATACAACTTCATTTAATCCTTCCAGCAATCCAGTGGAGTAGATATTATTATCCCTATTTTACAGTTGAGGAAACTGAGGCACACAGAGATTAAATAGCTTGCTCAAATTCACACAGCCAATAAGCTCTACAACTGGGGGTTCAAACCCAGGCAGTACATCTGCAGCCATCTCTTACCAGTCTGCTGCCTCTCAACTACATTGTTAAAGGATTTTCTCGGATTCTTATAAAAAACAAGGAATCCTCATCAGTATGTCATTTTCTCTATAGATATACCTCTACTTGAATCAAATTTGAATGCACACTAAAATTGAATTATGCCAAAAGTTTCACATTAGAATTATTTTAAATGGTATACTAGCCTAGTACATGTTAAACTGACTTGCTTTGTACATAATTTTTTGAAAAAAATAAGATATACAGCATTTCTATTATTCAAAAATGGAAATTTTTTTCAGTTTTCTCAGATGTCAAGTTTCTGTGAATGTCTGTTAATTCACCAAGTTCAGAAGGCATTAGTGAAAGTTCAGTCATTCTTTGATTTTTAATTAATAGACTATACATAGATTATTGGGTTATTTTCCTCATTTTGGTTAGTAAGTATTAGAAGTATAGAGAGATACAAAAATGAAAATAAAAATTATCTGTAGTCTCATCTGGAAAAATATTAATGTTGACATTTGTGCATTTATATATGTGTATGTTTAGCATGTGCGATATTTTATAATTCTTTCACATCATTAGATAGTCTACAAAAACACTATTTTTTAATAGCTTTATAGAAGTATATAATTTGGATGTCCCATAATTTATTTAACCATTTTCCTGTTGTTGGAAAAGTTTAGGGTAAGATGTTTTTAAATATAATAATTTTGGTTATAGATGAGTGATAGGAATTCATTTTTATCTAAGGAGTCTTTAATCTTCAGTGGGGGAAGGAGTTGTACTGTTATCACTAAGATGTCAAAAAGAAAGAGGATGTATGGCTGCTTGATTGAGCAGGCCCATTGGTAACTTGCTCCTGGCAGTGTTGGGTGGGAAATGGGGTGTCACAGTTGCAGCTGTGCATGGCTAATACCTAGATTTTATCAGTATCCTCAAGAATCAATTTAAGTCAAAATGCTAATTTATCTATTTATAATGAGAAATTTTTACTGCTAGGTAAGATGAAATACTTGTATCAGCCAGTCAGTAAGTTTTCTTGGAGCCCCAAATTATTAGAAAATTGATTAATAAATATATATCAGAATGAATCCTAATTTAAAAGTTAGACCAGCTTCAGGGAGCTGTTCTTTGATGTTTTAGTATTAGCAGTCTGTAGGCGTGATTTACTGAATTGTGCTTCAGTGTGATAATGTCAACCTCTTGTTGAAAAGTACAGTAAGAAAAAACCCAGTGAAATTCATCATCATGTTAAATATAATGATGTAAGAGATGCTGGCATAGAGTTCATTACATTATTCAGGACCTTCTTTATGAAGATGCTCAGGATAATACTTCTGGCTTTCTTATTAGGAATAGTTGTGCAATTTGTTTTAGTTTATGGTCAGTGTGTGAGTTAAGTAGCTTTTCCTCTGGCTGCTGGTATGTTTACAGCCAAACTTTTTGCCCACCTCTTCCAAGTGTACATAGTAAAGCATACATTTTTATTAGCTCTATTTTATGTTTTAGCCTCATTTTTATTAGCTCTATTTTATGTTTTATCCTCATTTTTAATTTTCTTTTTTAAAAATGTCAGTATCTATATAAATTACCATCTATTTGAGGAGGTTCCCCAGATATGTTTCTGTTCAGGAAATCTTTCTCTCTTGAGCTTCAGATTTAAATATCCTGGTCAAACTACCAGAGTAAAAACATCCAAGATTATTCCTTCTTCTTTCTCCCATATCCCCTAAATCCAATCACCTAGACTTTGTTGATTTTACTTTTCTCACATTCATTTACCTCTCCATATTCACTGGTATTGCCCTCATATAGGCTACCATTATCTCTTTTAATTAGTACAAAAGCCTCTAATTAAACTTCCTACTTTCTGTTTTGCTCTCTTCTACTACATTCTTCAATTATAGCTGGAGTTATCTTTTTTAAAACAAAATTCAGACCACATGATCCCCCTGCTTTGAAATATCTTACTCACTACCCTGACTCATTAGGATAAAGTCTCAACTCCTTAACATGGTTTACAAGACCTCATATGGGCAGATTACTGAGTACCTCGCCAGCTCTATCTCTTGCCCGTTCCTCATCCCATGCTCAAGGCGTCATTTTTGTTTCTTCATTTCCTGAAATGTATAATTATCCCCCTGTCCACCATGATTTTGCACAAGTTGTGTCCCATGACTACTTTTTCTCCCTTTATCATACTGTTCCTTTCTCCTCCTTTAAAACTCATTTCAGTTCTCAGCGCAGATGGCAGATCTCTCTTAGTAGCCTTCCTGACCACCTGAGTTGCTGTACAGCAGAAACTAACACAACATTATAAATCAACTATACTCCAATAAAAAAAATTAAATATAAATTAAATACAAAAAAAGAATATTAGACCCCTACCCCCCCCCCAAAAAAATTAACTACCCTTCATATGTAATTTCAAACCATCCTCTACAGTATCCTCTTCCAAGGCTGTAAACTCTGAAATGAAGACTATCTTGGTCATTTTTTAATCCCCAGTATCTAGCACAATGCTTAGTACTGTTTGTAATGAACATTTGACTGCTGTTGCCTCCCTTCTGAGCAAATGAATGATCAAAACCGTTTTAATTTTTGTTATCTTGATGTATTCTATCTTTTGTGTGCTGCCTTAATCTCATAAAATAAAATGGAGTAGAAATAACTCCAGTACAGGAAGTTGGAATATAGACTGGTACATCCAGCAGATATTGAGTTCTGACAATGTCCCATGTTTTTTTATGCTCTATAGCAGGTTTACAATGCTCGTCCCTAAAATGCATCTGTTGAAAGGGCATAAGAGCCTTTTTCTCAGACAGTTGATAGAGAACCTGTCAGATTCCTACTAATCAAATTCCCCTTTTTCTACATAGTGGATAAACCATCTGTCTTGTTGCAGTTTTGTGTCTGTTCAGTTGTATATTAGTAGCAGCGCTTTAAGAGTTACACTGGCTTCTAAGTGAAAGAGGGAGATACCCTAATCTTATCAGCTGAACACTTACAAACCATCTCCTAAGGTAGAGTCCTACTATCATAGCTAATCTTGTTCATTATATGCCGATTTTTACCGACTTCAATTTTAGAGGGTGACTTTATTTTCAATTCTGAAGATCTGCCTTATTTGAAACATACAGCTTCTTTCTGCATGTACTGACGATATGTAAATATTGATTAACTTTTAGTAGATTTGAATGTCTGACTGTTTTAGCCTATTACTTGACCTTATGATTTTTTTGTTCCCCTTATGCTAGGTTCATGAAAGAAGTGTCCAGTCAGACTTCCTACTAATTATCTTGAAGGAAATTTTACAGAAACGCTCTGATCTACATTTGATTCTAATGAGTGCCACTGTAGACAGTGAAAAGTTTTCTAGCTATTTCATACACTGCCCTATTCTGAGAATTTCAGGAAGAAATTATCCTGTTGAGGTAAGTTTTCTTTATAATGTATATGTAAACAGAAACTACATTCCCACCAGTGAGTGTCACCATAAAACAGGCCCTTAAGTCTGAGCCTAGAACGATTCCTAGGGTTTTGCAAGTCAAGAGAGGACCTGGAGGGCTTCCCTGGTGGCACAGTGGTTAAGAATCTGCCTGCCAATGCAGGGGACACGGGTTTGTGCCCTGGCCCGGGGAAGATCCCACGTGCCACAGAGCGACTAAACCCGTGCGCCACGACTACTGAGCCTGTGCTCTAGAGCCTGCGAGCCACAACTACTGAGCCCATGTGCCTCAACAACTGAAGCCTGCATGCCTAGAGCCCGTGCTCTGCAACAAGAGAAGCCATGACAGTGAGAAGCCCGCGCACCACAACTAAGACCCAACAGAGCCAAAAATAATAATAATAAAAAGTTAATTAATTTTAAAAAAGAGAGAGAGGGAGGACCTGGAGAGATGGCCTTGGGAATCAGATGGCTGGTGCTGCCTTGACTGAGGGTGAGTAGGCTGGAAGGAGGATTCTGCTGACGAACGACATACCTCAGAGGTACACAGCGTAAAACACACTTCCATAGCAAAGGCATTACATCCAGATTGGGGGTAGCTGCCTAGCAATAAGGAACTCCTTTTTCACCCATCCCTCAAATTTAGGCTTGTCTTTGAAGCTTCCTTCTATTCTTAATGTTTGCCCTTTTGGTTCAGCTGATAAAGGCTGCTCTTTTAATTGGTTTTCACATGTAAAAAATATACACACCATAATGTGCTTTGTCCTGAGACTACTAGGAATAGATCCATCTACATCAGCCAAGTTCTTCACTACCAATAAATGCAGAAAAAAGCTTTTTTCATAATACTTAAATTAGCATTTGGTGACATTCAAAAGGTAACAATCCCTTGTTCTCTTTAAAATGATATTTACTGAAATGAATTTGAGTTCACTATTTATATGCCTTAATCTATGCAGGTTTTTCATCTTGAAGATATAATAGAAGAAACAGGCTTTGTCCTGGAGAAAGACTCAGAATATTGTCAGAAATTTCTGGAGGAGGAAGAAGAAATAACCGTTAATGTTACAAGCAAAGCAGGGGGAATAAAAAAGTATCAGGTAAAAATAAAACATTTTTGAAAGACATCTGATTGTGATATCCAGGGCATAAACTGCCATAAGAGTTTTAAAATATGGCTGACACAGTGCATTCAAATATAATCTAGTAGAAGAACAGATATGATTATGAGCAAATTTTAAAGGTCATTTCTTTAAATCTTTGTTTCACTGACTCTAGTGTTTGGCTTACGATATTTACTTTATCTCAACATCCTTGATAGTCAGGATGGGGAAGGACCAAAATCTAGATCCTTGCCATTGGTTTTCCTAGCAGCCTCTGTCCTGACATGAGCCAACCTTAGCTCTGTACTATCCAGGGCAAGCACAGATCTTCATAGAGAGTTAATTTACTTTCAATGACATAATTTTAGAAATATCACAAAAGCTACATTATCCTGCATTTTGGCCAGTGGTACTATATACACTATTTTCTTTATATCCACAATATTTCATTCATCTAATGGAAGCACAAAGTAGAAGTTACTGTATCCTTTAGTTAAGCAGATAAACCAAGGAAGCAAAAACTAAAATCTTTCCCTGGATAGTAC
>NW_006797357.1:964532-1007591 GCF_000442215.2 Lipotes vexillifer
GATAGAAATTAGAAACTAAAAGACTTTAAAAAATTAAAAGTAGTATTTCAAAGAAGATGATTGGAATTCAGCAACCAAAGTAGAATCTAGAAGGAATGAGGCAGGTGTAAATTACTTAATAAAGTTATTATGACCTCTCTTGGCCAGGCTGCTTTTCAGCTGCCACAGAACAATGCTTCCATTGTTCTGTTTTTCTTCATTTCTTTTTTAATTTAGGGTTTACATGCCAAGATAAAAAGGTTTGCTATACTTAAGGGGACTGTATGAAATGAAATTAATAGGAGAGATGAAATTTTATAATACTTTAATTCTGTTAAAAATTGTATTCTTGCTATATTTTAACAAAATAATAGTGACAATGAGAAAATACAGATTTGAATGAATGCAAATAGGTCCTTTATTCCTTCTTTGTCTTATAAAAATACATAATATTTTTGTTTGGCTTTTTCTGATTTGTTTCTTTTAGGAATACATCCCAGTTCAGACTGGAACAAGTGATGATTTAAATCCATTTTACCAAAAGTACAGCAGCCGCACTCAGCATGCTATTCTCTACATGAATCCTCATAAAATCAACCTGGATCTCATTTTGGAACTTCTTACATATTTAGGTATGTATCTATTTCTGATGTGTCTCCATTTGTTTTGATAAAACTTTTCTACTAACTGGAGATGTTCTATTAATATCTTATATGCTGTTCCTTATTTCTGAATATTGTATCTTTTTAAAAATTTCAGACAGAAGTCCCCAGTTCAAAAATGTTGAAGGAGCAGTACTGATCTTTTTACCAGGCCTTGCTCATATTCAACAGTTGTATGATCTCTTATCAACTGACAGAAGATTTTTTCCAGAACGGTAACTACAGATCTTCATTATATTCCTGGTAGTTTTAAAACAGAAAAATGTTTCGCACATTAAAACTCTTGATCAGAACTTTCAAAGTCTTTTCACCTTTAGTTAAAATTGTCCATGGCAAAGCTCTTTTTAACATTTCTATTGTAGCATTTTATCTACTAAAATTTTTAGGTACTATTTCTACATTTGTTTTATTTTCTCAATATGATTAAGCAGAGGGAATCCTGTGGTTAAGAGTAAGATGGTGACTCCCCTCCCCAGCCCACTGGATGGTGCAAAACCCTAACAGCATTGCAGTTTATCATCCATACATTTTTTTTTTAATATCTTTGAAGCACTTGTTTTTTCTTTTTAATAAATTTATTTATTTATTTTTGGCTGCATTGGGTCTTCATTGCTGTGTGCGGGCTTTCCTCTAGTTGCGGCGAGCAGGGGCCACTCTTCGTTGCAGTGCGCTGGCTTCTCATTGTGGTGGCTTCTCTTGTTGCAGAGCACAGTCTCTAGGTGCATGGGCTTCAGTAGCTGTGGCTTGTGGACTCTAGAGCGCAGGCTCAGTAGTTGTGGCACACGGGCTTAGTTGCTTCAGGGTATGTGGGATCTTCCTGGACCAGGGCTTGAACCCATGATCCCTGCATTGGCAGGTGGATTCTTAACCACTGTGCCACCAGGGAAGCCCATCCATACATATTGTTTTTTTGTTTTTTGTTTTTTGTTTTTTGCGGTACACAGGCCTCTCACTGTTGTGGCCTGTCCCGTTGCGGAGCATAGGCTCTGGACGTGCAGGCTCAGCGGCCATGGGTCACGGGCCCAGCTGCTTCGCGGCATGTGGGATCTTCCCGGACCGGGTCATGAACCCGCGTCCCCTGCATCGGCAGGCAGACTCTCAACCGCTGCGCCGCCAGGGAAGCCCATCATCCATACATATTGAATTGGCTTTTTACTATGCCTGTTTTGATACAGTTTATTACCGCTGTTATGGTTATCACTTCAGCATCAGAATATGTTTTAAAAATTCTTTAAACCCTACATTCCATATAATTCATTCATATTAAGTTTTTTCTCTTTGATGAGTATATATGGGGTTTCACTGTACCATTTTCAGAACTTTTGTGTGTGTTTAAAATTTTTCATAATAAAAAATTTAAAAATTGCTTTCTATTTGCAAATAAATTTTATTATTCTTTGCAGTGTCTTCTAAAGAGAAACTCTTGCTAAGAACTATGATTTTAACTTTCAGATATAAAGTGATAGCTCTGCATTCTATTCTTTCAACTCAGGATCAAGCTGCAGCATTCACACTTCCTCCTCAAGGAGTCAGGAAGGTAAAATTCAGTACAGCAAATTTATATGTGATCCAACTGAGAATATTTCATAAAAGTGTTATGACTTTTTATCATCAAAGACAGTTATTAATATTAAGTGCTTTATAGTGCATGCAGACTCCAGATGCTCTGCAGCTTAACATAATCAAAAGTGAACCCAATATTAAAATTCAATTTATATTAGGTGTTTATGTTTATATTATATATTATTAATAACTTTAGGGGAGTGGTAGTTTAAAAATATGGCATGGATGTTGCTTATGAAAAGAAAAATCACTACTATTCCTTAAAGAAGGTATCACAAAGGATGTTGGAGATCAGGAGCTACTTGAATCCTGGGAGGATTCTTTTTTCTCTTTGCTACTCAGCCCTGATTATTTTTGTAATACAGAGACCATTAGGTTAGGAAACAATCTAAGTATTTTCATTGTCTCCTCTGTTCGGATGCTGAATGAAGAGATACTTGACAAAGAGAGTTTCTCAGATTTTGACCCTCTCTTAGGCGGGGGGGGGGGGGGGGGGGGGGGGGGGGGGGGGGGGGCAAAAAAAGAGCACAATGTAGAAACTCTGGGGAACACAGAGCTCCCAGCAAGAGCCTGGACTCTAATGCACGAAGCCTGGGTTCTTGTCCCTAAGCTGCTGCCCTGTATGTGACCTTTGGCAACCCACTCAGCTTCCTTTCTCATCTTTAAACAGCTGGATTAAATTTACGGTTTTCTAACTGTGCTCTGAAAACTCCAGGGGTTCAGAGGCTGTGTGCTCTGATCTGTAACATTTGGCTTCCCTGTAACATTTTGTCTTAAGAAAAGAATTCCACCTCTAAAAAATTTGATCACCTAGGTCCCATCTAAATCTTAATAATCTGGGTTCTGTTTCCTAGGATAAATGAGTAAGAAAAGCAAGCATTCAGTATTGAGATAGAGCCATAATATATTGAATTTGACCTAGAATTTCCTAAATGTTTTATCTCCAAGGACTCAACAGAAAAGAAAAAAAAGAACAAACAAAAAAGCCACAAGAAGATTGCACTATTCAGCCATCACCATTAAGAAATTTTGAGCTAGAAAAAGACTTAAGAAATCATATATTTCTACCTTGTAATTTGCAGGTCAGGTTATTGGAGGCCAGAGAGGTAAAATGACTTGCCCAGGTCACAAAGCTAATAAGTAGCAGAGCCAGGGCAACAACCCACCAGTTCTTCTTACTGAAGAACTATTACTTTTTTTTTTCTACTTAACTGTGAAGTTTCTGCTGAGCAGTCTCCATTCTCTGATCCAGTTTCTCATTCCACGTATGTCATTTTTAAGATGACTGACTAGAATTAGGGGAATGGTATTTTTGTTGGAATAAGAATCTATAACTTTAATTAATAAGCTAAGGTGATAAAATTAATTAGAGCAAATTTAGATTACACAGTAATAGCAATTAGATTGTGAATTTTTGTAAATAAAATTGAAATTCATTTTTAAAAATTCATTGGCTAAACTATCCAAAGAAGTTTAAATGATGGCACATTGCTGAAAGTTGTTACCTAAATGTTTTGGCTTTTTATTTTCAGATTGTTTTAGCAACAAATATTGCAGAGACGGGTATCACTATTCCAGATGTTGTATTTGTAATTGATACTGGAAGAACGAAAGAAAATAAGTAAGTCTGAATTTTCCAGATCAAAACATTTTTTGAACCTGAAGAGGGCTTGGGACTCTTGAATTCTTAGGAGACATCACAGAATCATTCCAATTTTAGTACATGTGCTGCTGAAGCAAGCACTAGATCACAGAATCATATCAGGAAAATCTCAAATGTCCTAATTCTGCCCAAAACAAAAAGTCTCAGAGAAACTGTAGGGAAGTTTAAAATATCTGAGAATAAATGTTAAAATTCATGTCATCAGTTTTCCCGTAAGTAATAACAATGTACTGCTACTTTTAGAAAAGTGCTTAGAAAATATTCAGAACATAGATTTTGTAAATTAGTTTATAACTTAATGTTTTACAAAAGCATTATTTATGGGATTACAAAAAAAAAGAGCATGAGTTTTAGAATCAGAGTTGGATTATGAATCTCTGATCTATAATCTTGAGCTAGTAATATGACCATCAGTTATAATCATCAGTTTCCTCATATGTAAATGGGAAAAATTAAAATTTCATAATTGAAAGTGCCTAGTACAGTAATTGGTACATAATAGATTAACTGAATCTTCAACAGAAAGATTATTACTTTATAAATGTTTTAATATTTATATTTCACAAATAAGGGAGACCACCTTAGTAGTCTATTGTAATCTATATACACTGTCCCTAATATTAGAAAACTTGAGCAATATTTGGAAGTGAGTATGACTATCCAGTACAAAATAAACTCTTGATTTTTTTAATTGTACCTGTAGAGGAGGTGTTTTCAGGGTTGAACTGTATCTTGTGAAAGGTGCGTTGAATTGTAACGTTCACAGTGGCATTTCTCAAACTCTCAAATAATTCTTATTGCATAATTAAGAGGCAATCTAATCTTCAACTTAATTTTAGAGTCAAATATTTCCAGTTTTTTCAGATTTTGATTTCAGTCAATTATCTACATATTCTCTCCTAAAACATTTCTCTAGGTACCATGAAAGCAGTCAGATGAGTTCTTTGGTGGAGACGTTTGTCAGCAAAGCAAGTGCTCTGCAGCGCCAGGGGAGAGCTGGGCGCGTCAGAGGTGGCTTCTGTTTCCGAATGTACACGAGAGAAAGGTATGGCATAGCCCAGAAATTAAAAACATAAATCAATGCAGTGTGACATTACTGATAGTATGTATTTAGTATTATTTTATTTTATTTTTCAGATTTGAAGGCTTTATGGACTATTCTGTTCCTGAAATCTTGCGTGTGCCTTTGGAGGAATTATGTCTTCATATTATGGTAATCCCAAAGGAACTTAGATGAATTTTTTGTTCTTCACCCCTTTCTGGGCGGGGCAGGTGGGAAGAAGACTTAAACTTATCTTACCTTCTGTTGCTCTAGATTTTCAAGTATTTTATTTACTCTTTAATAAATGCCCCCTTCCCCTATCTTTTATAAGTAAACCCACTGTGCTTTAAGTCTGCCATAAGCACTCATACTTTATAGATGAAAATATAGACTCATAACCTAGACCAGTAGTTCTCAACTGGGGACGATATTGCTCACCAGGGAAAAACGGGAATGTCAAGAAACATTTTGGGTTGTCAGAACTGGGGGAAGAGGGAGACCATGCTATGGACATCTAGTGGGTCAAGGCCAGGGATGCTGCTAAACATTCTACAATGAACAGCACGGTCCCCTAAAACAGAATTATCTGGCCCCAAATAACAATAGAGCTGGACTTGAGAAATCCTGGCCTAGACCAAAGGTTTCCTACTCTGAAAGATCTATAATATCCTTCAGTTCTCAGATTTTTGATTCTATAAAAATCAGAAATGAAGAAACTAAAAATATGGACTGGAAGATCTCATCCTCTTTCCTACTCCCTTAATAGACACAGACATTTATCCACTTTGCTTAAAATTTTACTTAAATTTAGTTCCAGTTTGACCATCTCTTTGTTAATTCTTTCTGATCACATACTAATTTATCACTTTTTCAATCTGCAGAAATGCAATCTTGGTTCTCCTGAAGATTTCCTGTCCAAAGCTTTAGATCCTCCTCAACTTCAAGTAATCAGCAATGCAATGAATTTACTCCGAAAAATTGGAGCTTGTGAACTAAATGAGCCTAAACTGACTCCATTGGGCCAACACCTTGCAGCTTTGCCTGTGAATGTCAAAATTGGCAAGATGCTTATTTTTGGTGCCATTTTTGGCTGTCTTGATCCAGTGGTAAGACAAACAACACTGCTGCTTCTTCACTGTAACTATCATTTTAGCTGGGGAAGTATTAAGTTTAGAAACAAATTTTAACTTTTATTTTTTTTAACTAAACAGAATGTCTGTACTTACATTAAAACCAGGAAATCTAAATGCTTAATGAGAATTTTTGAATATTTAACTTTTTATATTTATATACAAGAAAATCATCCATTTACTAAGTGTATTGTAGGTACTATTTTGTAAAAGGGTTTTGGCTTGTCTAGACTTTTGCTATCAAACATCCCACTTGAAATATTTACTTAATTGAATACATAGTAAGTGATTCTTAGAGCGTTTTGAACTCCACACATAAGTAGAATCAAAAACTTCCTTTTTTCTGAGTTACCTCTGAGCTAGCAATTACCAGCAATTCTGTTTTCTCAAATTATCTCAGAATTAACAAACTTTGTGACTCTGTCTGAATCTCTTGGCTCATATGCATGCTCTGCCATTCCAACTTTCCAGCTATATCAAGTTGTGGCCTTTTCTGGGACTACAAATCAAGGCTGTTTGAAAATGAAATGGAGAGAGTATGACTTACTCTAGTCTCTTTTTTTCTAGTATCAGATATAGATACTCACCAGAATTGTGTTGAGTCCAAGAAATATCCTCTGCCATGACAGTTGATCTGAAAAGCTGCAACAACAACAAATGGGTTGTTATGTAGTCCAGATTATGTAAGAAGTATTTAAATTGCATTGCAGGCAATGGAAATTCAGGCTAGGAGTCAAGATCTCTGAGCTGTGATTAAGGGATTTCTTTTAACTGTGTGACAGACTATAAATCACACAAATATTCATTTTTTAAAATCTCTGATTCTGGTGGTATTACTTCCCTACCCACAAAGATGCTGTAAAAAGTAAAGTGATAAATGTTTAAAATTACATAAAATGAAACTAAAAGTAACTAATTAAAATGAAAATATGTAGCTATTATAGAACACGATAAATTGAAAAGAAGGAACATGCAACTTGAAAGTGCAATTGTTTTATGATTTGCTTTCTATTTCAAATCAGCTTTCAATATATACCTCTCTAATGATAAATTTTTTGGTTATTTATGGATAGGCAACACTAGCTGCAGTTATGACAGAGAAGTCTCCCTTTACCACACCAATTGGTCGAAAAGATGAAGCAGATCTTGCAAAATCAGCTTTGGCTATGGCAGATTCAGACCATCTGACGATCTACAATGCATATCTGGGGTAAATAAATAATCTGGGTTTTGTCAGTAGGTCAAACCTGAGGGTATTTACTTTTTAAAAAAATTTATTTTTGACTTTTATTAAAAGGATACATTTAAGATTTAAATTTATTTTTAGTTACTGCATCTGTCAAGTTGAATTATTTTAAAGATTCACATTTTTATAATCCTAAAATTTACGAACAATGTACTCTGTATTATTATGTGTATATTACCTTGTATTTGAAGTTATTAACTTACTGTTATACATGAACAAAAAACATCTGTATTGTTATTGAAATTCTTACATACAATTGGCTAGTTCCTAAAACTTCCTCTTTTGATATGATTATAATGTAATTAAAGCTTTGGTTAGTAATCTGAAAAAGAGTTTGGAAACATATTAAAATTTGGTCATTTTACTTATGTAGATGGAAGAAAGCACGGCAAGAAGGAGGCTATCGTTCTGAAATAGCATATTGCCGGAGGAACTTTCTTAATAGAACATCACTGTTAACCCTAGAGGTAAGTCTTTTTTTTTTCTTTTTTTTTTTTTTTGCGGTAAACGGGCCTCTCACTGCTGTGGCCTCTCCCGTTGCGGAGCACAGGCTCGGGACGCGCAGGCTCAGCGGCCATGGCTCACGGGCCCAGCCGCTCCCTGGCACGGGGGATCTTCCTGGACCGGGGCACGACCCCGTGTCCCCTGCATCGGCAGGCGGACTCTCAACCACTGCGCCACCAGGGAAGCCCCCTAGAAGTAAGTCTTAATGCAACTATCTTAATTCAGGGTCATACAGTCAATAGGATTAATTTGGAAAAAGAAATGCCTAGTATAGTGCTTGACACATAGTAAGGGTTTAATAAACATTTGCTGAATTAATACATTTGTGATTTTTTGTTTTGTTTATCCCAGCAGTTAACCTGTATTACACAGTGATTCAAAATAGTATGTAACCATCATAATATATTCAGGAAATAATCAAAGATGCAACATGATTTCATAGAAATAACAGTAGCTTGGGAATTAGGATAGTTGTCTATTCAGCAGCTCAGCTTGGGGAAGGTTAATTCTCAGTTTCTCATTTTAAAAAATGGAATTGAATTGGGGATATTGTATAGTTTTTCTCAACTCTGATAATCAGATTTTATTTTTAATTATTATGGAAATTTTCAAACATACAAAATAGTATAGGGAACTCCTGGGTACTCATTTCCCGCCTCCATAATTATCAACATGTGCTCAACCTTGTTTTACTTATACTCCTGTTAATCCACTATCTGTCCTCTAGATTATTTTGAAGCAAATCCCAGGCATCAGATTGTTATATATCTCTGAAGTATAGGACTATTTTTTTCTTTAACATTACCATGCCTTAAAAAATAATTCCTTAATATCATCAACTATACAATATTTAAATATCCCTGATTATCTCATAAATGTTTCTTTACAGCTAGTTCAAATCATGATCCACACAAGGTCCACACATTGTTTGATTGATGTCTCAAGTTTAGTACATTTAAAGGGAAATGGTGTTTAGTGCAGACATGCTATAAAAGTATTCATAACCTCTCACATAATTCCCCTAACCTCTCACATAATTCCCCTATTCTATGCTCATATTTTAAAAGGTTAAAAAATATTTTTATTCCCATATAATTTGACCAGTTTTTGTGTGTGTGATTTAAAATAACTGCTAAACCTAGTATCTAAGCATCTATTAGGTGCTTAGTCAATATTTTTTAATTAATGAATAAAAACTAGATTATTAGATTAGCCTAACAGTGTATTTCTATAATGTCAGATATGCAGTAGACTTGAAGAATGCAAGAAAAAATAAATAAAAATAAAATAACTGCTGAGATGACAGCAGGGACTTTGCTAAGTGGAATAAACTTTGTCCTTGAAGCAGAAAAAGGGATAAATTGAAGAAACAGATGCCTCTGGGCCAGCTGACTGGGGTTCAAGATATGGAGAGCTAATCAACACTCCTTTATCTCCACTCCACTTCCTCCCAACCTCCAAGTTGCCTCCCACCCCCTTCCTTCTATGAGCCTTTTCTTCACCTCCCCTGGGCTGCAAGGTTTTCAATCTCTTTACCAACCTTGTGGTGTGGCAGCAACTGTCTGTTTGGTCTTTCCTCTCCTGGACTTAAAGTCCCTTAAGTCCCAAACCAGAAGCCTAAAGTAAATCCTAAATGTACACTTCACCTTTTAATCACTTGTATCCTGTTTACTTTAAAATGCTCATCCTCCCTGTAGTATTTTAGTTGATTGGCACTACTAGAGGTAGAAAAAGATTATAGGCAACAAGTTTAGATTTTTGCCATTAATAAACTTTGTCAGAGTTCTTTAGGAAATTAAAATGTTTCCCAGAGACAAATGAAGAAGGTTCTTGCAGTCTAGGATCAGAGTCCTCTGTAATTCTTCTTAGTGTTCTCTATGTGACCATCCTTACTGAGTAAAAATGTTGAAAGGAGACCTACTGTGGAAGTAAATAGACTGAATGAAAATGTGTTCAGGTACATTTTTATTGCTCTCACATTTTAGGCATTCTTATTTTATGACATCTAAAGTCGGGAAGATAATCTATACAAAAATCAGTTGATGTTACAGAATCAGATGACTCCATTTAATCCTTGACTTTCCAGTATCTTTTTTTTCCTCCCTAATGTAATTTGGGCTGTAGTTAACTGAAAATTTGGCATACTGTTAATTTTGTTTTAACTGACATACGGTTGATTTACAACATAATATTCATTTTAGGTATACAGCATAGTGATTTGGTATTTTTATAGTTTATACTCCATTAAAGGTTATTACACAATAATGGCTATAACTCCCTGGGATGTACAATATATCCTAGTTGCTTGTCTGTTTTATACATACTAGTGTATATCTCTTAATTCCACATCTCTATCTTGCCCCTCCCCCTTTCCCTTCCTCCACTGGTAATCACTTGTTTGTTCTCTGTATCTGTCTCTTTCTGTTTTGCTGTATACATTTGTTTATTTTAGATTCCACAAGTAAGTGATATCATACAATATTTGTCTTTCTCTGTCTGCCTTATTTCACTAAGCATAATACTCTTTAGATCCATCCACACTGCTGCAAATGGCAGGATTTCATTTTTATTTTTACTAAAAATTTTTTTTGAATTTTATTTTTTTTTAATACAGCAGGTTCTTATTAGTCATCTGTTGTATACATATTAGTGTATATATGTCAACCCCAATCGCCCAGTCCATTCTCCCCCGCCTCCACTTTCCCCCCTTGGTGTCCATACTTTTGTTCTCTACATCTGTGTCTCTATTTCTGCCTTGCAAACCGGTTCATCTGTACCATTTTTTTAGATTCCACATGTATGTGTTAATATACGATATTTGTTTTTCTCTCTTACTTCACTCAGTATGACAGTCTCTAGGTCCCTCCACGTCTCTACAAATGACCCAATTTCGTTCCTTTTTATGACTGAGTAATATTCCATTGTGTATATGTACCACATCTTCTTTATCCATTCGTCTGTCGATAGGCATTTAGGTTGCTTCCATGACCTGGCTATTGTAAATAGTGCTGCAATGAACATCGGGGTGCATGTGTCTTTCTGAATTACAGTTTTCTCCAGATACATGCCCAGTAGTGGGATTGCTGTGTCATATGATAATTCTATTTTTAGTTTTTTAAGGAACCTCCATACTGTTCTCCATAGTAGCTGTATCAATTTACATTCCCACCAGCAGTGCAAGAGGGTTCCCTTTTCTCCACACCCTCTCTAGCATTTGTTGTTTGTAGATTTTCTGATGATGGCCATTCTGACCAGTATGAGGTGATACCTCATTATAGTTTTGATTTGCATTTCTCAAATAATTAGTGATGTTGAGCAGCTTTTCATGTGCCTCTTGGCCATCTGTATGTCTTCTTTGGAGAAATGTCTATTTAGGTCTTCTGCCCATTTTTGGATTGGGTTGTTTGTTTTTTTAATACTGAGCTGCATGAGCTGTTTATATATTTTGGAGGTTAACCCTTGGTCCGTTGATTCGTTTGCAAATATTTTCTCCCATTCTGAGGGTTGTCTTTTCGTCTTTTGTCTAAAATTTTATTACAATATTAGATATTTATGGAACTTGAGAAATAGTAATATATTAAGACATTTCTTCACAAGTTTTGGCTGGTGCTAAACTTGAAAATAAACTGATATATTAATAAAATGCATAATCCGAACAGTTTGCTAAACTAACAAAATATTATTTATACAAAGACTAATGCACAAAAATATATACTTTTTTAAAAAAATTATTTATTTATTTTTGGCTGCATTGGGTCTTCATTGCTGTGCGCAGGCTTTCTCTAGTTGCAGCAAGTGGGGGCCCCTCTTCGTTGCGGTGTGTGGGCTTCTCACTGCGGTGGCCTCTCATTGCAGAGCACAGGCTCTAGGAGCGTGGGCTTCAGTAGTTGTGGCATGCAGGCTCAGTATTTGTGGCTCGCAGCTCTAGAGCACAGGCTCAGTAGTTGTGGTGTAACGGGCTTCATTGCTCTGCGGCATGTGGGATCTTCCTGGACCAGGGCTCGAACCTGTGTCCCCTGCATTGGCAGGTGGATTCTTAACCACTGTGCCACCAGGGAAGCCCAAGATATATACTTTATGCTGCTGGCTTTACTTAGTAATATGATGGACTAGGAAAATATTTAACAAATATTAATATTTATAATAAGGCTATAAATGAAAAATTTTAGCATGCCAAATTTCCACAAAGGCTTTTTTTTTTTAATTGAGGTATAGCTGATTTACAGTATTAATAAGTTTCAGGTGTATCACATAGTGATTCACAAATTTTAAAGATTATGGTTCATTTATAGTTATTATAAAATATTGGGTGTATTCCATGTGCTGGCAATATATCCTTGTAACTTACTTATTTTATACATAGTAGTTTGTACCTCTTAGTCCCCTATCCCTATCTTGCCCTTCCCTCCTTCCCTCTCCCCACTGGTAACCACTAGCTTGTTCTCTATGTCTGTGAGTCTGTTTCTTTTGTGTTATATTCACTAGTTTTATTTTTTAGATTCCACATATAAGTGATAACATACTATATTTGTCTTTCTCGGTCTGACATATTTCACTAAGCATAATGCCTTCCAGGTCCATCCAAGTTGTAGCAAATGGCAAAAATTCATTCTTTTTTTACGGTTGAGTAATATTCCTTTGTATATACATACATCATCTTCTTTATCCATTCATCTGTTGATGGACATTTGGGTTTTTTCCATATCTTGGCTATTGTAAATGGTGCTGCTATGAACATTGTTCATGTATCTTTTCAAGTTAGTGTTTTTGTTTTTTCCAGAAATAGGCCCAGGAGTGAGTTTGCTGGATCATGTCGTAATTCTCTTTTTAGCTTTTTGTCATCCTGTCAATTTTGATAGGAAACAGTAATATAAAATACAAGCTTGTTTGGCACCTTCTCTATTTTAATTATGATCTTGTCTCTTTTCAACAAACCAATCCAGGATGTAAAGCAGGAGTTAATAAAGTTGGTTAAGGCAGCAGGATTTTTATCATCTACAACTTCCAGTGGCTTGGAAGGAAACAGAGCCTCACAGACCCTTTCCTTCCAAGAAATTGCCCTTCTTAAAGCTGTACTTACTGCTGGACTGTATGACAATGTGGGGAAGATAATCTATACAAAATCAGTTGATGTTACAGAAAAATTGGCTTGCATTGTGGAGACAGCCCAAGGCAAAGCACAAGTACATCCATCCTCAGTAAATCGAGATTTGCAAACTTATGGATGGCTTTTATACCAGGAGAAGGTAAAGTACTCATTCTTAAATTCCAATACTCAGGGCATTATTCTAGAAATCAGTCATAAGAAATTAGGATGCTCAGCAGATATCGTATTTGGTTCTTAAATTGAGCTATTCATGTTTGTTTATATTTGAAATCAAGATGTACATGGTTTCTCAACAAAAACATATAACATGTCTTTTTTCCATATTTCCAAATAAGGGAGATATGGGATGGGATAGAACTATATATGATGTGGCAACAGTTTGAGTCACAGTGCAACCTAAGATAATTGAATAGCAAATATTTGTAGATTACAATTAAAACAGTCAACCTTTTGAATCATAGCTCATTAAATTAATAAAGTTCCATAATTTCAAGCATTGGCTTGAATAACTCCCAGCATATTATCAAACTTAAATGTGTAAAACATAACAAATTCCTGACTAATGGCCATTGCTGAACCTTGCTTTAGAAACCAGACACTCTGAAACTTAATCATAATTTTATTGTTGCATTAATTATTTAACAGCATTAGCATAAAATCGCTTGTTCATAGTCTCATTTGTGTTCAAGGTATATAATTCAGCCTTACAATTAATGTTTAAAATCCTCTTAATACTATAAATGCACAGGTGGTGACTGTGATTATTATAAAATTGACAAATTATGCACATAAGAGAATGTAGACATGTAGCTTTATAAAACCTGATTTAAAATATATAGTAGCAAATTATAGAAAAATGCTTACATGAAACAGATAAATGAATTTTTTATATTTTTAGGCTTTAAAGTGTTTTTTTCCTCTCTGTTTTATGCAGATACGGTACGCCCGAGTATATTTGAGGGAAACTACCCTAATAACCCCTTTTCCAGTTTTACTTTTTGGTGGTGACATAGAAGTTCAACACCGGGAACGTCTTCTCTCTGTTGATGGCTGGATCTATTTTCAGGTACATGCTACAACTGATCTTATTGATTATATTAAAATTTCTACTTCCAGTACCACTGAGGTAGTTTTTTAAAAAATTTTATTGGAGTTTGCATAATTTCTTCCAATAATTTGACTTAAAATAGGAGACTTACTTATCTTATCTTGCCTATATGGTTTTAAATCTGTTTAATTTGAAAATCAAATTATATTGCTATTACAGATTTCATTTATTGTCAGTAATAATTATAATTTGCCATGTGTTGTATACTTCAGTAGTTAACTTTACATGGATTATCACTAATTTAATACCCTAACAGTCTTGTTAGATAATTTCTGTAGTTTCTTTCTATAGACAAGGCACTTAAGCTCAGTGAGAAGTTAAATAACTTACCTAGGTTACATGGATTGTTAATGGTAGAGCAAGGTTTAAACCTAGAACTATCTGATTCTCAAACTCATGCTCCTTCCACTATATTGTGCCACCTATAAAGAGACACAGATTCATAGCTTAAATGCATATTTATCACATTCTTCATTCTTCTCTGGAAAAATTAGACCAACCAGTGCTACCAGCAATAAGTTTATTTCTCTGTAACTCATCAACATTGACCGGTTTAAGCAAATGTAATACATTCTACTGATACACCATGATAGCTGTTTGTCTAAGACTGGAGATGTAAATTTTAAAGGCAACTTAAAAAAATATGTGCAGTTCTCACAAAAGAGGCTGAGGTGGTAGTAGAGTTCTATAACTGGATTGTGGTGATGGTTGCACAGCTCTATAAATTAACTAAAAATCATTGGATTGTATACAATGAATTTTTTATGATCTATAAATTATACCTCAGTAAAGCTTTTTAAAAAAAATTCCATTTTAAAAACTAGTAAGAGAAGAAAACAAACAATTGAAATAATAGTTTCTTTATTTTGGAAAGAAATATCAAATTTATGGGTACTTAATAAGGAAATTGAAGTTAATGTATCTTAGCTACAGGAAGTAATTTATTTATATTTTTCCCATAACGTTTTAAAGTCAAGATGTGCTAAAGCATATTGTAAGGTATACATGCTTACTTTGATTTTATTTAAACACATTCCCACTCCCTGGGATTAACATTGTTCAATTTGTCATCTCCTCTCAATAGGCACCTGTTAAGATAGCTGTCATTTTCAAGCAGCTAAGAATTCTCATTGATTCTGTTTTAAGAAAAAAGCTTGAAAATCCTAAGATGTCCCTTGAAAGTAAGTGTTTGATTATAATGTAGGTAGAAAACAGTATACTTTTAAACACTGGCATACACTATAGCTCATTGAGGCTTAAATTCCATGTGATTAAAAATTACTTTAATAAAATTTATTTTATGCTGAATTCCATCAGACACACACAATTCTTCATTATTCACAATCTAGTTATCCTCTTAAGATTCTTCTGGTTTACTCCTTCCTCTTCTAAGCTTCACTTCTAAACTTCTGGCCATTTCACAGAAAAAGGATGATAAAACTGAGCATTTGTAATTTTGCTACTAGTTTACATACTAGTAAACTAGTGATACAGTAGTTATTTTAAAAAATAAGAAAGAGGGACTTTCTCTGAGGTTCCCAGTGTGTTTTCTCTACCATTCTCCCAAATGCAGAGCTGTTAGTCTGTATAAAATATGTACATTATCCTTCAACAGAAATCTGCAGTGGACACCTGAGTTGCCACTTAGTCTGGTATAGTGTTTCCCAAACTTGCCAACTAATCAGAATTATCCTGGCAGTTGTTAAAAATACAAAGTCCAAAGACCTACTCCAGGCATACTGAATCTCCTCTGTGGGAGAGGCCTATGGCCATGTTATTATTTTGTAATCTCTTTTAATCTGTAACACTTCCCCTCTACTACCCTCCCCGTTTTTAAATTTTTAGTAAACTAGGTTATTTTTCTGGTAGAATTTCTGACATTTAGGATTTGGGTGGTTGCATCTTCATGCTTTGATTTAATGTGTTTCTCTGTTTCTTATATTTCCTGTAAACTGGTAGTTATATCTAGAGAGTTGATTAGAATCAGATTTTCAGGAAAAGAATATTTATTTTTTGGTTGGTGCTGTATTCCTCTCATTGCATCACATCAGTTTGGTTTTCCTGCTTTTAATGATGTTAAGAATTGATTTATTGTTCAATGTGATTGTATTTAACAAGTATCCCGGTTAATTCTCATAGTTAGGCAAGGTGGGGAGCTACTACTGGTCTAGTGCTACTGCCCTGAAGCCTCACACTGTGTGTTTATTTGCATAACTGAAGGTGAATGAATAAGCGCTAAACTGTATTAGTTTTCCTATACTGCTGGAAACTTAGATCAGGTCTTGACATATTAAGAGATGTGAGCTCTTTTCTTGAGGAAATTTGTGCACTACAACTCAGCCTTAGAAAAAATTACATTATATAAAGGACAGGTTGAACCTCAACTTTTAAATTAAGAAAAATGAATTTTAAAATGATTTCAGTGTTTCTCTTTGCCATGAAAGAGAAAGCAGAACTTGCCCTCTGATGAAGCATATATTTTTGACTTAGCAGGGAGGATAAGGTACATTAGTGTCCTCTTTCTGGACTTCAATAAGAAAAGTTGGGATATAACACCAAGCTGTTGAAAAAGAAATAACTGAAGTTGCTCTTGTACTTTCTTTACTCTTCCTCAAACAAAAAATCATGGTTCTTTCTAGACCTGCTGTGTTCCCTTTGCAGCAGGTGACCTTTCCTTTCCTTTTTTTTTTTTTTTTAATGCCACTGTAGCCTCTAGAAACCAGAGTGTCAGGCCATGGGCCCCATTATCAAAATTCTCCATTGCAATCATTGAAACATAGACCATTCTCTTACTGAAGTATCTAATAAGATACAGAATTTCAGTCTTGTAGCCCTGATAATTACAACTATCCAGAGAGTAGTTAGGAAGTCACAATATCAGACCAACTGTTTAAAAATGGAAGCAGCTGTTAAAACCTCTAGCAAATAATGTAGCCTCTATTGGTCTATTCATCAGATTAATTGGTGTTTGATTCCTTTGTTGTGTGGAGAGGTTTGTCACTTTTCCATTGACACCTGTCTAAGAGCACTTCCCAGTTAAATTTCTTTGTTTCCTTTGCACTAAACATGGAGAAATGGATAAAGAGTTCCTTATTCCTTGCCCATACTGTTGGAATCCTGACATGTTCTGAAGTTTATAGAAGAGTCAAAAAGCCTTTAGTATATTTGAGCCAGGTGAAAAAGTTAGGAAACTTCTGTCTTAAAAGAATTTTTAAGGAAATAATTCCTTATAAAGGACCAACAGTTATATCACATCATCTCTTCAGGCCTTTGCCTACTTTTTATCAAAGTAGGTATAATACAACTATAATGATAATTAAAATAATATTTGTAGGGCAACAAATTATATTATAGAAGCATCTCTAGTTTTAGAGTGAATATTGCTGGTGTTAATTCTGTATTCTAATTTAAAAGAATCTTTTAATGAAGTATATCTGTGGTTTACACGTGTATATATTGGAAAATTAGTCAGTGATGAATTTATTCATGGGAGTTTTTTCTCCTTCCATCCAGATGACAAGATTCTACAGATCATTACTGAATTGATAAAAACAGAATAATAATTGAAACTGAAATTCATGGTCAACTGCTTTAAAAATTAAGATGAAGACAAAGTCATGAAATTATGTGAAAATGGACCATCCCATTAAGTATTTCAGTACTTACAGTGTTGGTACTAGCCATAATGTAAAGGTGGTGGAAAAAAGCACATACTTTAAACGTGTAATTTTCTAATTTCTTTTTAATGATGATTATTCTCAATGCATTTGCCACTACATTTACAATAAATTCTTTGGTATCATCCACGTTGTATACATCATTATGTGCCTTATGGGCAAGGTCTGTGTCTATAGTATCTATAACTTTGTGTTGTGATTCTCTTTGTACCCACCTCATCCTCTCTATCAGTCCTTGATGTCTAGAGAGTTTAGACCTTCTTGACCCAGTGGAGAAAATGAGCTCCAAAACCAGTTGTAATTGAATTTTCACAAAAAGGAACAACTTCACTTTTTTAATATTTTATACTCAAAGTCAAAACCTAATAAGGTATACACTATTAATAGATGCCACCTATATCAGTAACATTCACTAAGTACAAAGACATAGTACTGGAGGATAGGCAGCTATAGCTAATGCTACTGTCAACTCAGGGATGAGTAGCTTGCATCATTTTCCTCAATCATAAGCTTTGATATCACTGCTCTTGAACCCTTTTTGTACCCATAATTGGATTGATAAAGTTGGTAACTTTGAGATAGTAAAACATGCTTAGAAATTTTTCAGTGGTTTTATTTGTTTCACTTACTGAGGATCTTTGAAACTCCATCTTGATTATGTAGAGGAATTTTCCGTCAAGATTGCTAAGGAACTTCAAGTATATTTTTGTGTAAACCAAAGGCAGAAATTGTATCTGAAGGACAAAAGATTAGAATTAAGTAGGAACATAGTCTAATTGCTTGACTCTCATAGTAGGCATTCGGTGAATATAGTTGACCCTTGAACAACACAGGGGTACCAACCCTCCATGCAGCTGAAAATCTGCCTGTAACTTTTGACTCCCCCAAAACTTAACTACTAACAGCCTACTGTTGGCCAGAAGTCTTACTGATAACATAAACAGCCGATTAACATACATTTTGTATGTATTTGTGTATCTAACATATATTTTATACATTCATGACATACCTTTTTCTTAATTTTTTTTTGATATTTCTAGGCTACATGGCTCATCTGCAAATTTTTTTAATTGTTGCAAATCTTCAAAAAAACTTTCCAATATATTTATTGAAAGAAGTCTCTATAAGTGAACCCACAATACAGTTCAAAACTGTGTTGTCCAAGGGTCAACTGTATTTGTTGATGAATGAATAAAAGAAGCTGTAACTTTCACTTTATGTGCGGATAAAAGTGAAAATATACTTGGTAGCAATCGCTAATTTTAGGTTTCTACTTGACAGCAAGGAGTCAAATGTGACTGTGGTTAGGAATCTCTGGCTAGTGCCATTAACAGAAATGGAAGTGTTAGGTGAAAGAGCTAGACTGGGTGCTGGAGGCAGTTCCACCTGTGACTGACGGGGACAGAGAAATTGTGGAGTCCTGCTGGTGGAACTAACGTTGATTGATTACTTTGTGCAAGCTACTGCCCAGATGTTTTTTGTTTGCTGACTCATTTAATCTTCACAGCAATACTATTAGGTAGGTAATGCATTATCCCCGTTTTACAGATGAGGAAACTGAGGCATGAGGAAGTGAAATAACTGGTCCAACATCACACTGATAGTAAGTGGCAGAAGCATTATGGCTCTGGAACCATTTACATTTCTGAAATGTAACCATTCCTTTGAACATGTGAAACTGGCTCACATCAGGATTAGGATCATAGGGTTAGAGTCTTTCACACAGAGGTGATAGTTAACAATGTGGGAATGAAGATGATCACCAAAGGAGAGAGCAGATAGAAGATAAGTAAGGTTAAAATCTTGCAGAACTCCATACTTCCAAGTCCATTCACTCCTTTCCGTCTCCTCAGCCATCACACAGACCCACATCACCATCATCTTTCACCTATATCACTAGTAATCTCCAAACTAGGCTCTCCCCTTCTTACCCCTCTCTAATCCATTCTCTCTACAACTGTAAGAATGATCTTTTGAAAAGATATCTGTTGCTTGGCTGAATATACCCTTTGCTGGCCTCCCATTGCCTCTAAAGTATGAAGTTCTGAACATGCCTACAAAGCTCTAAGTGATCTGGACCTTGATACCCTCCAAACTCCTCTCCACTCTCCCTCTTCTCACAGTGCTCCAGCCACACCGGACTCCTTTTGAATCCTAGAAGATGCCAAGTGCCTTTTTAATCATTTACATGTGCTGTTCTCTGCTGTTCCGGTTCTTTACCAAACAGACTTTACCTGCCCCTTTGCTATCTCCACAGACCATCCTATGGACTTCCTCAATGACCACCCTTCTGAAGTATATCTCCCCTTTTAATCACTCTTACAACAGTACTTTTTTCAGAATGTACCATCTGCTTCTTGTCTTCTCCCACTAGACCATATGCTGCACCATGACTGTTTTCACTCACTGTTGTGTACCAGGCCCACTGCCTGGCACATCCAGGCATTCAGTAAATGTCTGCTGAAGATGAATGAGGTGTGAGGAGAGGCAGGGTAGGGCATTCTTACCGAAGTAGAGGAAGGAAAGTTTCTGGAAGCAAGAGTATTGGCAACAGATGTTACAAACTAAGAAAAGACTTCCAGATTTCATAAATAGATCAAGCTTTTGAGAGCAGTTTGAATTAAGGGTGGCGAGGAAGGACACTGTAAGAGGTCCCACAGCCACCTACACATTTGGTGGTTTGCTAGAAGGACTTGCAGGACTCAGAGGGTATCATTTATTGTAGAGAAAGATATACAACAGGATCATCAAGGGAAAAAGACACATCACATGGAGTCTGGAGGAATCTATGCACAGGCCTCCTACGTGTTGTGCGATGTCTCTGCCCAGAGAAGCCTGCTGGAGATTCGGGAGTCCAAGGATTTTATTGAGGGCTGGTTACAGGCACAAAGACCAAAATCATAACTATCAAAATTCCAGACACCCAGAAGGAAAGCAGGCATTCAGTGCCCCAAGCAGGCAAAAGTGTTATCTGAAAAGCAAGGAACTTTTCAAAAGCCAAATTCTCAGGCTCCAGCCAAGAGCCAACCCTGCAAGTAGGCCCTTCTAAAGACAGCAACCTCAGGCCTGCTATGTTAAAAACTCTTCCCTGCACAGTCACAAAGCATAATTTTTAGGGAATGAATACAAACCAAAAGGTGGTGCACCAAATAAAGAATACTCTTTACAGATGTGATGAAGAAACAGAACACATAAGAGGCTGAAGAATGAGATATTTTAGGATAGGAAAGACCCTCACTGATTTGCAGACAAAACAGAAATAACTAGCAGAGAGTAAAGATAATATTAGCATTGGGGGGAGCCCAAGAAAGGACTAAAGAAGAATACAGGGAACAACTTGGGAAGGCTTTTTGGCTTCCCCGCCCCCAGCAACGCTTAGTGACTTGAGGAGATAAGCCTCTAAAGTTAATAAAGGGCTTTTTTGCATTCAAGTGACCTTGGGTTCTTAGAATGAAAGAGACTGTCTCATTGAAATGGTTGACCAAAATGCTTACATACAGGCAAATGGGTCCAGAAAAAAGGGCATGGACCAAGAAAACAGGGAGAGGCTGAAAGATTAGAGGTCAGGATCTAATCCCAAATTCATTGTAAGTGAAAAGTAAGGAAACTGATTAAGGAAGAACATTTCATAATTTAAAATCTGAGATGCAACTGTTCCAACAATAAATAAACCCAAACGGCTTCCCTGCTGGTAGAGAGGAAAATGGAGATAAGAAACACTGAAGGTAGGTCCAGAAGCAGGATAGCCAGTACGTTGGTTCATAAGTGTGGATTCAGGAAAAGGATGGAGAAGACCACGCTGGTTTCTATGGTTATTGGGGAAAGTGGGAAGGTGCCCTGGAGCTTAATACGTAGTGGCAAAAATAAAAATAAAAAATAAGGAGAGAATCATATGAGAAAATGCATGCTCTTCAGGTTCACGGTTGTTGAATCCTGGTGGTGGTACAGGAATATGCCCACCTCTTCTCACTGAATCAATCTTACCCACAAGACATTTTAAAATATAAGGAATAGTCTATATTGGGGAGGATTAGCCAGAAGGAAAGGAAATATTATGAATGGAAAGTAGAATTCCATTAAAATTTTTTTAATGGAGTATTATGTGATAAGCACTTAACTAAAAGCTTTATTATATTCTTGTTTAGTCCTCACAACAATCCTGAGGGGAGATGGATAATATATTTCCAATTTACAAATGAGGAAATTGACGCTAAGCAATTAAATTTTCCGAGGTCGCTCAGCTAATGAGGAAAAATGAAAAGACCATTCCAAAATAATCTGAGCAGTATACTGGTGTAAGGATAGACATATTAGATCTATGGAATAGAATTGAGAGTTCAAAAATGTGTTAACAAATACAAACTACTGTACATAAAATAGATAAGCATCAATGATTTACTGTATAGCACAGGGAACTATATCAATATCTTATAATAACCTACAATGGAAGATAATCTGAAAAATATATACAACTGAATCACTTTGCTATACACCTGAAACTAACACAATACTATAAATCAACTCTACTTCAAATAAAAAAAGAAATAAGTAAACCCATCTGTCTGTGGACAGCTGATTGTCAACAAGTGTGCCAAGACTGTTCAATGGGGAAAGAACAGTCTTCTCAACAAATGGTGCTGGGACAACTGGCTATGCATATACAAAAGAATGAATCTGGACCCTTACCTCACACCACATACAAAAAGTAACTAAAAGTAGATCATAGAGCTAAGTGTAAAAACTAAAAACATTTGTCATTTAAAGCACACCATCAAGAAAGTATTTAAATGACAACCCACAGAATGGGAGGAAATATTTGCAATCACATCTCTGATTAGGGACTTGTATTTAGAATATATGAAGAACTCTTACAAGTCAGTAATGAAAAGACAATCCAATTAAAGAATGAGTCTTTTGGTGGTATAAGAAGAAGGCCTGGACAACCAGAACCGCTTTTATGGATTGGTTGCATCGATGCTTTGTCCCTGAAGACAGGAAGTACCTTGCCAGTAAGGAACTGCCTTTTAAAGTTCTTTTGATATTGGACAATGCCCCCAGCCACCCAGAACTCCATGAGTTCAACATTGAAGGCGTCAAAGTGATCTACTTGCCCCCAAACATAACGTCTCTAATTCAGCCTCTATATCAGGGGATCATAAGGACCTTTAAGGCTAATTATACATGGTACTCTATGAAAAGGATTGTCACACTATGGAAGAGAACCCTGATAGAACATCAGGAAAGTCTGGAAGGATTACACCATTCAAGATGCCATTGTTGTTATAGAAAAAGCTGTGAAAGCCATCAAGCCTGAAACAATATATTTCTGCTGGAGAAAACTGTGTCCAGATGTTGAGCCTGACTCAACAGGATTTACTACATAGCCAGTCAAGGAAATCATGAAAGAGAGAGACTGTGGATATGACAGAAAAAGTGGAAGCTGAAGGGTTCAAGATATGGATCTTGGAGAGATTCAAGAGCTAACAGACACCACACCAGAAGAATTCACAGAAGACAACTTGATGGAGGTGAGCGCTTCTGAACCAGTGCCAGACAATTAGGAAGAAGATGTAAAGGAAGCAGTGTCAGAAAACAAATTGACATTAGACAATCTGGCAGAGGGTTCCAATTCTTCAAAATGGCTTTTAACTCCTTTTATGACATGGGCCCTTCTGTGATACAGGCACTGAAACTAAAGCAAATGGTAGAAGAAAGATTGGTACTATATATTATAGAAACATTTTCAGAGAAATGAAAAAGCAAAAAAGTCAGAAATCGTGATGTATTCTGTAAAGTTCACCAAGTGGGCCTGCCTCTCCTCCCTCCCCTTCCACCTCCTCCTCTTATTCCACCTCTTGTCACCCCTGAGACAGCAAGACCAGCCCTTCCTCTCCCTCCTCCCCCTCAGCCTACTCAATGTGAAAATGACAAGGACCAAGACCTTTATGATGATCCACTTCTACTTAATGAATAGTAAATAATCATCATGTCATACAGCTAATAAGCTTATCTGTTGTATATGTGTGTGTCTTCATGTGGAAATCTAATAACTGTACAGCAAGAACTGTATGAGACTTTTTTGTGACATCATCATCATCACCTAAGTATTCATCATGTAGAACACCATGTGCAAGACTAGTATTAACGTGGATAACCTACCCTTATATAGGCATAAGGTGAGTGATATTTAATATAAAATTAACAATGTGTTAGTTTTCTTACTGTGTATCAGCATATTAGATAAGGGGGGGTCTTTTTTAAGTAACAATGTTTCCAATGCTATATTACGAATATGACTGTAATACTGTATGCCATAAAAATTTTATAACGATTCATTCATTAGTGTATAGGCTAGGCTATAGCAAAGCAATTGTATCAATTACACTAGGCTACCACTGAACTATCATAATGCTGCTTCTTCATTATCAATTCATGAATCATTATACCTGTAAATAAATATGAATTTCCTTTTCACATTATCTTTCCATTTTTGATATTTAGTGTTAGTAATATGTATAACATCTACAGTGTTTTGTATCATAATAGACAATATTGATGTAGGTACTGACAATTCATCTCATAAACAGAACAATGTAATTTTACAGTATCAATAAACACAGTACAGTACTGTAAATCTATTTTTTCTTCTTTATGATGTTCTTAATAATATTTAATATTCTCTAACTTATTTTATTGTAAGAATACAGCATATAATACATATAACACAAAATATGTGTTAATCGATTGTTTATGTTATCAGTAAAGCTTCTAGTCAACAGTAGGCTATTAGTAAAGTTTTGGGGGAGTCAAAAGTTATATGTGGATATTCAGTGGTGCAGGGGTTAGGCGGATGGTTTGTGCCCCAACCCCTACATCGTTCAAGGGTCAATTGTATATTGTGAAATGCTCACCACAATAAGTCTTATTAACATTCATCACCACATATAGTTACAAAAATATTTTTCTTTTTCTTTTCTTTTTTCTTTCTTTATTCCTTTTTTGTTCTTTCTTATGATGAGAACTTTTAAGATCTACAGGACTTTGTAGGCTCCAGTCAAGATGGCAGAATAGAAGGACGTGGAGCTCACCTTCTTCCACAAATACATCTACATCTGAAACAGTTCTTACAGAATACCTACTGAACGCTGGAAGAATATTTCAAACACCCAAAATCGCAAGAAAGATCTCCACATAACCAGGTGGATCTTGGACTGAGGACAAAATGGCAGAGTAGAAGGAACTGAGCTCACCTCCCCTCGTGAAAGCACCAAAATCACAACTAACTGCTAAACAACCATCAACAAAAAAGACTGGAACCTACCAAAAAAAGATATTCTACTTCCAAAGACAAAGAAGAAGGAGGGGCACATTCACAACACAAGCAAATCCCATACCTGCTGGGTGGGTGGCCCACAAACTGGAAAATGATTATATTGCAGAGGTTCTCCCACAGGAGTGAGAGTTTAGAGCCCCATGTCAGGCTCCCCAGTCCGGGGGTCTGGCATAGGGTAGAGGAGCCCCCAGAGCATTTGGCTTTGAAGGCCAGAGGGGCTTGATAGTGGGAACTCCACAGGACTGGGGGAAACAGAAACTCCACTCTTAGATGGTACACACAAGGTCTTGTGAACACCAGGACGAGGGGAAAAAGCAGTGACTGCATAGAAGCCTGTACCAGACCTACCTACTGGTCTTAGAGAGTCTCCTGGGTAGGGGGTGACTATGGTTCACTGTGGGGACAAGGACACTGGTGGTGGTGGTACTGAGGAGTACTCATTGGCATAAGCTCTCCTGGAGGCAGCCATTTTGATGCCAAGACCTGATACACCCAACAGCCCGTAGGCCCCAGTCTGGGACGCCTCAGACCAAACAACCAACAGGGTGGGAAAACAGCCCCACCCATCAGCAGACAGGCTGCTTAAAGTCTTCCTGAGCCCAGAGCCACCTCTAAACACACCCCTTGAGCACTTCCCCGGTGGTCCAGTGGTTAACACTCCATGGTCCCAGTGTAGGGGGCACAGGTTCGATCCCTGGTTGGAGGAGTTCCGCATGCTGCAAGGTGTAGCCAAAAAAATAAAAAACACCCCTTGACATGGGCCTGCCCACCAGAGGGACAAGACCCAGCTTCACCCACCAGTGAGCAGCACCAGTTCCTCCCACCAGGAGTCCTGCACAAGCCTCTTAGACCAGCCTCACCCACCAGGGGGCAGACACCAAAAGCAAGAGGAACTACAATCCTGCAGCCTGTGGGACAACAAACACAGAAAGTTAGACAAAATGAGATGGCACAGGAATATGTTCCAGACAAAGGAACAAGATAAAACCACAAAAGAACAACTATGTGAAGTGGAGATAGGCAATCTACCTGAAAAAGAATTCAGAGTAATGGTAGTAAAGATGATTCAAGATCTCAGAAAAAGAATGGAGGCACAGACCAAGAAGATACAAGAAATGTTTAGCAAAGAGCTAGAAGACATATAGAACAAACAGAGTTGAACAATACAATAACTGAAATGAAGAATACACCAGAAGGAATCAATAGCAGAATAAATGAGGCAGAACAACGAATAAGTGAGCTGGAAGACAGAATGGTGGAATTCACTGCCGCAAAACAAAGGAAAAAGAATGAAAACAAATGAGGACAGTCTAAGAAACCTCTGGGACAACATTAAATGCACCAATATTTACATTACAGGGGTCCCAGAAGGAGAAGAGAGAGACAAAGTGCCTAAGAAAATATTTAAAGAAATAATGGCTGAAAACTTCCCTAACATGGGAAAGGAAACAGTCACCCGAGGCCAGGAAGTGCAGAGTTCCATACAGGATAAACCCAAGGAGGAACATACCAAGACACATATTAATCAAACTGACAAAAATTAAACACAAAGAGAGAATATTAAAAGCAACAAGGGAAAAGCACCAAATAACATACAAGGGAATCCCCATAAGGTTATCAGCTGATTTTTCGGCAGAAACTCTGCCAGCCAGAAGGGAGTAGCATGATATATTTAAAGTGATGAAAAGGAAAAAACCTACAACCAAGAATACTCTACCCAGCAAGGCTTTCATTCAGATTTGACAGAGAAATCAAAAGTTTTACAGACAAGCAAAAGCTAAGAGAATTCAGCACCACCAAACCATCTTTACAACAAATCCTAAAGGAATTTCTCTAGGTGGAAAAGAAAAGGCCACAACTAGAAATAAGAAAATTATGAATGGGAAAGCACCCAGTAAAGGCGAACATACATTAAAGGTAGGAAATCATCCACACACAAATATGATATCAAAACCAGCAATCATGAGGAGAATACAAATTCAGGATATTGGAAATGCATTTGAAATTAAGACACCAGCAACTTAAAACAATCTTGTATATATAAAGATGGATATATCAAAACCTCATGGTAACTGCAAACCAAAACTCTATCAAGACAATAAATATACACACAAAAAAGAAAAAGGAATCCAAAAACAACACTAAAGATAGTCATCAAATCACAAAAGAAGAGAACAAAAGAGGAAGGGAAGAAAAGATACCTACAAAAACAAATGCAAAACAATCAACAAAATGGAAATAAGAACCTATATATTGGTAATTACATTAAGTGTAAATGGTCCAACCAAAAGACATAAACTGGCTAAATGGATACAAAAACAAGACCCATATATATGCTGTCTACAATAGACCCACTTCAGATCTAGGGACACATACAGACTGAAAGGGAGGGGATGGAGAAAGGTATTCTATGCAAATGGAAAACAAAAGAAAGCTGAAGTAGCAATACTCATATCAGACAAAACAGACTTTACAAGAGACAAAGAAGGACACGACATAATGATCAAGGGATCAATCCAAGAAAAAGATACAACAATTGTAAATATATGCACCCAGTATAAGAGCACCTCAATATATAAGGCAAATGCTAACTGCCATAAAAGAAGAAATCAGCAGTAACACAATAATGGGGGCCTTTAACACCTCACTTACATCAATGGACAGATCATCCAGACAGAAAGTCAATAAGGAAACCCAGGCCTTAAATGACACGTTAGACCAGATGGACTTGATATTTATAGAACATTCCATCCAAAAGCAGCAGAATACACATTCTTTGAAAGTGCACATAGAACATTCTGCAGGATAGCTCACATGCTGAGCCGTAAAGCAAGCCTTGGTAAATTTAAGAAAACTGAAATCATATCAAGCATCTTTTCTGCCCACAACACTATGAGATTAGAAATCAACTACAAGAAAAAAACTATAAAAACACAAACACGTGGAGGCTAAACAAAATGCCACTAACCAATGGATCACTGAAGAAATCAAAGAGGAAATTTAAAAATACCTAGAGACAAATGAAAACAAAAATACGACAATCCAAAACCTATGGGATGCAGCGTAAGTAGTTTTAAAAGGGAAGATTAGAGCAATACAATCTTACCTCAGGAAACAAGAAAAATCCCAAATAAACAATCTAACGTTACACCTAAGGCAACTAGAGAAAGAAAAACAGACAAAACCCAAAGTTATCAGAAGGAAAGAAATAAAGATCAGAGCAGAAATAAATGACATAGAGATGAAGAAAACAATAGCAGAGGTCAATGAAACTAAAAGCTGGTTCTTTGACAAGATAAACAAAATAGATAAACCTTTAGCCAAACTCATCAAGAAAAAAAGGGAGAAGGCTCAAATCAAAATTAGAAATGAAAAAGGAGAAGTTACAACGGACATCACAGAAATACAAAGGATCATAAGAGATTACTACAGCAACCATATGCCAATAAAATGGACAAATTCTTAGAAAAGTACAATCTCCCAAAACTGAACCAGGAAGAAATAAAAAATATTAACAGACCACTCACAAGCACTGAAATTGAAACTGTGATTTAAAAACTCCCAAAAGGGGGCTTCCCTGGTGGTGCAGTGACTGAGAGTCCGCCTGCCAATGCAGGGGATACGGGTTCATGTCCTGGTCCAGGAAGATTCCACATTCCGTGGAGCAGCTGGGCCCGTGAGCCATGGCCACTGAGCCTGCACGTCTGGAGCCTGTGCTCCACAGTGGGAGAGGCCACAACAGTGAGAGGCCCGCGTACTGCAAAAAATAAATAAATAAAAATAAAAACTCCCAAAAAACAAAAGTCCAGGACCAAATGGCTTCACAGGCAAATTCTCTCAAACATTTAGGGAAGAGTTAACACCTATCCTTCTGAAACTATTTCAAAAGATTACAGAGGAAGGAACATACCCAAACTCATTCTATGAGGCCACCATCACTCTGATACCAAAACCAGACAAAGATACCACAAAAAAGGAAAATTACAGGCAAATATCACTGATGAACACAGACGCAAAAATCCTCAACAAAATACTAGCAAGCTGAATCCAACAATACATTAAAAGGATCATACACCACGATCAAGTGGGATTTATCCCAGGGATGCAAAGATTTTTCAATATCCAGAAATCAATCGTTGTGATACACCACATTAACAAACTGAAGAATAGAAAACATATGATCATCTCAATAGATGCAGAAAAAGCTTTTGACAAAATTCAACACTTATTTATGATAAAAACTCTCCAGAAAGTGGACACAGAAGGAACATACCTTAACATAATAAAGGCCATAGGGACTTCCCTGGTGGTGCAGTGGTTAAGACTCTGCACTCTCAATTGCAGAGGGCCCAGGTATGTTCCCTGGTCAGGGAACTAGATCTCACATGCATGCTGTAATTAAGAGTTTGCATGCCACAACTAAGGAGCCCGTGTGCCACAACTAAGGAGCCCATGAGACACAAGTAAGGAGCCCACCTGCCGCAACTAAGACCCAACAAACCAAATAAATAAATATTTTTATAAATAAATAAACAAATAAATAGATAAAGGCCATATATGACAAACCCACAGCTAACATTATACTCAACAGTGAAAAGGTGAAAGCATTTCCTCTAAGATCAGGAATAAGACAAGGATGTCCACTGTCACCATTTTTATTCAACGTAGTTTTGGAAGTCCTAGCCACAGCAATCAGAGAAGAAAAAGAAATAAAAGTAATCCAAATTGGAAAAAAAGAAGTAAACTCTCACTGATTGCAGATGACATGATACTATACTTAGAAAATCCTAAAGATGCTACCAGAAAACTACTAGAGCTCATCAACAAATTTGGTAAAGTTGTAGGATACAAAATTAACACAAAGAAATCTGTTGCATTTCTATACACTAACATCAAAAGGTCAGTAAGAGAAATTAAGGAAACCATCCCATTTACCATCACATCAAAAAGAATACCTAGGAATAAACCTACCTAAGGAGGCAAAAAACCTGTAATCTGAAAACTATAAGACACTTGGGCTTCCCTGGTGGCGCAGTGGTTGGGAGTCCGCCTCCCAATGCAGGGGGCGTGGGTTCGTGCCCCGGTCCGGGAGGATCCCACGTGCCGTGCAGCGGCTGGGCCCGTGGGCCATGGCTGCTGGGCCTGCGCATCCAGAGCCTGTGCTCCGCGGTGGGAGGGGCCACAGCAGTGAGGGGCCCGCATACCGCAAACAAAACAAAAACTATAAGACACTGATGAAAGAAATAGAAGATGACACAAACAGATAGAAAGATATACTGTGTTCTTGGATTGGAAGAATCAATATTGTGACAATGACTCTACTACCCGAGGTAATCTACAGATTTAATGCAATTCCTATCAAGTTACAAGTGGCATTTTTTGCAGATCTAGAACAAAAACCTTAAAATTTGTATGGAAACACAGAAGACCCTGAATAGCCAAAGCAATCTTGAGAAAGAAAAATGGAACTGGAAGAATCAGGCTCCCTGACTTCAGACTATACTACAAAGCTACAGTAATCAAAACAGTATGGTACTGGCACAAAACAGAAATATAGATCAACAGAAAAGAATAGAAAGCCCAGAGATAAACTCACACACCTATGGTCAATATATCTACAACAAGGAGGGAAGAATATACAATGGAGAACAGACAATCTCTTGAATAAGTGATTCTGAGAAAACTGGACAGCTACACATAAAAGAATGAAATTAGAACATTCTTTAACACCACACACAAAAATAAACTCAAAATGGATTAAAGACCTAAGTGTAAGACTGAATACTATAAAACTCTTAGAGGAAAACATAGGCAGAACACTCTGACATAAATCACAGAAATATCTTTTTGTATCCACCTCCTAGTGTAATGAAAATAAAAACAACAATAAACAAATGGGACCTAATTAAACTTAAAAGCTTCTGCACAGCAAAGGAAACCATAAACAAAATGCAAAGACCACCCACAGAAAGGGAGAAAATATTTGCAAACGATGTGACTGACAAGGGGTTAATCTCCAAAATATACAAACACCTCATGCAGCTCAATATAAAAAAAAACCCAATCAAAAAATGGGCAAAAGATCTAAATAGATATGTCTCTGAAGAAGACAAACAGATGGCCAAAAACCACATGAAAAGATGCTCAACATCACTAATTATTAGAGAACTGCAAATCAAACTACAATGAAGTATCACTTCACACCAGTCAGAATGGCCATCATCAAAAAGCTGACAAACAATAAATGCTGGAGACAGTGTGGGGAAAAAAGAACACTCCTACACTGTTGGTGGGAATGTAAATTGGTACAGCCACTATCAAAAACAGTATGGAGGTTCCTCAAAAAACTAAAAATAGAGTTACCATATGATCCAGCAATGCCACTCCTGGGCATATATCTGGAGAAAACCGTACTTTGAAAAGATACATGCCCCCCAGTGTTCACTGCAGCGCTATGGCTATTTACAATAGCCAAGACATTGGAAGCAACCTAAGTGTCCACTGACAGATGAATGGATAAAGAAGATGAGGTACATATATACAGTGGAGTATTAGCCATAAAAAAGAATGAAATAATGCCATTTGCAGCAACATGGATGGACCTAGAGATTATCATACTAATTGAAGTAAGTCAGACAGAGAAAGACAAACAGCATATGATATCACTCATGTGTAGGATCTAAAAAATGATACAAATGAACTTATTTACAAAACAGAAGCAGACTTACAGACCTTGAAAACAAACTTATGGTTACCAAAGGGGAAAGGTTGGGGGGAGGGATAAATTAGGAGGTTGGGATTTACATATAAACACTACTATATATAAAACAGATAATTAGCACAGGAAGCTCTACTCAATACTCTGTAGCAACCTATATGGGAAAAGAATCTGAAAAGAAATAGATATATGTATATGTATAACTAAATTACTTTGCTATACACCTGAAACTAACACAACATTGTAAATCAAGTATATACCACTATAGAATAAAAATTAAAATAAGATATATAGGACTATAATTCAAAAAGAGACAAGTACCACAATGTTCATTGCAGCACTATTTACAATAGCCAGGACATGGAAGCAACCTAAGTGTCCATCGACAGATGAATGGATAAAGAAGATGTGGCACATATATACAGTTGGAATATTACTCAGTCATAAAAAGAAACGAAATTGAGTTATTTGTAGTGAGGTGGATGGACCTAGAGTCTGTCATAGAGTGAAGTAAGTCAGAAAGAGAAAAACAAATACTGTATGCTAACACATATATATGGAATCTAAAAAAAAAAAAAAGTCTGAAGAACATAGGGGCAGGACAGGAATAAAGACGCAGACATAGAGAATGGACTTGAGGACACGGGGAGGGGGAAGGGGAAGCTGGGACGAAGTGAGAGAGTGGCATGGACATATATACACTACCAAATGTAAAATAGATAGCTAGGGGGAAGCAGCCGCATAGCACAGGGAGATCAGATTGGTGCTTTGTGACCACCTAGAAGGGTGGGATAGGGAGGGTAGGAGGGAGATGCAAGAGGGAGGAGATATGGGGATATATGTATATGTATAGCTGATTCATTTTGTTATAAAGCAGAAACTAACACACCATTGTACAGCAATTATACTCCAATAGAGATGTTAAAAAGAAAAAAAGATATATAGGACTTTGGCTTTTATTTTAAGTGAAATGAGGAGAAACTGGCAGGTTCTGAACAAATGAGTAAAATAGTCTTGACTTGGATTTTAGAATGATCATACAGTCTGCTGTACAGAAAATAAATGGCAAGGGACAAGAGGGAAACTGAGAGACTCTTTAGGAGGCTACTGCAATAAGAAACAATGGTGGCTGGGACCAGGGTGGTAACCCTGGATATGGGTGAAAAACAGTGATTCTAGAAGATACAGCTGATAGGATTTGCTGATGGCTTGGGTGTTAGGTGTGAAACAAAGAGAAATTTTAAGGATGACTGTGGATAGAGCAGTTTTGGGAGTGAAGATCTGGAGTCCTGGCACTGGACTGTTACTCTCAATAGAATCAAAGGTCCAAAAAGGATACAGCAAAAAGCTAAAGGGATGAATCAGATTTGGGAAAAGGTGGAGATAAGCTGGAAAAGAAACAGGACGTTGAGAAGAAGGCTAGAAATACATTAGGAACAGGGAAAGGTTAGTATGAATTTACAAAATATTGTCAGAGCTGCGTCTAATTCCGAGTGATCACAGATTACCTTTCGTCCTCACACGGCAGTAGAATGCTATCCCACTAAGAATGAAGCCATATAAGACTGTGTGAAAAAGCTGAGGGCACTGACTGACCATTCAGTCTCAGAGTCATCCACCTAAATTCTCCAGAGCCAACAAGAAGCATGTGTTTATAAGAAATAAATCACAGAAATTTTTTTTCTATAACCTCAGTCTTCTGTTAATACTCCCAAAAGGAAAAGGTGTAGTGATACTTTTTCATAGAACATTTAATGAAAAATAAACAGTAGTAAAAGTCTATTAAAAAGTAGAGGATGGAGGGGCTTCCGTGGTGGCACAGTGGTTAAGAGTCTGCCTGCCGATGCAGGGGACGCAGGTTTGTGCCCCGGTCCGGGAAGATCCCACATGCCATGGAGCAGCTGGGCCCGTGAGCCATGGCTGCTGAGCCTGTGCGTCTGGAGCCTGTGCTCCGCAACGGGAGAGGCCACAACAGTGAGAGGCCCGCGTACAGCAAAAAAAAAAAAAAAAAAGTAGAGGATGGAAACTGGAGAAAGTAAACCTCCCACTTACCTTCACCAAGCCACTGGTTTACATGTCCTGTAATGCATTACTGTACTGTACTGCTCCTTCCTCATCAATGCCTCCCACAGCTCCGGGGTACCCACTATTCTGACTTATGTACTATTAGCTTTCCCTTTTAACTGAAATGTATACGTTGACTTACATCTGGGGTTAAGTCTATCATCTTGCTTTTTGTTTTCTATTTGTCATATCAGTTCTTTGTTCCTTTTTCTATTCTTTTCTGATTTCATTTGGATTAATCAAGTATTTTTGTTATTCTATTTTTCTACTCTATTAACTTAAGTGTTTTGTATTAGTCTTTTAGTGATTACCTTAGAGCAGCATAATGCAATAAAAATTTCTAGCTTGATAGAATTGTTCCGTAACTACACTCTCCACTGTGGTAGCCACTAGCCACGTGTGGTTATGGAGTACTTGAATGTGGTTGTATGACTAAGGAACTAGATTTTTACTTTAACTTTAAATATAAATAGCCACATGTGACTAGTAGCTACTGTATTGGAGAGCACACCTCTAGACATTAAATATGCATCCTTGCCTTCTTACAGTCTACCCTAAATCACTACATTTACCACTTCCTGAACAACGCATGATTGTATTAATCATGTTTTTTATTTCTGTATCTTATAATGTTTTGACATTTTAAAAATCTTGCTGAACAGGGAGAAACTGCCCTTCCCGGGGCTAGCCAATTCTTAGAGACAGCAAAGACCTTGGGTAGGAGCACGCCCTTCATGGGCAAGCCAACTGATCTTGAGTTTATATTCCCAATGACCCCCTTTACCTAACTCTCGCAGACCAAGCTAGTACTTTCCCTGAACTAAATCATCCCAGGGCCAGGTACTAGGCAATAACAGATCACCCCTGTAGCCTATGGCTAACTGGAATTATTCAAACTAGCCAACGCTATGCTGTTTACTCTGAGGGTTGCCTTTCCCACAGAAACCCCAGTAAAGACTCTGACCTAGGCTTTCCCCTCACTCCTAGTTCTACCTCCTGCTGAAAATCTGGTGCTCCTCATGTGGCCCTGCATGGCATGACAGGCCCCCTTCTCTCAGGAGATGTAAGTAATAAATTTTTTTTTCAATGGCATTGGCTCCTCCATGTTGTTCAACTCCATAAATTAAAATCCCACAGTTAAAAATAAAACAATTACGCTTACAACATTTAACTTCATTTAACTCTCCCACCATTTGTGCTACTGTTATCACATATTTTACTTCCACAGCTATTCTAAACACCAAAAGGTTATTGTTACTATTGCTAGTATTTTTTATGGTATAGATCTTCTGGTAATGAATTCCCTCAGCTTTTGTTTGCCCGATAACGTCTTTATTTCACCTTCATTTTTTTTCACCTTTTTTTAATGGATATATTCACAGAATATAGAATTCTAGGTTGGCAGTTTTTGTTTCTGCCTTTCAGCACTTTAAATATGTTATTCCATTGTATTTTGACTTTCATGAGTTCTACTGAAAAGACATCGATTAATATTATTGTTGTTTTTTTGAAAGTTAATGTGTCTTCCCACCCTCACCCCAAGCATACTATGTAGCTCGTGAGAATTTTCTCTTTACTGTTGGTTATCAGCAGTTTGACTATGAAGTGCTAGGATGCATATACATACATCTGCTGGGGATTCACTGAATCTACTGATTTCTTTTACCAGTTTTGGTAACTTCTCAAACATCATCTCTTCAACTATTGCTTCTGAACTATTCCCTCTCTTCTCTCCTTCTGGAGCTCCAATGTCATGTATGTTAGACTTTTTGGACTGTTAGACTATACTTCTGTATCAAACGTGTTGTTTTTATATTCTGTGCTTCCAACCTCCTGCCATTCTTTTTTCTCTGTAATTCAGTTTGGATAGTTTCTGTTAATCTGTCTTCAAGTTCACTGATCCTGTTTTATGCTATATCCAGACTGCTGTTAAAGCCATCAAATGAGTGCTAATTTCAGATATTGGGTTCTTTAATTATAATATGCTCATTTGATTATTTTTTATAGATTTCAATCCTCTGATGAAATTCTTCTCTTTCTGTCCTGTGTATCCATGCCGTGTGTTTTCCTTAACATATTTATAATAATTATTTTAAATCCTTGTCTACAAACTCCAATAACTGATTTATCTATATTTTACTAAAGTAAAACTATACAATGAGATGCTGGAAAGGAGTCACTCCTCCAGAAGTGTCAGAATGAATTATGCAAATGAAAAAGAAGACAGACATGCCAGGAAAGATGTAATTATTCACTGGGCTCTGGGGTGAGAAAAATTGGAGGTATTTCTTGGACAAGAAACCAGACCCTGATGACAGGTCCACTAGGGAGGACACAATTTGAAACATAAACAGAGAAAGTATTTTCTGCTGACTCATACAAAAGGCAGATTCCAATGAAGAGTGCCCTGTCAACTCAGTCCACGGCACTCAGACACTAGGGAGACCAATCCAAGTGTCAGGTTAGAGTCATAGGTAGGGAAGACAACTTCACCAAAGTACCAGCCTTAAGAACTAGCTGATAAGTATGCATTAGTTAGACAAACCAAACAAGACCAAGAAAAATAGGTCCAGGATAGAGGCAGGGCTTATGGGGTGACAGTCTTAAAGAACTACTAAAAGAGATGAAGAAAGAGATTTTAAAGTTAGGTTTGGGCAGACTGGCCCTCAGGTTATGAATCTCTGAGGCCATATAGAAAGGAAATTGCTATATAATGGTGTTCATGAGTAGGGTAGCTGTCTAACAAGTAAAATTCCATCTAGCATAGAGACCTCACACACCTGGAAAACACTGACTAGGAAATAGAATCTAGGAGCAAATAGGAATTCGACTAGAGTAAATAATGGCACCAAACTAAAATTCTCTCTAGCCAGGAGTCCAAACAACTCGATCAGGACAAAGTCATACAGCTAGTTAGTAAAGCTTTACCCTCAGTTTTCTAGTCAATATGTTTGTAAAAGATTCTACCTCAGCCTCTAGAAAACAAAAGAGAAAAGGGTCGGGTGAGTGAGGCAGCTGTGGTCCAATGGGAGTATTTGAACTCTCTGAAGTAAAGGCCAAACAGAAGCAGTGTTGTCTGCCCATGTTAGTCCACTGGGTTTTCCTTTGTGGGCAAAAAAAAAAAATGTCGCCTGCCATTTGAGTAAACATGGAGTGTTGCACCATCAAGCCATCAGCTGCTGCAAGGCCACCCCAGCCCCCTGACCCCGCCCCCCCCTCCAGTGCACCCTGAGGGGAATTCAGGATGGAGAAAAACAGGATACGGGCTTAAGATGCATATCAAAGGAATACTTTCAATGAGCCCAGACTCTTGCATCTTCCCATACATAGAAAAGCACTAAAATCATTAACTTGAGAAGTCTGTTTTTTTGTGATTAGCAGTCATCTTTTGATGTTAGACTACATGTTTTTCTTTGAAGCAAAAACTCCTATATATATATCCTGGCTCTTCCTGTACCTCTTTGGAACTGCTCCTCGGAGCTACCTGAGAGGCTGTTTCTGGGCTTCAGTCCTCTGTAACATCCCTGAATAACAGATAATTCTCACCTTCTGGCTCGTGCAATTTTTTCAGTTGACACCTTTTACTAAGCCATTTTGATAAATCCAAAAGCTATATTGATTTTGGCTTACAGTCATTTTGAGATAAAGTATTCTAAGACAAATGACCTATACCCTTCCAAAAGGTCACAGTGGGGCTATTTTTATTACCTACTTCATTTCTACGTAGAAGACAGAATTTAGAGACTGGTGGAGACACACACACACACACACTTCACATTTAGTTGTAAAATGGAATTATTAATTTACCTCAAACCACAGTCTGCTGAGAGCTATTAATAAGCAAGTCCTATGCTGCTTGGTTACACAAGCCCCTTCTCTTTCTTAGCTGGTTGAACATTATCTCTATTCATCCTAAGTCCCTATGGACAGGGGTCCCCAACCCCGGGCCGCAGAGCAGGAGGCGAGGGGGCTGGGCAAGCTAGTGAAGCTTCATCTGCTGCTCCGTCACTGGCATTACCGCCTGAGCCATTCCCCGCCCCCACACCTCACCCCCCGACCCTGTCCTGGAAAACTTGTCTTCCACAAAACCGGTCCAAAAACCGGGTGCCAAAAAGGTTGGGGACCGCTGCCTATGGACAAAGGCCGAAGGGGAGCAGTAACACTGGCTGGCAAGCCCAGCACCTCTGGAGGAGGGAGAGTGTTGAGAGGGGTTGAGGAGGGAGCTGAAATATAGCGCAAAAGGGGAAAAACTGAGCGGTGTAAACTTAAGATTAGTTGGTTTTGGTGGGGGGGAATCTGCCTAGGAAAGAAGAAAATAAAAGGGTGTGAATGAAGAGAGACAATAGTAGGGAGAAATGGGAGGGTGCAGGGAAACACTCTATTTATAGAAAAGATGGGGCATTTCAGGATATAGGAGATAGATTTGCCCTTCTGTTTATGGTTTTGGGCCATAAAAGTTTGTGCTAACGTAGACAGAAATTTTTCCTTTGCATCTTTAACATTAGTATCCTAACATTTCTAAATAAATGCCAAAAAACTAAATGCCCAAAACCTTAGATTAGTTGGCTTCAGGAAATCACTTTGGAGTGAGGGTTGTATGTCACTGTACACAAAACTTCCTGGAATACTTTAACTAAGTAAAGAATGGCATATGCATTTGATGGGAAACTCTGAGGCTATTAAAAATCATGATCTTGATGAATATTTAATGATTTGGGGAAAATGCCATGATACAATGTTAAGTGAGATAAAGCAGATGGGACAGAGACAGTGTGATATGTTGGCTGAACTCTTTCCTCTTTCTGAGCTTATGAGGAGACTACAGCCCAGCCTCCCTTGGGTTATGCAGGGATCATGTGATTGGATTTCTCATCAATGGAAATGTGAGCAAAACTGATGAATCACATCCTAGTCTTAGACAGTAAAGAACCACTGCAAATTTGCCAAGCTCACTCTCCTAAACACAGGGCTGGAAGCATAGAGCTCCAAAGATGGTGATTTGCAAACCAGAAGCAGCTCTGATCAATCTATCTCCAACTCACTGTTAGAGGAAAGCTGACCAGGAGAGCTGCCTGACCTGCAAGGACTGTGCTAAAAACAAGAAACTAACCTTCGTTCTGTTAAGCCATTAAGATTAGATTTAGTTGTTAGGGCAATGAATACACTAGGATACCAAACTATATATATGAAGAGCTTAATTTTGTTAATAAAAAGTATATACAAAAACATATATATGTATGTATTGCATGTATGTGTTTGGATATATACACACAGGTAACTGAAAGATACATACTGAAATGTCAGTGTTTTCTGTTATAAAACTGTAACTGTTAAATTCTCTATTCATTATGAGATTTTTCTAATTTTATTGCAATAAACAGACATTACTTTTCTTGTCAGGAATATACAACAAATGTTATTAATGAAAAAGCACGAGGCCAGGCTGAGTGTAGACACTGAATGAACATTGGTAGATGAACCAAAAAGTGTTCTGGTGAGTACCTGATTGCCATATTGGAGGAAGGGGTGCATGCTACTGTCACTGCTCTTCCTGGAATGCCTAGATATTTTAGAGTGATTGTACATCTCCAAAATAAGTCAGGTGCATTCTCTAAATATGTTACTTTGGTTACTTACAGTTTCCATATTTCTATGTTAAACTTGTATTGTGAATATCACCAAAAAGACAACCTCCAATTGGTCTTTGAATTTCAAATTGATGGTACAACATAAAATACAGGAGAGCACAATGTCTGGAACAAAAAACAGATTCTCCACAAATGGTTCACACACGTATACCTCCAAGCCGATGCAGAAAGAGCAGACATAATCAACATACAGAAATGCAGGTTATAATGCTGAAGAAAAATGAAAATTTGTCAGTCTCTCCAAAAGTACTAGGAAACATTGTTCCTGAAGGATATAACTTTAACACCCAGACTTACCACATGGGGAGAAAATCCAACCACTCCGTCCATTCATTTCAAATCCGCATAGTTGAACACACTCAGAGACTGGCTGGTGCCTCCCAATAGGGCAGCCTAACCTGCTCCATGCTGAGTGCCTTTGTTAACTGCAGGCCCTTGGTGCCTTTTCTCATAAATTCTAAGAAACATATGACTAGGCGTCCCTCACCAGCTGCTCTGTTTTGATCTGCACCCTGTGATTTGACATCCAAGCAGGCACATTACATATTGTGCCCTTCAGCCTTCCCCCTTGTTGTTTTTCAATAGGACCAGCTTTGCTTTATGTTTGGGACAGGGGGTTGTTTTACCATGCACTGAAGATACTAATTGCTGCCTTCTTTGTTTTCTATGTGGTAGAGAAAGAAAAGATATGATAGATCTGCCCCTATCTAACAGAGAAGCCTGACGTTACGGTAACATAGGATGCCCCACCCCGCAGAAGAAGACCCTTCTGCAAGCTAGACCTTCATCATTTAAAATAACAACAATAATAAACACAGAGATGTACTAGCTTTATCTTGCACTTGGTTGGGAAAAACCCATTGTATACAGTAAGTCTACTTCACACTCTCACTCCTTTGCGGTTCACCTCAACATAACTACTCTAGGAGGATTTAAATATCATTATCTAAACATTTGTAGGACCTCCACCCCACCCCAAGAAAACACTGCTGCCAAACAATGGCATAGCAATTTAAGCAACATTATGAGAAACCTCACTTAGGGACTGGATTTGCACAACATTAAAAGAAAAAGACTGATATCCTGACTTTAGCAACACATGAAGTGAGACCTCTCTTCAAAGAGGCATTCCTGACCATCCAGTTTAAAGTGGCCACCCATTCACACTCTAGGCCAGCACGCTTTAAAATCTCTGCAGAGAACTTACCATGGCCTGGTATCGTTTATATTTTATTGTTTTACTTTCAACCTCCCCTCTCCTCCCTCTATATGACTTTGTGTGTCTTACCACTGCTGCAGATCTAGAGCAATGCCCAGCACTTAGTAGGTATTCATTAAATAATGATTGTAGAGGAGCAGAGACAGACAACTACAGTGTTCAGGTACAGTTATATTCAAGTAACAAGACAACTCTTTAAAAGCTTCCTTTAGGGGGCTTCCCTGGTGGCGCAGTCATTAAGAGTCCGCCTGCCAATGCAGGGGACACAGGTTCGTGCCCCGGTCCGGGAAGATCCCACATGCCGCGGAGCGGCTGGGCCCGTGAGCCATGGCTGCTGAGCCTGCGCGTCCAGAGCCTGTGCTCCGCAACGGGAGAGGCCACAACAGTGAGAGGCCCGCGTACCGCAAAAAAAAAAAAAAAAGCTTCCTTTAGGGACCTCCCTGGTGGTCCAGTGGCTAAGACTCCACACTCCCAATGCAGGGCGCTGGGGTTCGATCCCTGGTCAGGGAATTAGATCCCACATGCCACAACAAAGATCCCACATGCTGCAACTAAGACCCGGTAGAGCCAAATAAATAAATAAATATTTAAAAAAATAAAATAAAAAAATAAAAGCTTCCTTTAGTGATTGTCTTTGATCTGCTGCTTCATGTGAAACACTGTTTGCACCAGGAATGGAAGGTGGGAATAAAGCTGCACTTTTTAACAGGCAATAAGTCTCGGCTAAAGAACAAAGGCGCCAACTTCCCTCACTCCTCAGGTCAGCCTGCTTTCTCAGATCTCCTACTCCTAGCAAGGCCACTAGATAGCAGAACTTACACTCTCCAGACAATTAACTTATGTATTTATTTATTTATTAATTATTGGCCACGCCACGGCTTGCAGTATCTTAGTTACCGGATGAGGGGCTGAACCCAGGCCTTGGGCAGTGAAAGCAAGGAGTCCTAACTACTAGACTGTCAGGGAATTCGCTCTCCAATTTAAACTCATCTTTTCAGTACCCGTGCTTTCTCTGAGAAGCTAAGTGAACAGTCACTCCGTATCACGATCACCTCCTAAGAGGTGGCTGAGTCACAGAAATTAGACACAGTCTGTGCTCATCACACTCCAAATGGCTTCACACTTCCTTTGGCCTCAAAGCCTTGCTTCCTTTCCCAGGCTCTCAATTCTAGCTCAGCTTGAACCTCTAGGCACATACTTGGGCAAGACAATTCTGGCTGGCCTGCTAAGCCAGACTGCAGAGCATCCAAGGTTTATCATGAGAAAGTGCAACTAGCTCTAACCATGTGGGCTTCTCCTTCTTCTGGGGGCTCTATCCCCTCAGCTTTGTCCTCCTTCAACGCAGTGGCCCAAGGGTGCACTCAAAGCCTTCCCTTAGTTCTCCCTTAGCACTTAGTAAACACAGAACAGCATCAGGATAAAGGTCCAGACTAGAATCACAGACTCGGGTTTAAGGCCTGGTATTCCACTTACTAGCTGTGAATCTTCAAGCAAGCTCCTTAACCTCTCTAAAGATTCTCTCATCTGTAAAATGGGGACAATAACTATATGCAGCTCATATGGTTCAGGTGATGATTAAATGCTACAACAAATAAAAGTGCGGCCTAACAAAGCATAAGAACTCAGCGAATGCTGGCAATAACAAGGTCCTACAAGATGTGCCTCTATTACCTTTTTTACCTCACCTGCTAATCCCCTCACTCCAACTCCTTACACTGAGCTCCTCACTGTTCCTCCTCACGCTAGGTTTGCTCGTGCCTCAGGGCCTTTGTACTGGCTATTTTATCTGGCTAGGATGCTTTTCCCCCAGATGCCCACCTGGCCAATTCCCCCACTTCCTAGAGGTCTCTGCTCAAAACTTCCCAGTGAGCTTTATCTGACCAACGTATTTAATCCTGCAACCTGCGTGCCAGCACTCTTAATGCCCCAGTCCCTATATGGCTTGTTTCTCCCTGTACCACCACCCTATATACGCTCCATGAAGGCAGGGATGTTTGTCAGTTCTGTTCCTTGATATAAACCAAGTTCCAAAACAAAAGTCTCACATATGAAGCAATACAACTTTGCTCCCAGAGTACCCAGGCCCTGTTTTATTCTACTCACTCTTTTCTAATGTCCACATGAGAGCTATTGCCACTTTTCAGGCCTCTCTTAGGGGCCCTGCTTTCTAACTTTCAGCTCATCTGCATATGAAAAATGGCATTTAAAAACAGATAACACATGTGCATAGTTCAAAATTCAGAAGTTAGATGAAGGTATAAAGAGTCCCTCTCCCTCTCCTTGTTTTATTTAACACTCTATTTTGAAAATCTTCTATATCAGTCCATAAACATCTTCCTCATTCTTTCTTTTAAATTGAACTATAGTTGATTTACAATGTTGTGTTAATTCCTGCT
>NW_006797357.1:1007601-1008011 GCF_000442215.2 Lipotes vexillifer
CTGTACAGTAAAGTGATTCAGTTATACATATATATATATTCTTTTAAAAAATTCTTTTCCATTATGGTTTATCATAGGATACTGAACATAGTTCTCTGTGCTATACAGTAGGACCTTGTTGTTTAGCCATTCTATATATAAAAGCTTATATATGCTAACCCCAACCTCCCATTCTCTATCCCTCCCCCAATACCCTCCCCCTTGGCAACCACCAGTCTGTTCTCTATGTCTGTGATTCTGTTTCTGTTTCATAGATAGGTTCATTTGGGTCATATTTTAGATTCCACATATAAGTGATATACGGTATTTGTCTTTCGTTTTCTGACTTACTTCACTTAGTATGATAATCTCTAGTTGTATCCATGTTGCTTCATCGTTCCTCTCTTTTTTTTTTTTTTTTTTTTTTTGGG
>NW_006797357.1:1008126-1026189 GCF_000442215.2 Lipotes vexillifer
CCCCTGCATCGGCAGGCGGACTCCCAACCACTGCGCCACCAGGGAAGCCCCCATCGTTCCTCTTTTTAATGGCTACACAATATTCTGTTTTTTAGATGTCTTTTATTGAAGACAATTAATATTTTTCTTTTAACAAGGATACTGCGATAAGTATCCTTTTATAAATGTTTACATATCTTCCTAAATTGTCTTCCAAAATGGTTGTACCAATTTACACTCTCACCAACAATATATTGAGGCCCTATTTCCCTATATCCTCTTATCAAAGGTTTGGACTTTTATCAATCAGCTTAAGTGCAAAATAATATCTCATGATAGTTTTAATTTGCATTTTTTCTTATTATGAGTGAATTTGAGCATCTTTTCATATGAGACACATTTTCCTGTAGACTATCTATTCAAACATTTTCTCATTTTTCTATTAGATTGCCACTCTTACTGATTTTATAGAAGTTCTTTAGATTTTAAGAAAATGGGGCTTAAGAAAAAAAGGAAAGAAACTGCTAGCACAGATAAAACATGAAAAAAAGAAAATTAGGCTCAAGTCTGTGACATGTTACAAGTATTTTTCCAGTTTTGACTGAAAATACATCTTTCCCTGTAAAAACATTTTTTTTACTTTTACATAATCAAATTTATCAATCTTTTCTTTTATAGTCTCTTGGATTTGTGTCATAATTACCCATTCTGAGAATATCACAAAATCTGAGGCATGCCACTTTAACATCTACCATCATGAGCAAATCTCCTTAGATACCTCACTACCTGGGGGGGACAAGCACAAGAGAGAAATATTTCCTTCTTGCAGATTACCAAAAATTTCCCCCTTATTGTGGTTTCTTTTGGGGAAGGCACACCTTTTCTCCAAGCAAACACCACCAGGAATGACCTCAGTCTTCAGGTAAGACTCTGCTCTCTATACACTGGTAGTAGCTCAATAAAGCTACGTAATACATTCCTAAAACAAGTCCGATAGTAAAACAACATCTTGACTGTTTCATAAGTAAATGTCAACACCTTAAATGTTATATCCACAGTGCTAGAAAGGCTGTTACCTCCTGATACCCCTGAGTCTACATGGGCAACCCCACCATCTAAAAGGAAAACAGCAGAGTGAGTATCAGACTACAATCACAGTTTGAGGAAATGCTTTGATGGCTCACCAAAGCAAGTCACTTAGTTTCCTAGATTTCAAGAGAGCTGGGGCCTGGGTTGGCCTCAAGCATAATTATGCTACTGTGCTTACTACTCTTTTAGTTTTTCTGATCCAGGCCCTGGAAGGACAGGCTGCTGCTGGAGACCTCCCAACCCAATATTACATCTTCCTTCTCATAGCTGGAATTCAGCATCTGAATGTGGCAAAAAGACATACACTTTACAGAAGTAAAATTTCTTAAATGTTAGCCCAGGTAATGCTTATTTGGAGGGCTATATCTTTAGTTCAACACTCCAAAGACCTGCCTCAGATCTCAAATGAAGTCCAGTGGAACTGTAGTATGAATATCAGCCTCCTTGCTTCTTACAGCTATAAACATATATCAACGTATAAGTCAGATACATATGAGATATTATATATATGTAATACATATATTATATGTATCAACAAACTGGATGACAGGTATTATTTTCCTCAGCCACCCTGGATGGCAAAATAACCCACATACCTCAGCTGGAAAAACTCAATAATTATAGCAGCACGTAACTCATATTGAGTACTATGTGGGCACATTATATGCTTTATCTAATCCGCACAACAATTTTATGGGATACTCTTACTACCTCATTTTTTTGTTTAACAGCTGGGGAAATGAAGGAAGAAAAAGGTTGAGTAATTTGCCCATGTTTACGGAGCTTGTGCACTGCATACCCAGGGTTAAAACCTAAGGAGTTTGACTCTATAGCCAAAGTTCTTAACCATTACATGCTACCACCTGTGCCAGGCAGATTGCTACAGGTGGATGTGAGTTGGGAGAAAAAGTACACGTATGCACTAAGGGAGAAGCAATGCACTTGAGCATGTGTACTGAACCCTTAATGAACTGGTAATTGGCAAAGCACCAGGAAGGCAGGTAACAAAGAGATGGCCTTTTCCCTGGGTGTGGATGCCTGTGGACATTTAGACATGTAAGTAAAATGTCTGGCTTTTTAAAGTGTGCTGAAAATTCCTGCCGTTTGTTTACTAAATACCAGCAAAACTTGTCTGATTTCAAGTACCTTAAATACTTCTCAATTTGGGCACTTAAATACATTAATAGAAAATAGAGTCTTAAGCAAGTATTTTTAGTGACATCAAAACCGAGTTTAAAGATCATGTGAGGTACCAACAAAGTTGTCCATATCTAAGTAGCAACCCACTTGCTTTGTTTGCTGAAACAAGGTACTGTGAGGAAATGCGATCTTCCTACTTCAGTCCCCCAATCCTAGACATGGGGCAGCATGAGGGTAGGGGCTTTGACAGAAGCTAAAGTGCTAAACTGAAAAAAAAAAAAAAAGACGAGGTTGGTTCCATTATATTAATACTCATTTGCAGATTTCATAAACAACACCTGAAAATAAGCAGTGTCAAATCGTGGCTAAGCAGCTTTCATCACAGCAGCCTGGGTTTAATTAGGTTTTACATTTTTAAAGTATTTTAGGTTTGCCTAGTGCCTTTAAGGTGCATTGGGCCCTGGTCCCAGAAAGATTAAAAAACAGAAATTAATTTTAAAGACCCTTTATAGGGAAAATAAAATGCCCTTAGCTTGAACCGCAAATACTGTACCTAAAGGTCTCCAGTTTCTTTTCCTCCAATCCATTTTCCACATATCAGAGTAATTTTTTTAAAACAAAAGACAGATCGTGTTTCTCCCTTGGTCAAGCATCTTCAGTCGCTTCAGGTAAAGTCTAAACCTTTAATGTAGCCTACAAGGAACTGCACGATCTTGCTATTGAAGGAGTAGAGCATGGTGATTATGGAGCAAAGAGCTAGGCTGTCTCCATTTGAATCCAGTTCTGCCATTTACCATCTGCATGACCTTGGGTAAATTACTTTTCCTGTCTATGCCTCAGTTTTTCTTCTCTGTAAAATTGGGATAATAATAGAATCCATCTCATAGAGTTGTGAAGATAAAGTGAGTATAATATATACATATAAAAAGCACAACACAATCCCTGGCACATAAGAAGTTTTATATATTAGCTGCTATCTCTTATCTCCCCTGTTTCTTCACCTCCTCCCCCCCAACTCTGTGTTCCAGCCATTCTGCATCAGATAGGCCCTAGAATGTCCCAGGAATCATGCTTCCAGACCTTCCCACATCCTGTTTCTCTATTTTAAATACTTGCGGCCAAATCTCCCTCTTATCTTCCTTCTACCCCCATCCTTCTATCTTCGCTTAACCACCACTTGCTTTGGGAAGCCTTTCCAGTCCAGGCCAGTTGTTTCTAATATGGGCTTCCACGGCCTCAGGTAGGACTGCCAGAGGTTAGGAGGTCCAGTTAAATATGAATGTCAGATAAACAATAAATACTCTTCTAGCATAAGTATGCCCCATGCAATATTTGGATTTCAGATAAACAATGAAAGAGTTTTTAGTATAAATAGGTACTATGCAATATTTGAGATACTAAACACTAATTTATCTGACTTTTGAATTTTTTTTGAATTTTTATTTATTTTATTTTTTAAAAATATTTATTTATTTATTTATTTATGGCTGCATTGGGTCTTTGTTGCTCTGCGTGGGCTTTCTCTAGTTGCGGTGTGCGGGGGCTACTCTTCGTTGCAGTGTGCAGGCTTCTCATCGCGGTGGCTTCTCTTGTGGAGCACGGGCTCGAGGCAGGTGGGCTTCAGTAACTGTAGCGTGTGGGCTCAGTAGTTGTGGTGCACGGGCTTAGTTGCTCCGTGGCATGTGGGATCTCCCCGGACCAGGGCTCGAACCTGTGTGCCCTGCACTGGCAGGCGGATTCTTAACCATTGTGCCACCAGGGAAGCCCCTGACTTTTGAATTTAACTGGAGTCCTGTACTTCATCTGTCAACCCCACACCCGGGAGATCCTCCATCATAACCCTCACCACACTTCAGTAATTTAAAAAGTATGACAAGTGGTTTTGTTTCCCCCACTACAGGGAGATCTGTGCAAGGGCAGGGCCCAGGCAGCCTTGCTAACTGTTTTAGTCCTGGCATGGCAGGCATTCCACAAGTACCGAGGAACAGAGCCATCAGGCCAAAGCTCAGGCACCCCCTATTACGAGTTAACTCTAACGGCAGGCAAACTCTCTGGGAGGACAAAGCCTTTTCAACAAGGTACCACTAGCCTCTTGTCCACAGGTGGATAAAATGATGGTACTGCTTTTCAGAATATCTCCAGTGTGATAATACCGACTCCCCAATGACAGTTTTAAGATGACCCCACTATTTTGTATTCAAAAAAGGACTTTGAGGGCTTCCTTGGTGGCGCAGTGGTTGAGAGTCCGCCTGCCGATGCAGGGGACGCGGGTTCGTGGCCCAGTCCGGGAAGATCCCACATGCCGCGGAGCCCGTGAGCCATGGCCGCTGAGCCGGCGCATCCGGAGCCTGTGCTCCACAACGGGAGAGGCCACAACAGTGAGAGGCCCGCGTACCGCAAAAAAAAAAAAAAAAAAAAAAAAGGACTTTGAGTTTTCACACCTATTTCACTTGACTCTTAAGGCAAGTATTAATATCCACAACTAACAGGTGAGGAAACAGAGGCTCAGAGAAGGTAAGCAGCTTGCCTAAGATGACCAATCAAAGAGAGCGACCATTTTAACCCGAGAAGCTGACTGTGCACTCTTCCCACCATACCACATGGCCATCTGGGCCAATTTAAAGAATCATAATTCTTAGGTCCTTCCTCCTCACCTAGACACCCTCTCAAAGAAGTCTGATACCTGACTCCGCTCCACAGATTTAATTGCTCCTCCTATAAAAGTTCCCCAACAATTGCCTGAGAGGAGACAGGGAGGCCTGGCATCTGTATTTTGAAATACAGGTAAGTCTTAGCTAATCTCTCATGTTATAAACGACATTATTTAGGTCTGAAGACTAAAGACCTTGCTCAGAATTACAGGAAAATAGGAGTAACACTGACTGGAACCCGAAATCTGTCCCTTCTCTTTTACCTGAATCTCTTAGAAGACACCACAACACACTCCGCTAAATTTCTGGGGACAAGGATTTACATTTTGATTACATATATTTGTCAGCTTTCTTCTGGAATGAAAAATGGCTGAACCTGCTCGCCAAACAGCACCTAGTAACTCACCTCTTCGAGCACCTCTGCAAAATTCACCAGCCGGAGGGTATGTGGGCTTTCTGCCACTGGGAGATGCCTGTAAGGCTGACTAGATGCTACTTGTGCCCCTTCTCCTAAAGGGTCTGAGCCCGAGGGAGATTCACTCAGGCCGGAGGACTGCCGCTTCTACTAGAACAGGAAGCTGACCCGTCTAGTCCAGTCTCTCTCACCACCCCCGCTCCAGCTCTACTTCCGTAGGCTTCTGAAGGAAACTTCCTCAAAGGAAACTTCCACTTTGAAGCAGCGGAAACAGGAAGCAGGGAATAACCAAGAAAGATTGCGCCGCGCGGAGCAGGGGGTCAGAACCTAATGACCTAGAACATAGCAGGCGGTGAGCAATTTAATAAAGCTAGAAATGCAACCCTCCAACAATGATAAGTTCTTAAACCGCTGCAGCTTACTTGGTTTGGGGGGAAAGTGCGGAGAAAATATCACAGGACTGCAGACCTGCTGTTGGAGGTTCCTCGGGCAGCCTTCTGTTTGGGGCACGAATACCGGCTGGCTGGCTGGACTGGCCCCTAGATATGCAGCAGCATCGAGGAACCTGCGGAGGCTGTGCTCCCCAGCGCGGCGGAAGGAGGGATACTGGCTCCTCAGGTCCTGCCTAAAACGAAAATCACAAACGCAACTTAATTATAATTATTGTTTGTATGGGTCACTGAAGAAAACGTCTGTGCTGACAGAATTCTAGCTGGAGCCTTCGTTTGGAGCTCGGAAGCGGACCTTTACAAAATTACCGACCTGGTTACAGCCGGCATAGAAGGTTCTCGCAGTTGTCAAAACCATCTGGCCAAGGACGAGGAGATGTCCCCCAGGGGAATCTCTTTCCCGGGCGCGGTTAGATCCCCTCATCTGGATCCAGCGTCCACCTGGCCTAGCTGCCGCCCCACCCCACCGCTACCCCACGCCGCGCGCGCTCAGCTCCTGCCGCAACCCGAGCTCAGTTGCCCGGGTAACAAGGGATGCACACGGAGCGGGCCGCGCAACGCGAGTGCGCCCTGCGCGCTGTAGCTCCTCCTCCCCCTTGCAGACCCCGGCGGCTGAGTGTGCCAGCAGCGCGCTCGGGAGCGGGTCTTTAGCCGGGAAAGCGCGGTTCTCGTGCCGCTCTGGGCTCCGCCAGTGAGAAGCCGGGGGTGTGGCTGAGGGAACCTGCAGGCAGAGTACTTATGGGCTCGCCGCGGGTCAGGCCTGGCCTCTATCCGCACTCTCGCGCACGCGTGCCCACACCCACCGCAGCCGGGGAGTAGTAGAACTGCCACCCCGCTTCATCATGGTGACCCCCTGCCCCACAAGCCCCGTGAGCCCCGCCGCCCGGGCTGGGAGGCGGGACGACCAGAACCTCCGTGCCCCGGTGAAGAAGAGCAGGCGCCCACGCCTCCGGAGGAAGCAGCCGCTGCAGCCGCTGAACCCGTGCCCGCTACCCGGAGACTCTGGCGTCTGCGACCTGTTCGAGTCCCCCAGCTCCGGCTCGGATGGCGCAGACAGCCCCGCGGCGCGAGGCTGCAGCCCCCTACCCGGTCCTGCCCAGCAGCTGGTGCAGCTTGATCTACAGACCTTCCGCGACTACGGTCAGAGCTGCTACGCCTTCGGCAAGGCGCGGGAAAGCCACTACCACCCGCGGGAGTCATTGGCGCGGCAGCCACAAGTGAGGCGCTGGTAGAGCCAGCTCTCCACCGCCGCTCCTCTTCCTCTCCCGGGCTCTCTCCTTTTCTGCTCTGTCTGCCCTCCGCGGCGCCCCGGCCCTCGCCAGCCCGACTTCTGCCCCCGGTCCGAGCGGGAAGGGGCTTTGGAGGGCCGGGCCACCAGCCTCATTTTACAGATGGAGAAAAGCGGGGCCTGGACGGCTTAAGTGACCTGCCCGAAGTCTCCAAACTGTTTGGCAGGGACACGGTAGAATGCAGATTAGTTAAGACAGCTTCTAGGTTCGAGTCCAGACTCCTACAGACCCCGGCAAGTTACTTCACAGTCCTAAACTTGTTTCTTCATTTGCAAAGTGGTGACCTCCCTGCCCCCACTGATTGCTGAGAGTATTACACGAGGTAACGTGTATCCGCGCTCGGCACCGCGCCAGGCACGAATCCCGGCGTCCTGGCTCCTAGCCCTGCCTGTGCTCTTTCCACGCACGCTGCCCACCTCTTTCCGTTTCCAGCGCCTTTAGGTTTTTCCTCTGTTTCCTGCCTCCCTCCGGGGACGCTCCCTAGGTCTTCGTGCCCTGTCCCTTCCACAGCCTCTCTCAGCCCTAGGCTCAACTGGCCCGCCTCCCTCCTCCCTCCGGCAGGTAACGGCGGAATCCCGCTGTAAACTGCTCAGCTGGCTAATCCCCGTGCACCGCCAGTTCGGCCTCTCCTTCGAGTCGCTGTGCCTGACGGTGAACACTCTGGACCGCTTCCTTATCACCACGCCTGTGGCTGCAGACTGCTTCCAGCTGCTCGGGGTCACGTCCCTGCTCATCGCTTGCAAACAGGTACCTCCACGCAGGGTCTGGGGGGCAGCCAGACTCCCGGCCGCTCTCTGGCCGCGCGGCTCGTCAGTGCACACGGCTGAGTGCTGGATTCGCTTAACTCATTTTGCAACGTTACATACCCCACAGCCTTAACTACAGAATTCCCCCCAAAACGAACAATCCTTTCACCCAGCCCGCAAAGAAATAGGCCGTGTGTCAACAGCTCTCTCTAGCCCCTCTATTCTAGTCTCCGAAAAAAAAAAAAAAAACTTCAAAATTTCTCAAACCTGTTTTCAGCGTTGCGCTGGAAGTACACCCCAGATGATTACAGTGGAAGTATGGAGAGGCGAAGCCCCAAATATCTCGCTGGAAGGGATGGGGGAAGTCCTGGTTTTCTCCCGGGTGTGAGACTGGGTGGGCCTCTGGCCCTGGATGCTGCGCAGCGACGGATGAGCGCCCCTGTGTTACAGGTGGAGGTGCACCCGCCGCGCGTGAAGCAGCTCCTGGCCCTGTGCTGCGGCGCCTTCTCCCGGCAGCAGCTCTGCAACCTCGAGTGCATCGTGCTGCACAAACTGCACTTCAGCCTGGGCGCGCCGACCATCAGCTTCTTCCTGGAGCATTTCACGCACGCACGCGTGGAGGCCGGGCAGGCAGAGGTCTCCGAAGCCCTGGAAGCGCAAACCCTGGCGCGCGGGGTGGCGGAGCTGAGCCTGGCTGACTACGCTTTCACCAGCTACACCCCCTCCCTGCTGGCCGTCTGTTGCCTGGCGCTGGCCGACCGTATGCTGCAGCTCCCTCGTCCGATGGACTTGCGCCTGGGCGGGCATCCCGAGGCGGCGCTGCAGGACTGCCTGGGCAAGCTGCAGCTACTGGTGGCCATAAACAGAAGGTCCCTGACTCACATGCTGCCCCTCCAGATCTGTGAGAAGTGCAGCCTGTCCCCGAGCTTGAAATGAAGCAGACCCTTGGTCTCCTTTGATCCCCTGGCCTGGCTGCTCGACCTGTCCCATTGCTTTGAAAGCGTGCAGTGTTGGCCCACAGAGAAGGGTTCAGTCCTCCCGCTTGGTCACCAGGTCATCCTGCAGGTTGTAAATTGTGTACGATTGTGGGGTTTCATTGTTTATTTATTTTGCTAACATCGCACGAGAGAAGAGACGAGTCTTTCCCCAATAAACAGGCTGTCCGTGGTGGTTTGTCTGAATACTACCAATGTGAGGGAAGAGGGAAGGTGAAGGCAATCCGGGAATAGAGGCGGTCGGCAACCGTGGAGGGTTCCTCCCTCCCCCCAGGCATCTCTGTTTGGGAACACCAGGTCTCGAGAGGTTCCTGTAGACCGAGGTTCCAGTTACAAGGCGAGTCAGGGTCACTTGTTGGCCTGTAACTGGTGACCTTGTTAGGAGGCTGAGGACTGCTCACTCCTAGAGGTTCAAAGGGCGAGGTGGGGTGTGAGGCTGAAAAGAACCCACGGCAGTCCATGTTGTCTAGCGGGGCTAGGGGGCACACTGCTGGTGCAGAAGATCCCAGGCTGAGAAGCTTTGGGGACTGCACAGTCCACTAGCTAGGGCAACCAAGAGTTACCCTGACAACTGCCAGATGTGGGGAAATGAAGGCTTTGCAGGAAGTTATGGCCATTGCAAATTGAGTCCATTTATCCTGCAATCACATGTTGAACAGTTCTCTCTTGTCTTACACCTACTATGTGTGAACCCATGGTAACAATGGTGCAATAGTAATCATGGCTATCATTGAGTGCACCAGGCACAGTGTTCAGCATTCATTATTTCAATCCTTCAACAGTTCTACGAGGCAGAGTCTATTATCCCATTTTTCAGAGGAGGACACTGGGCCACAGAGAGGTTAAACAACAGTGGAGCAGCCAGGATTTGAAGGCAGGTGATCTGAGTCCAGAGTTCCACCCTTTGCCACATGCTCAGTTTCCTCCACTTACAGGTTTCTGGAAATGCTCAAAAAAAAACCTCTTCCCAAGGTAGGTGTGGGACAAGTGATCTGTTCAGTGCACTCCATTTAATAGGGACTATGGAGAACATATTTGGAGAGCCAGTACATTCCTTGCCTCTAGTCATGTTACAGGAGTCATTTACAGATGGGAAAAGTGAGTCAAGAAATGCGACAGAGGCTTGCTGGAGCTCTGTGACTCCACAGCTGTCCCATCATCTTCATTCTCACTGTTGTGAATCCGCTGTAGACCCTGAATCTGTAACCTCCAGCAAATTAACCTCTCTGAGCCCAGTCGCCAACTGATAGCGGGGCTATTAATGAAGCTTAAATGAGATTGCTATGAGGTAGTATAAAGTAGTGCTTAAACACTTGGACTCTGGAGTCAATTTGCTGTGTGACCTTAAGCAAGTCACATATCTATACTTAAGTCTTTCCTGTAAAAATGAGAGTAACAGCATTTACCTGGTAGTGTTGAGGTATGGATTTAATGAGATGTTCTCTACAAACCCCTCAGCACAGGTCCTGCCTGTCACATAGCAAGTCTTCAAGAAGGCTAGGAGCTTCCCTGGTGGCGCAGTGTTAAGAATCCGCCTGCCAGTGCAGGGGACATGGGTTCGAGCCCTGGTCCGGTAAGATCCCACATGCCGCGGAGCAACTAAGCCCGTGCGCCTCAGCTACTGAGCCTGTGCTCTAGAGCCCGTGTGCTGCACCTACTGAAGCCCGCTAGCCTAGAGCCTGTGCTCTGCAACAAGAGAAGCCACCCAATGAGAAGCCCGGGCACCAACGAAGAATAGCCCCCGCTTGTGGCAACTAGAGAGAAGCCTAGGGGCAGCAACAAAGACCCAACGCAGCCAAAAAAAAAGGCTGGTGGTAGCCTGCATAATGATGGGGTGTGGGGGAGAAGTTACACAGAAAAAAAAAAACTTGGTGAAAAAATAGAGATAAAGCAAATACAGGAAAATGTTAATGCTACTGTTGTTCATTGTACTGTGTTTTTCAATTTTTCTGTATGGTTGAAAAAATAAAGTTTTGGTGGAATAAACTCAATCATGTTCTATTGCATTTAGAATAAGTCTAAATGTATGACAAATGGCACAAATAAAAAGCAAACTCAAAACATACTTAGAGAAATTTCCTTGCACTTCTTGTGCACCCAAGTACTCTCCAGAGACAGGAGCGCCTTACAAACCCTTCTCTCCTGATATGTTGATATGCTAAGCTCTCCAGGAACTTTCTCCTTGGCTCAGGGAGAGGGAAGTGGTGATCCCCGAGCTGTTTGAGGAAAAGCTGGTCTGTGATGGTGAAAAGGAGGAGGAAAATCATATCACCTGTTCCAAGTGCCAAAATATCTGGAGCTCTCAGCCTGGCTATTAGGGGATGGGGTACCTCTGCAAAAGTGATTTTGGGGGGAGTTGTTTTCACCAGCATTTACTCAGCTAAGGTTGATAATGGGGGATTTGGTTCCAGAATCATCCAGCCAGGAATCATGTAATCATGTTATTCCAGCTCCTGTTGCCACAATCTACTGTACATTTTTATGCACAATGCCCATATTTTTCTACTCCAGTATGGAATTCATTGATGGAAAATGGGCCTGTTTTGGATCTTGCCATGTGTAGAGATCTCCCCAAAACTCAGCTAAGAGCTTCCCCACTCCTTTTGCAGACTGGGAAGCCATTAAGGATAGGGATGGGGAATGGACTGACTAGTGGCTAAGGCTACTCAGGAACCAGAGGAAGTAAGAGACAAAGCCAGCAAGAGGCTGTGGGAGGCTGCAGGTGCAGCTGAAAAGGCACTTCAAAACAGCAACATTGGGCTTCCCTGGAGGCGCAGTGGTTGGGAGTCCGCCTGCCAATGCAGGGGATGCGGGTTCGTGCCCTGGTCCGGGAGGATCCCACGTGCCACGAAGCGGCTGGGCCCGTGAGCCATGGCCGCTGGGCCTGCGCGTCCGGAGCCTGTGCTCCGCAATGGGAGAGGCCACAGCAGTGAGAGGCCCGCGTACTGCAAAAACAAAAAACAAAAAACAAAACAAAAAACAGCAACAGTAATTTATCCACACCATGCACCAGTTGCATTACATAAACAATCTCATCTTCACAGCAACTCCTCTGAAGTTAGTGTTATGTTTTCCCAAAAGAACTGGGGTTCAGGTGTCTGGTGGAGCCTGGGTTCCGACCCTAAAGCCAGAGCTTCTTCCTCACCATCAGCGACACCACACCAACTCTAGCTGGCTGACCTCACTGGTTCCTGCATCTATAGATGGCTCAGAGAGTCTCTAAGTCTATTCTAACTATATCATTGGATTGCTTTCCATCACTGTTAGGGGGATCTTGTTTATTAATCCAGATAATAAGTGCAAATAAAAGAGGATCTTTCACTACTCCTATGAGGTGTAAGGCACCAATTTAAGGTGCCCAATAGGGGGGGTCACAAAGATTTCAATTTCAGATGATTGTTCAAACTGTATGGATATAAGAGTGGTCCTGAAAGAGACCCCTCACCCAAGGATCTAGAGATGCCCCTTCCTGGGAGAGGCTTCCGGCTTGGGAAGAGGAGCGAAGACTCCGGCTGAGTCAACAAGGCCGGTTGTACAGAGAGTGACCAAATACCTCGAGCGGTAGCTGAGGCTTCCGGGGAAGAGACCGGTTTTAGGGGATTTGGGGCTGTCCACTGTGGACATGTGTGACCCTCTCTTTTAAAGGTTGTGCTCAGGTGCTGCTGCCTGAGAAAGTGCGGGGTAGGGGTAGGGGTACGGAGCGGGGCTATAGGCATCAGACCAAGTGGATGTCAAAACCAGGAGGGCTCCCTAGCCTTGGGGGAGGGGACTTCTGTAATCTGGGGCTGTTCTGGGGAGTCCCTGCTGGACTTCTACAATACATCCCCAGCAAATCCTACATGGCGGGGCAAATGCCGGGGTCTGACTTTGGCAGTTGACACTCCAAGTTTGTTTCGTGCCTTGTGGCTGGCGTGGGAAGAAAATGAAATAAGAATCGTTAACTTTTCCATATTCCCGCTGTCCGTACGCGGAAAGGCGGTACCCAGAGTTAGGGACCAGTAGGGGTTGTCCTCCCCTCCTCTCCCTTCCTATGGCGTGGCCGGGAGGCTGCGGCGCCAACGCCAGCCAAAAGAGCGCTCGCGGGCCCGGGCCCCGCGCTCGCGGCTCCCGGGGGAAGCCGCGTTGCCAGGTTGGGTTTTAACGCCTCCGCCCGCGCACAGATTGTCCGGGGCTGAAGGCGCCACCACTGGCGCTCAGGCGCGAGCCGCCCCTCCCGCGCGGCGGTCCTCCTACTCCACCCCGCCTTCCCTCCGCACCTTCACAGTCGCCCCTTAGGCCCACCCCGGCCACGCGCCTCCCCGACTTCCGGCCGGCTTCAGAGCCTCGGGAGCGCCGGGTGTCGGGTCGCCATCCCTGCCCGACCGCCGCCTCCGAGCAGTCGACGCGGGGCTCCAGGCCTGAAGCGGGCGGGGAGGCAGGATGCAGGCGTGCGGGGGCACCGCGGCGGGTCGCCGGGCCTTCGACAGCATTTGCCCCAATAGGATGCTGGATCCGCGAGGCCGGCCGTTCGGCAAGCCCGGGAAGCTGGAGAGGAAGGTGGGGCCGCAGGGCGGAGCCGGGCAGGGTCCTCACGCTCCCGGCAGTGAGGGCTGACCCGCGCTCACCGTTTCTGTGCCCGGCTAGTTCGCCCCTGCGCGGAAGCTCTTTCTCGGTAGCAGCGGCAGCAGCCCGGTGTCGGTGTACGAGGATCCCCCAGACGCCGAGCTCGCTGCGCTGCCAGGTGATACCGGTGGTCCCTGCGCGACCCCTCGGGTTCCCCGCGCCAGGTGGGTGGGGCGTGCGGGCCTCAGAAGAGCTTTTCTCCCTGGGGTTTCGGAGTCCTGGCGGCGATGCCAGCGGCGAGCCCTTGCGGGGAGGCTTAGGGTCCGCCCGGCGCGTGTCTCCGGTTCTCCCTACGCAGCCCTCACCACCATAGACCTGCAGGACCTCGCTGACTGCTCCTCGTTACTCGGGTCCGACGCGCTGCCTAGTGGTAATTCGGCCGCCTCACAGGTACCTCTCCTGGTGGAAACTCGCGGCCTATCGAAGCCCAAACTTCGATTCGGGAGTCAGTTCTCGAGTTTCCTCAGAGAATCCTTTTGGGTGGGGAGAGCAGGCACATCTGGCTAGCGGGGGGAGATGTCCTACAGAAATCCAAGCCTCGAGGATTAGAACTTCCTCTTCCCTCCTAGTATGTTAACGGTGGCCGCATTCTCAGAACTGTGTTGACCAACTCTGGACAGGGAAGCTCATCTGGAGGGCTCCCCTGCCAGACGGGTCTCCCATTCCCCTCCTCATCTATTCCTTGGAGCTGCGATAAATCAACGTGGAGGTTGCGCACTGAGGGACCAGGTGGGTAGATGGGAGCAAAGTTGCTCTCTGGGCACCTATCTGTTCTCCCAACATGCCTTTCCCGGCCATTCATTAACCATTTTCATTCCCTGGATGTCTAAGGAGTGTGGAGATCGGAGAATAACTTCTCCATCGAGACTGGAAAAAACGAAGAGAATTTACATTTGGAGGAAGTGGGAAGAGTGACAAAGGACTCGAAGAAATCTGACTGAAAACGTTGCTCTCTACAGAGATGGCCCTTCAGCAGTTGGGCACTTTATAAAAGTCCTTTTCGCCCCCTGCAAAGGCTGCTGTCACTTACTCCCATGGGGCAAAGAGGCATTTCCCCCCAAAAACCTATCTTCTTACTTGCATCCCACTTGTACCACTTGCCAGGGCTGAGACTCCCCAGCCAGATGATGGCACCTCCCAGCACTGGTGTCTGGGAGGTCAGAAGCCTGCCTCATCGATGGATATGAATGCATCCATAGATGCATATGAATGGATATGAATAGCTAGATGCAACCTCCAGGAAGGGTGCCAGTTCCAGGTTCCTGGCAGCAGGTGCTGGAGATATGAGGTTTCACGGGAACAGACCAAGTACAGAACTCTCCAGAGGAAATGACCACCTCCTAGAACTGGGGTTGGGGTGGTGGAGCAAAGCTTCCCAGGGCCTCTCTAAGTGCCTCTTAGAATTGGGATAGAGCCTAGGGAGACTCAGGGTAGGTGGCAACTGAGAGCAGAGATTGTGAAGGCAACAGGTAAGAGTGGGAATTGCCCTGCAAAGGCCATTCTCCTGTTCTTTTAGGGTCTGGATGCTCAAATGAAAAAAGACAATACATGAGCATCTTTCAACGGACCCAGAGGGCTACATCACGCCCTTACTCCAACATGTTTATTTTGCAAGAAAAAAGCCAAACCAAGCAACAACAACAAAACCAAGCAGACTCTTGCTGAATTTTTGCTTATGTATACAGAACTTAAATTTGACATCATGGTCTGCGTTAAGTTTTTTGGTTTGGTTTTGGTTTTGTTTTTTGGCTGCTGTTTGTGTTGGAGAAATGCCAGGTTTTTACCTAATTGGGAAGATAAGATTCACAGTTTCAAGGACAGAGCTCATGCCCGATGGCCCAAGCAAGAGGTCCAGGATTTTTCCCGCTGGGAGGCAGAACTGGTACAGAAGGAAATATATCCCTAGGGGAAGATTCTGTGGGGGAACCCCCTGGCCAGTGCACACTCTGGTTATATTTCTCCTTCCTGTTGGGGAAAGTGGACAGAGAGAGGAAGTGCTCTAGAAGTGTTTGAGGTCCAGAATGGGCCAAGACCTGGGATAGCACAGGAGGAAGCATTTCCTGGGTGGCTGTCCCTGAGAGCTGGCCTCTAGTCTCCTCATGGTAAGGGCTTTTCTCTACTGAGAGGGAGATCTTTGAACCCTTGGGAAATGTCTCACTTCTGACTCCTTCAACCAAGGAAGAACTTGTGCTTCAGGATTTGTCTGGGGCCCTCAGTCTTTCCTTTCTAAGCTCCCTTCCCCTTACGGACTCAGTTCTCAACTGGTGCTAGAGGCGTCCCTGGTTGAAGCTCTCTTCCCTGAAGGAAACTGATACTTGTACATTCTTTGAAGTTAGAGTCAGAATAAGTTCCTGTTCTCAGAAGTATTTGAATAGTAAAGAAGAGTGTTTGGGAGAAGAATATGATTAACCCAAAGGAATAAAAAAATTGATAATAGTGGAATCAGTAGAATAGATATTTCTGATGGGTATACTGGATGCACCCCTCACACCATGCTCCTTGAGAGGCTTCTTTCCCCTTCCCAGAACTGTCTTCATTGGAAGCCAGGCTTTCCTAAGAGAGAAATAAAAGCTAGAGGCAATGAGGTATAGAGGAAAGAGGACTGAAATAGGCACCAGCATTCTGGGGCAGAAGCTCCAGTTTCACTATTTCAGAGCTGGGTGGCTTTCGACAACGCGATTTCTCTGAGCTTCAGCTTCTCCATCATGGGAGGAGTCATTTCCTGGGCCCTGCCTACTTCCTACATTGGTGTGAGAATTAACAGAGAGACTCGATGTAAAAGTTTGTGTCAACTCTGTCCACGAATTAAGGGAGTAAGAAGTTTCCTGGTCACCAGCCTTTTACAGTCTCCTTCCGTCTCACGCACCCAGGCACATTGCAGGAACCCATGAGAGTGTCTAGTCCAAGATGCTGGAGATGCATCACGCCGTATGGGAAAAGTCAACTGCAACTTTTTGAGAAACAGAAGAGCAACAGAGGCCACTCCTGCTGCGTGCTGAACAGAAGAACTTTCCATAGCATCCCTGGCCCCTCGTATCTTAGCCTACCTTTTCTCTTTCTGTGTGGGGAGAGGTGGTTTAATTGTGACTGAGCCTTGGCGGGATATGAGGACTCGAGTCACTGCTTTGGATGCCTCCGCACGCTGGCGGGTCTTGGGAGGAAGGACGGTGTGTTCGTACACCATGCTCCCAGCTCTTAGAGCTGTGGCTCCTTGGCCTGTGGGAGGTAAGTCGGGGCTGAAGGTCTAAGCGGGCGCACTAGCAACGCGCCTGGTTGGCTGGTGACTGGCCAATGAGGTGGCGCCGGACTACGCCGGCTGCTAGAGGCCGGGCGCCGGGCGGCTGTGCTGCGCGCAGAAGGACCGACGCGCGACGCAGCAGCGCGCATTTTCAGCGCCCGGCAGGACCCTCCCGACCGGGTCCCCGCTTCGTGCGTCCCTTTCCCCACCATGGCAGTGCAAGCCTGCTGGATTCCGTGTCTCGGGCAGGGCTTTGATTTTCAGGTACAAGTTTCCGCTGCGAGCGCGAGTGCATGCAGACCTGCCATCGAGCCCGGGAGGTTAACTGTCGGTCTAGGAAGTGTTCCAGACCCGCCAGCCTCAACGTTTACTAGTTTGTACGTCTGGTTTGTTTCAGAACCACTCCCTGCAAGCGGCAGCGGACTTCGATCTGCAGGATTTCAGAGACACCGTGGATGATCTCATTGCAGGCAAGTGCAATCTCTTTGCAGTTCAGTAACAGCGGGCGTGTCCTCTACCCCTCAAATCTGACTAGTTTGGATTTCGTGGTCCTGAAAGTGGTAAACACTGTACCTGTCAACGACTCGCCAGCAACTCATCAAAGGGTCTGGCTCATCCAAATTTAGCTCTTCCCCCCTTTTCCTAATGGAGAAGATGAGTCGCTGGATCTATAGCGCTTTCTCAGTTTGCCCGTGTGAGTTCTGGGAGAGAGAACCCTACGCTGTGACGTGGTCTGGAAGACGCTGAGTGACAGGAGTGTGCAGACTAGTGCATTTGTGTGACTTCAGGCAAGTTTGCCCTGGCCACCGTGGAAATCCAGTTCAGATAATCTCAACAGGCATTTATTGAGCGCCTGCTGTGTATGTACAGGATATCAGGAAGAGCCTGGGGATCGTAGGGATTGCAGAGTGAGGGGTGCTTTATTAATAAAGAAAAATCACGTAAACCCTATACCCGCGTGATATTTTGTCTCTGCAGTTAGCTGGGCACGAGTCTGAGGCTGCAAACCCAGCTCCCTCTCTTCCTCTTCATCAGACTCATCCTCTATGATGTCACCTCCCCTGGCGGGCGGAGACTTCCCCTTCTCTCCTTGCGACGTACTGCCGTTTGGTCCCTGTCTCTCCCCACAAGCCTTGCAGTCATCGCCGCTGCGCCCTCCCGACGTGCCCCCGCCAGAGCAGTACTGGAAGGAGGTGGCCGACCAGAACCAGAGGGCGTTGGGGGACGCACTCGTGGAGAATAACCAAGTAGGGACACTGGGCTGGTGTCCAGGAGTCCTTGGGGCGGGGGCAGGGTATGGGGCTCCGGGAGGAAGTGGGGTTGCAGGAGCCGGAATAAGCCCCCTTGGACGTTAGAACCAGTGGACGAGTTTACGTAGCTGCTGTTGCTCCACTGGCTCTACCTCAGTTTACAACGTCACTAAGTGGGAATAATCTTACCCACCAGACTTTTTTTTTTTTTTTTTTTTTG
>NW_006797357.1:1026816-1050438 GCF_000442215.2 Lipotes vexillifer
CAGCGGCTCCGCGGCATGTGGGATCTTCCCGGACCGGGGCACGAACCCGTGTTCCCTGCATCGGCAGGAGGACTCTCAACCACTGCGCCACCAGGGAAGCCCCATCCACCAGATTTTTTTTTTTTTTCATCCACCAGATTTTTAACAGGGCCACCAATACTTATTGAAGGCTTTCTATATGCCTGGTATTGTGCTTACCAGTTTACTTTCCTCATTAATTACTCACAGCCATTGAGCTAGATACTTTTACCAGCCCCATTTTACAGATAAGGAAACTGACTTATAGGAAGGTTGAACTTCTATATCTGCCTGTTGCCCAAGTCAGCACTCCTCACCGCTACACTGAGGATTAACTGAGAAACATTTTGTCTAAGTGCTCTGTAAAAATAAATAAATAAATAAATAAAATTATCATTCTCACCAGTGTAAACGTCCTTGGGGCCCCAGTTTCTAATTAGACGTTAGGATCTGGGTTCAATTTATGCAGAGTGTACAGACGAGACCGAGCACGGTAGACTATACCTGAATGTTTGGGCCTCCTGCAGCTGCACGTGACGTTGACCCAGAAACAGGAGGAGATCGCCTCACTGAAGGAGCGGAACGTGCAACTGAAGGAACTCGCCAGTCGGACACGGCACCTGGCCTCGGTGCTGGATGTAAGTAGGGCGCGCGCGTGTAGAACACTGCAGAAACTCGGAAATGTTCTGTGCACCTCCCACCCAGCTCCCGGTGTTGGGAGCCAGCGGGGGTCGGGGAACGGAGAGGACCGCTGGGAGCTCGCTGAGTCACTTGCAGGCGTTGCCTAAGTCGGCCGAGTCGCGCAGTTCGAAGTGCGCCCAGGTCTCCTTTGAGCGCCCAGCACGAGGCGAGTCCGGCTGGCCCCAGGGCGGCGCTCCTCCCCATCTTTTTGTAGAAGCTGATGATCACACAGTCCCGGGATTTCGGGGCGGCAGCTGAGCCCATCCCGCTCAAGGCGACTTCCAAAAGGAGCCTGGAGGAGTTGTTCAGCGCTGCGGGGCAGGATTGCGCGGAAGTGGACGCCATCCTGAGGGAGATTTCCGAGCGCTGCGATGAAGCGCTGCAGAGCCGCGATCCCAAGCGGCTCCGGCTGCAGCCCGAGCCCCCGGGCACGGACGGCAGGCCTGGGAACCTGCACGGCGCCTTCCGGGGGCTGCGCACAGACTGCAGCCGGAGCGCGCTGAACCTGAGCCACAGTGAGCTGGAGGAGGGCGGCTCCTTCAGCACCTCCATCCGCAGCCACAGCACCATCCGTACCCTCGCTTTCCCCCAGGGCAATGCCTTCACCATCCGGACAGCCAACGGGGGTTACAAATTCCGCTGGGTCCCCAGTTGAGCTGAGATGTGGTCCTCCGAAACACTGCCCTCTATCCAAACTGAAGCGCCTGGAAGCTAAACGGGAGTAACTGAAACCTGGTTTCGCAGAAGAACTCCACTTGCAGGGCCGACGCCAGCCTGAAACTTTTTTTTCAGGAACAAAAACGTTTTGATACTGATGCACTGTAAAATTCTGGTGCAAAATACTGTGTAGTCCCTCCCCTTTTCACAGCGAAACCGTGTGTGTATGTGTGTGTGTGTGTGCGTTCATATGTATGTGTATACATACGCTTATATATCACAGTCAATTTTTAAAGTATTTATTTTTAGCAGCTTTGAATTACCTACTTTTTAGAGCTGGAAGGGACCTAAAAACCACTTAGGTATTTTATAATTGTAATAATGCCCTACTTTCATACGAAGCAAAAGGGGGCTCTAAGAAGTTAAGCAATTTTCTACAAAAAGAAGCGTCATGGGCACCTTCAGAGTGCTCTCGCTAGTCTTTTAAAGATTGTAGGTCCAGAGGCCAGGTCTCTGGGTGAACGTTTCAATACGTCACTCACTTCCCCTGATCACTTAATTTTGTTACTATTGGAATCTTTCATTTTAGCTGCCAGAATAAAAAATTAGGAGAGGTTAGGGTTAGGAATTGCTAAACCCTTCTCTTAGGGCAGGCAACAAAACAGAGGAAAGTGAAGATTCACAGAGTCGATGGGTTATTGACAAAATAGGTGCTAAACACGTTTGTTTGTAATGACCATTTACATAATTTTGTAAGATTTATGATAAATGTTTATATTAATTATGTATAGTTTTATTTGTCTAGACAGAATAACCACAGAAAAAGCAGACTTAGTAAGAAACACATTGTTTTAAGAAAATGGTACATCCCACATGAAAAAGAATGTGCATATTTTAGGGTGTTCATATTTTTTGGGGGCAGAAACCAAGTGTGGAAACCTTGTTAAAAGTAAAACTATCTATTTGAATTCCATGGGTAAAACTGGGGTACACATTCATGTTTTACATTTCTTGGCTTCATCTTCCAAGAAAAACTTAGGTGTTATACGGTGCCTTCTCTTTGCCTTTTCTTTATCCCCTTTTGCGTGGGCTTCCTTTTGCTACTGTGTTGTGAAGTTTTGTTAGTAGAGTATGTCAAATCGTGATTTGTCCTAACCTCCACAGTTCTCAACAGGAGGGCTGCTTCTTGCGTTTGGGGGCTCAGCATGGGCAAGTGTCCAACCCTGTTACACCACATTGCTGGTTCTGCCATCCGAATTCCATCTGAATGGAGAGATCAGGTTACAGGTGAGCTGGGCAGGCTGGCGGAACCTGCTCCTCCAGTTTGTCCTGTGTAACTGTATCTGTATTTAAATGGCCATTTTGAAAACAAACAAGAAAGTGATAAAATAGAGCACATTTCCTCATACTTTGTCTAACAAATGGACTCTTAAAAAATACACTGGATGGTTCAGAATTCTTTTTTTTTTACATTTATTTATTTTATTTTTATTTTTGGCTGTGCTGTGTCTTCATTGCTGCGCGCGCAGGCCCTCTCTAGTTGTGGCGAGTGGGGGCTACTCTTAGTTGCAGTGCGTGGGTTTCTCATTGCAGTGGCTTCTCTTCTCGTGGAGCACGGGCTCTAGGCACATGGGCCTCAGCAGCTGTGGCTCACAGGCTCCAGAGCACAGGCTCAGTAGTCACGGCGCACGGGCTTAGCCGCTTCACGGCATGTGGGATCCTCCCGGACCAGGGCTCGAACCCGCGTCCCCTGCATTGGCAGGCGGATTCCCAACCACTTTGCCACCAAGGAAGTCCACAGAATTCTTTTCATCAGTGTAAATATAAAGTTACTACAGTTCAGCATCAGAAGAAACAGAAAAAAAAAAAAAACCCTTAATTTGTTTCAAGAAACAATCAGCTTGTTCAAAGTTTCAAAGTTCTTTTCCTGTCCACTCCTCAATTAGTATCTTCATAATGCATTAGCTTCAATGACAGAAAACTTAAAAAATTATCTATATGTATTTTTCTATTTGTCTTATGCCTGGAATTTAAAAAATTACAAGAGCTATCAAGACTTCTGTGTGTGGTAGTAGGTTGTTTTATGGCCTTCCCCATGCTGAATGAGCCCACAGACCAGAGCTTCTTTGACCTGGTGTTTTCCTTACGTCTTTGGGAAGCTAACCACCCAATGACTGAGTGCTAATACTAGCAATGAAGGGAGCTGTGCCCACTAATTTATGTCCTTACATTCCTTACATGATGCGAATTCTTTGTACTGCTTGTTGCTGATTTAGTAGGAAACCTCAGTGAGAGCAACTTTAAACCAAATCTTAGCCGTTTCCTCCATGATTCTTTGAGCCTATATTCAGCTATGTGATCTAGCGTAGCTCAAGAAGACATGTTAGCCTGAAATTATCCCAATAATTCCTTCATTTCAAATAGGACCAGGCACTGTTCAAGGTGTTCGGGAGATAGTCATGAACAAAACGAAGTCCTTTCTGTCATGAAGTGTGCATTCTAGTGGGGAAGACAGATACTGAACAAACAGTATATAATGTCTGATAATTAACATGTTATATAGGAAATAAAGCAGGGTCTAGGGATAGTATGTGACAGGAATTATTATTTTAGATAACATGGTTGGAGTGTTTCTAAACAGTTTCTATAGCAGCAAAATCAGTTTAAAAAAAGAGGCACACACACTTAAACTGAATTATTTTTTAAGGAAATGACCTCATAATTGCAACACTTAGATGTTGTTCTAAAGTAGTGGTTTTTAAATTGTAGCATGTATCAGAATCATCTATAGGGCTTATTAAAACCCAGCTTGCTGGGCCCCATCACCAGAGTTTCTGATTCAGTGAGTCTGGGTAAAGCCTGAGAATGTGAATTTCTAACAAGCTGCCAGGTGATGTTGATGCCTGGGTCTAGGGCCACCTTTGAGACCACTGTTGTAAAGAAATTTTTTAAAGATCACTTTAAACAGGTTAAAACAAACAAAAACCAATCTACCTGATATTATGCAAATAATTCTTGTGATTTAGGATTAAGTTTTTAATGATACAAACCATACTACATTCAAACAAGTGTTATATTTCAAAAAATTGGAAGTGACAATAATGTGCTTTGAAAAATGATGTTAGATGACCCAGAAGGTATCTTCAATGATGAAATGAATACGTTCAATGAAGGACTTGATGTTGAAGATAAGTGTGAAGAGTCTGAATAATATTACTTATGAAATGTGTTAAAGAAGCTCAATTCAATTGGCCCCTAATGTGGGCAGAGAGATCAGGACCTAGTCCTAATTCTTCTAATTAACTCAAAGGTCACTTAGAAGAATAATATGTAACAGTTGAAGAATTATGGTATCATTAATTTATAATATTAGCTAATGATATTTTTGTGTCTATGTTTAACCTAAGGGAGAACTGGGCAGTACAATGATATTTAAAGAATTTAAAATTATTTGGAGCAATGATATGACCAATAAGGGATTAATATCCAACATATATAAACAGCTCGTACAACTCAACATCAAAAAAACAAACAACCCAATTAAAAAATGGGCAGAAGAATTGAATATACATTTTTCCAAAGAGGAAATGTAGATGGCCAACAGGCACATGAAAGGATTCTCAACATTGCTAATCAACAGAGAAATGCAAATCAGAACCACAATGAGATATCACCTCACACCTCTCAGAATGGCTATCTTCAAAAAGAACAAAAATAACAAATTTGACGAGGATGTGAAGAAAAGAGAATCCTTGTGCACTGTTGGTGGGAATGTAAATTGGTGCAGCCGCTGTGGAAAACAGTATGGAGGTTTCTCAAAAAACTAAAAATAGAACTACCATATGACCCAGCAATTCCGCTCCTGAGTATATACTTAAAAACCTCCAAAACACTAACTCAAAAAGGTACATGAGGGGGCTTCCCTGGTGGTGCAGTGGTTGAGAGTCCGCCTGCCGATGCAGGGGACACGGGTTCGTGCCCCGGTCCGGGAAGATTCCACATGCCGCGGAGCGGCTGGGCCCGTGAGCCATGGCCGCTGAGCCTGCGCGTCCGGAGCCTGTGCTCCGCAACGGGAGAGGCCACAACAGTGAGAGCCCCGCGTACCACAAAAAAAAAAAAAAAAAAAAAAAAAAAAAGGTACATGAACCCCAATTTTCATAGCAGCATTATCTACAATTGCCAAGACATGGAAACAATTTAAATGTCCATCAACAAATGAATGGATAAAGAAGATGTGGGGGTATATATACAATGGAATATTACTCAGCCATTAAAAACAATGAAATTTTGCCATTTACAACAACATGGATGGACTTGGAGGGCATTATGCTAAGTGAAGTAAGTCGGACAGAGAAAGACAAACACTGCATGATATCACTTACATGTGGAATCTAAAAAATACAACAAACTAGTGAATACCACAAAAAAGAAGCAGACTCATAGGCATAGAGAACAAACTAGTAGTTACCAGTGGGGAGGGAGAAAGGGGGAATATAGAGGTGGGGGAGTGGGAGCTACAAACTATTGGGTGTAAGATAGGCTCAAGGATGTATTGTACAGCACAGGGAGTAAAGCCAATATTCTGTAATAACTGTAAGTGGAAAGTAAGTTTTAAAAATTATATAAAAATAAAAGAATTTTTTAAAAGACACTAAATTTTGATAATATTCAAATTCATAAAAATAGTTCATTCACAAGCCAAAATGTTCACTTAACAAAAGAAAATCATTATATCGATAGTTTGCAGTTTACACTGGTTGTCTTTATTATTTTTTTAAAATAGATCTTTATTGGAGTATAATTGCTTCACAATACTGTGTTAGTTTCTATTGTACACCAAAGTGAATCAGCCATATGCATACATATGTCCCCATATCCTCTCCCTCTTGAGCCTCCCTTCCATCCTCCCTATCCCATCCCTTTAGGTCATGGCAAAGCACCGAGCTTATCTCCCTGTTCTATGCTGTTGCTCCCCACTAGCTAACTATTTTACATTCAGTAGTGTATATATGTCGATGCTACTCTCACTTTGCCCCAGCTTCCTCCTCCCACCCCATGTCCTCAAGTCCATTCTCTACGTCTACGTCTTTATTCCTGCCCTGTCACTAGGTTCATCGGTACCACTTTTTTTTTTTCTAGATTCCATGTATATGCGTTAGAATATGGTATTTGTTTTTCTCTTTCTGACTTTCTCCACTCTGTATGACAGACTCTATATCCATCCACCTCACTACAAATAACTCAATTTCATTTCTATATATGGCTGAGTAATATTCTATTGTATATATGTGCCACATCTTCTTTATCCATTCATCTGTTGATGGACATTTAGGTTGGTTCTATGTCCTGGCTACTGTAAATAGTGCTGCAGTGAACATTGTGGTACATGTATCATTTTGAATTATGGTTTTCTCAGGGTATATGCCCAGTAGTGGGATTGCTGGGTGAGTATGGTAGCTCTATTTTTAGTTTTGTAAGGAACCTCCATACTGTTTTCCATAGTGGTTGTATCAATTTACATTCCCAGCAACAGGGCAGGAGGGTTCCCTTTTCACTGCACCCTTTCCAGCATTTATTGTTTCTAGATTTTTTGATAATAGCCATTCTGACCAGTGTGAGGTGATACCTCATTGCAGTTTTGATTTGCATTTCTCTAATAATTAATGATGTTGAGCATCTTTTTATGTGCCTCTTGGCCGTCTGTATGTCTTCCTTGGTGAAATGTCTATTTAGGTCTTCCACCCATCTTTTACTTGGATTGTTTTTTTTTTTGATATTGAGCTCCATGAGCTGTTTGTATATTTTGGAGATTAATCCTTTGTTGTTTCATTTACAAATATTTTCTCCCATTCTGAGGGTTGTATTGTGGTCTTGTTTATGGTTTCCTTTGCTGTGCAAAAGCTTTTAAGTTTCATTAGGTCCCATTTATTTATTTTTATTTCCATTACTCTAGGAGATGGGTCAAAAAAGATCTTGCTGTGGTTTATGTCAAAGAGTGTTTCTCCTATGTTTTCCTCTAAGAGTTTTATAATGTCTGGTCTTACATTTAGGTCTTTAATCCATTTGGAGTTTATTTTTGTGTATGGTGTTAGGGAGTGTTCTAATTTCATTCTTTTACATGTAGCTGTCCACTTTCCCCAACACCACTTATTGAAGAGGCTGTCTGTTCTCCATTGTATGTTCTTGACTCTTTTGTCATGAATTAGGTGACCATATGTGCGTGGGTTTATCTCTGGGCATTCTATCCTGTACCATTGATCTACATTTCTGTTTTTGTGCCAGTACCATACCGTCTTGATTACTGTAGCTTTGTGGTATAGTTTGAAGTTAGGGATCCTGATTCTTCCAACTCCGTTTTTCTTTCTCAAGATTGCTTTGGCTATTTGGGGTCTTTTGTGTTTCCATACGAATTGTAAAATTTTTTGTTCTAATTTTGTGAAGAATGCCATTGGTAGTTTGATAGGGATTGCATTGAATCTGTAGATTGCTTTGGGTAGTATAGTCATTTTCACAATGTTGATTCTTCCAATCCAAGAACATGGTAATTTCTCCATCTGTTTATGTCATCTTTGATTTCTTTCATCAGTGTTTTATAGTTTTCTGAGTACAAGTCTTTTGCCTTCTTAGGCAGGTTTATTCCCAGGTATTTTATTCTTTTTGTTGCAATGGTAAATGGGATTGTTTCCTTAATTTCTCTTTCTGATTTTTCGTTGTTGGTGTATTGGAATGCCAGAGATTTCTGTGCATTATTTTTGTCTCTGGCAACCTTACCAAATTCATTGATTAGCTCTAGTAGTTTTCTGGTAGCATCTTTAGGATTTTCTATGTATAGTACCGTGTCATCCACAAACAGTGACAGTTTTATTTCTTTTCCAATTTGTATTCCTTTTATTTCTTTTTCTTCTCTGATTGCTGTGGCTAGGACTTCCAAAACTATGCTGAATAAGAGTGGCAAGAGTGGACATCCCTGTCTTCTTCCTGATCTTAGTGGAAATGCTTTCACTTTTTCACCATTGAGTATGATGCTTGCTGTGGGTTTGTCATATATGACCTTTATTATGTTGAGGTACGTTCCCTCTATGCCCATTTTCTGGAGAGTTTTTATCACAAATGGGTGTTGAATTTTGTCAAAAGTTTTTTCTGCATCTATTGAGATGATCATATGGTTTTTATTCCTTAATTTGTTAATCTGGTGTATCACATTGATTGCTTTGCATATATTGAAGAATCCTTGCATTCTTGGGATAAATCCCACTTGATCATGGTGTATGATCCTTTTAATGTGCTGTTGGATTCTGTTTGCTAGTATTTTGTTCTGGATATTTGCATGTATGTTCATCAATGATGTTGGTCTATAATTTTCTTTTTTTGTGATATATTTTTCTGGTTTTGATATCAGGGTGATGGTGGCTTCATAAAATGAATTTGGGAATGTTTCTCCCTCTTCAATTTTTTGGAAGAGTTTGAGAAGGATCGGTGTCAGCTCTTCTCTAAATGTTTGATAGTATTCACCTGTGAAGCCATCTGGTCCTGGACTTTTGTTTGTTGGAATATTTTAAATTATGGTTTCAGTTTCATTTCTTGTGATAGGTCTGTTTATATTTTCTAATTCTTCCTGGTTCAGTCTTGGAAGATTGTACCTTTTCAAAGAATTTGTCCATTTCTTCGTGGTTGTCATTTTATTGGCACATAGTTGTTTGTAGTAGTCTCTTATAATCCTTTGTATTTCTGCAGTATCAGTTGTGATTTTTCCTTTTTCTTTTCTAATTTTATTGATTTGCGTCCTCTCCCTATTTTTCTGATGAGTCTAAGGGTTTATCAATTTTGTTTATCTTCTGAAAGAACCAGCTTTTAGTTTTACTGATCTTTGCTATTGTTTTCTTTTCTATTTCATTTATTTCTGCTCTGATTTTTATGATTTCTTTCCTTCTACTTACTTTGGATTTTCTTTGTTCTTCTTTCTCTAGATGTTTTAAGTGTAGGTTTAGATTGTTTATTTGAGATTTTTCTTGTTTTTTGAGGTGAGATTGAATTGCTACACACTTCCCTCTTAGAACTGCTTTTGCTGTGTCCAGTAGGTTTTGGGTCATCGTGTTTTCATTGTCATTTGTTTCTATGTATTTTTTAACTTCTTCTTTGATTTATTCAGTGATCTCTTGGTTATTTAGTAGCGCACTGTTTAACCTCCATGTATTTGGGTTTTTTTTACAGTTTTTTTCCTGTAATTGATTTCCAATCTCATAGCGTTGTGTTCAGAAAAGATACTTGATATGATTTCAATTTTCTTAAATTTTCCAAGGCTTGATTTGTGTCCCAAGATGTGATCTATCTTGGAGAATGTTCCGTGCTCACTTTAGAAGAAAGTGTATTCTGCCACTTTTGGGTGGAATGTTCTATAAATATCAATTAAATCTATCTGGTCTATTGTGTCATGTAAAGCTTGTGTTTCCTTATTTATTTGCTGTTTGGATGATCTGTCCATTGTTGTAAGTGGCATGTTAAAGTCCCCTACTATTATTGTGTTACAGTGAATTTCTCCTTTCATGGTTGTTAGCATTTGCCTTAGGTATTGAGGTGCTCCTATGTTGGGTGCATATATATTTATAATTGTTATATCGTCTTCTTGGATTAATCCTTTGATCATTATGTAGTGTCCCTCTTTATCTCTTGTAACAGTCTTTATTTTAAAGTCTATTTTATCTAGTACGAGAATTGCTACTCCAGCTTTCTTTTGATTTCCATTTGCATGGAATATCTTTTTCCATCCCTTCACCTTCAGTCTGTATGTGTCCCTAGGTCTGAAGTGGGTCTCTTGTAGACAGCATACATATGGGTCTTGTTTTTGTATCCACTCAGCCAGTCTGTGTCTTTTGGTTGGGGCATTTAATCCATTTACCTTCAAGGTTATTATAGATATGTATGTTCCTATTACCATTTTCTTAATTGTTTTGGGTTTGTTTTTGTGGGTCTTTTTCTTCTCTTGTGTTTCCCACCTAGAGAAGTTTTTTTAGCATTTGTTGTAAAGCTGGTTCGGTGGTGTTGAATTCTCTTAGCTTTTGCTTGGCTGAAATCTGAAATCCATCAAATCTGAATGAGATCCTTGCTGGGTAGAGTAATCTTGGTTGTAGGTTTTTCTCTTTCATCACTTTAAGTATATCCTGCTACTCCCTTCTGGCCTGCAGAGTTTCTGCTGAAAAATCAGCTGATAACGTTATGGGGATTCCTTTGTATGTTATTTTTTTGTTTTTCCCTTGCTGCTTTTAATATTTTTTCTTTGAATTTAATTTTTGTTAGTTTGATTAATATGTGTCTTGGTGTGTTTTTCCTAGGGTTTATCCTGTATGGGACTCTCTTTGCTTCCTGGACTTGATTGACTATTTCCTTTCCCATGTTAGGGAAGTTTTCGACTATAATCTCTTCAAATATTTTCTCAGACCTTTTCTTTTTCTCTTCTTCTTCTGGGACCCCTATAATTTGAATGTTGGTGTATTTACTGTTGTCCCAGATGTCTCTGATAGAGTCTTCAATTCTTTTCATTCTTTTTCTTTATTCTGCTCTTCAGCAGTTATTTCCACCATTTTGTCTTCCAGCTCACTTATTTGTTCTTCTGCCTCAGTTATTCTGTTATTGATTCCTTTTAGTGTATTTTTCATTTCAGTTATTGTGTTGTTCATCTCTGTTTGTTTGTTATTTAGTTCTTTTAGACGTTTGTTAAACATTGCTTGTGTTTTCTCAATCCTTGCCTCCATTCTATTTCCGAGATTCTGGATCATCTTTACTATCATTACTCTGAATTCTTTTTCAGGTAGATTGCCTATTTCCTCTTCATTTATTTGGTCATGTAGGTTTTTACCTTGTTCCTTCATCTGTGACATATTTTTTTGCCATCTCATTTGTTGTTTTTTTAAATTATGAGTGGGATTGTGTTCCTGTCTTACTGGTTGTTTGGCCTGAGCCTTCCAACACTGGAGTTTGTAGGCTGTTGGGTAGAGCTGGGTCTTGATGCTGAGATGAGGACCTCTGTGAGACCTCATTCTGATGAATATTCCCTGGGATCTGAGGTTCTCTGTTAGCCCAGTGGTTGTGACATGGAGCTCCCACTACAGGAGCTTCAGCCTGACCCCTGGCCCATGAACCAAGATCCCGCAAACTGCATGGGGTGGTAAAAAAAAAAGAGAAAGAGAGAGAGAAAATAACAAAGTAAAAAAAAATTAGACTAGGAAACTAACAGATACGCTAGATGAGAATATAAAAGTAAAGATATAGGTGAATCAACAACCGGACGGTACAACAGTACCATAATAGTAAAAAAGAGGAGGAGGGAAAAGGGGAAAAAAAAAAAAACGGGGGTGGGGTGGGCAAAAGGCTTTGGCTGTGGAGGGTGGGGCCTAAGCAAGGGTGAGGTTTGGGCAGTGGGCGGGGCCTATGCTTAGGACCCACAGGGCTGGAAGAGACCCTGGGGGCTGTGGTGGTGGGTCTTAGGCTCAAGGAACAGAAGGGGCCCAGGCATGCCCCCCACCTCTGGTCTCAGAGGGCAGGGGACCTCACCTGGGAGCCCAGCAGGCTTCATGGGCTCAAGTGAGCAGGGCAAACGCCCTCTGGTCCTCTCCTGCTTCTCCTGGAGGGCCCATCCCACATGCCTCTCCTGATCTCCCCCACCTCCCTCCTATGTCCTCAGGACCCACACGGCCTGGAGGGGGCTTTGGAGTGGGGGTACTGGCCTGGGAGCTCAGCACGCTTTGCAGGCCAAGTGGCCCAGGCGATTGCCCTCTGCTCCTCTCCTGCTCCTCCTGGAGGGCCCCTCCTGCCTACCTCTCCTGATCTCCCCCGCCTCAGGGGCACTGATCCTGTCTGGCATCCACTTCTCCCCTCTCTGTCCCCACACATCCTACCGGTTCACTTGGGGGTTTCTCCCATCTCCTTGGGCATCAGGGTCCCCTACCAGTGGCCAGCAGGCACCCTAGTTGTGGGGAGACGCTAACTCGTTGCCTTCCCACACCGCCATCTTGACTCTGCCCCCTCTACACTGGTTGTCGCTATTTAAAAACTTACATACAGGGCTTCCCTGGTGGCACAGTGGTTGAGAATCTGCCTGCTAATGCAGGGAACACGGGTTCGAGCCCTGGTCTGGGAAGATCCCACATGCCACGGGGCAACTGGGCCCGTAAGCCACAACTACTGAGCCTGCGCGTCTGGAGCCTGTGCTCCGCAACAAGAGAGGCCGCGAGAGTGAGAGGCCCGCGCACCGCGATGAAGAGTGGCCCCCGCTTGCCACAACTAGAGAAAGCCCTCGCACAGAAACGAAGACCTAACACAGCCATAAATAAATAAATAAAGCAAACTGTCAAAAAAAAACAAAACAAAACAAAAAACTTACATACATGTGAAAATTCCAACCGTTCACTTAAAATGAGAGAATTGAAATTACTCAAGTTACGTTTCTTTGCTTAGTCACTCACTGTGCCAGCAATGTTCAATTTTAATCTCCTGTTTAAATGCAAGAAAATGCAATACCACAGGGATGAATGACATGAGCTTTGACTACAGCAAGCTCACAGAGCTCAAAACATAAGGAACACTCTCTCTTGAAGACATGTAATTGAGTCCCTGTATTTTGAGCAATGACTGTATGATAGGGATTTTCCCGATTAACTGTCAATGTTTATAAGAGGACAGGAAATGAAAGTGTGTTAATTTGAAGCTTCCACCTATAGTATTAAAATTCAACAAGGACCACAGAATTTAGAACTTAGACCAGCCAACAAAAGATTTCTTCAGATAGGAACATTTTATCCCAGATATTTAGAGTTGCCCATCCTACATAAAAGACTTGTAGTTGGTTTTTTTACTGTTTTGTTAAAGTCTCCAGACAATGTATCCTCTTAGTGCTGGCACTTGGAGTAGACCGACTGCCCAGATGGCCCTTAGTATGCCACAGGGATAAGTTGTGGCGTTCCATTTTATTAGTTATTCATGAAAAAAATTATTTGGAGCAAGAATCATCGGCTGCGTGATCTTGTAGGTCACATGACTGAATCTAATCTGTTAATCTTACTGTGTCCTCCTTGAAGTAGACGCTGTGGGCTGAAATCTGTGTCATAAGCGATAAGCATGATGTCTTGGTTTCAGCATAGGGATTTATGGGACATGACAAAATTAGGGGCTTGAAGCCACCTACATGCTGAAAACACTCACAAACAGGTTTCCCCAAATTAGTTCTTCCTTCTCCCCTCTCCCTTGTTCTGTCTCTCTGATCTTTGCGTCTCACAGAAAAGAGCACCAGTACTATAAAGTCTGTGCCAGGCAGTTGAGATAGGAATGGAGTTTACTCGATTTTTAAGATAAGAGTTTATTTTTAACACATAATAATTTGAGACAGGAGTTGCTAACATTTGTTTCAGCTGCTAATGATGCTATCAATGAACCAAACTTTATCTTTCTGCTTTATGCCCCCCTAACTTGTTAGCAGTTTGTCCTCATGCTCAATGTTTCATGACCATAAGGTTACTGCTGTAGCTCCAGACATCATGTCTGCATTCAAGATAAAAATAAAGAGTACAAGCTTTCACAGATTGAAAGGGAATACAAAAACTCTGCCAGAAAACCCCCAGGTGGACTTTCACTCAAGTCTCATAATCAAACCTGAGCCACACAGTTACCCCTACTTGCAAGGGAGGCTGGGAATCTAGTTTCTCACTCTTCTAGCCACTATAGTGAGAGGTAGGCAAGAGAGAAGGGAGTTGGGAAAAGCTCTTACCCTATCTAACTAACAGTATCTGCCACAGAGGTTTAGTTGGTCTCGGTAATATAGGGGAGCCTAAAGAGAAAATACAGGAGGAATGTGTCCCTCAGACCCTGACACCAGAGCTTGGCCTCCCCAGCAGTGAGTGAGGTGGGCTTCCATCCTGAGAGAGGGCCCAGAATAGTTCTTGGTCTCCCTTGGGGACCTGGGAGCCTGAAAGGGAAGGAAGCACTCAGACTGGTGCTGCAGCTGGAGCCTGAGGCCTGGGTATGTGATGAGAGTCTTTGAGTGTGCGAGCCTTTGGGAATAAGATGAAGGAAGTGATTGGTACTCTGGTTGGATTGTCCTTAATAAATTTCATCTTCATCTTTTAACTAAAAAAATGGAAATAAAAATTTTATGCAAGGAAAATATGCTCATTGTAAATACAATTAAGTAACAAGTGGTAATGAAAGTACAGTGAAGTAACAAGTGGTAATCCTAACAACTAAAGATACTGTTCTGAGTATTTTGGTGTATTTCCTTTCAGAAATTTTTAATGTATATACATATGTGAGTGCATAAGTATGTTTGTGTGTATTTAAAACTTGGATCCTCTAGACATATTATTATTTTTTAAATAAATTTATTTATTTGTTTATTATTTATTTATGGCTGCATTGGGTCTTCGTTGCTGTGCTTGGGCTTTCTCTAGTTGCAGCGAGCAGGGCTGCATTGCAGTGCACGGGCTTCTCATTGTGGTGGCTTCTCTTTGCTGTGGAGCACAGGCTCTAGGCGCGCAGGCTTCAGTAGTTGTGGCTCGCGGGCTCTAGAGCGCAGGCTCCGTAGTTGTGGTGCACGCGCTTAGGTGCTCCGCGGCATGTGGGATTTTTCCGGACCAGGTCTGGAACCCGTGTTCCCTGCATTGGCAGGTGGATTCTTAAACACTGCAACACCAGGGAAGTCCCATAAATGTTCTCATTTCTTATTAGGCAAACTGATGTGATGTAGGAAATTTAAGTAGGGTGATGCTCCTTTAACTTAAATATATTCTACCTGGAAAAGCTTATTAATACTTGTGCATACCATCTATGAAATGATTCCTAGTATGTTATCACTTGCTGCATGAGAAAAGGTTTTATAAATAGCCTTGGCTTTAACAGAGAAAGAAAAAAATCTTCCAGGTTCAAACATTACCTCAAACATAGGCTCAAAATATTCTTTTTTTATTATTTAGGGGATCATGTACTTGGGTAAACTCATTTGGGTTTGTTTCCTCATCTGAAAAGATAAAAAGAGCCTGGTGCCTGCCTGATAGGCTTAAATCTTTTATGGTTGTTAGGGAGCAGAAAACATTTCCTTTTTCCTTTGAATCAAACTAATGATTACTACGTAAATAGAAAGACATTTGAAAACACTTGTTTATCTTGGTTTTATCTTAAGAATGTTTACTATTGCCAATGTAAATGTTGAACATTTTATTTTTATGTGCTAGAATAACTGAAAGAAACAAATGAAGATTTAAGACAAAGGAAAAAACTGAGAAGTTGAGTTTTGTTTTGGATTTAAAGCTACTTTTGTGTCAAAACAAGTACATTGTGCAGAATGAAGTTTGTATGGTCAACAAATGAAGAAACTTCAGATGCCTGGTTGTTGAAAATCTACTTTTATTTATCAATACAGAAGAATTTAAACGTAAAGTGGAAGAGACTAAAGTTATTCCTGTATATCCAAAGTGAAATTGAGAATTGAGGCAATTGGTTTTCCGGATGTTTTCAGAAAAAGCAATTTTTGACTTGCAAAATTTTGAAAATTGCTTCACTGTTCCGTCTTACTCTCTATACAAAGAAAACACCTAAGGTATTTTGGAATGGATTTTAATTTATTTATTCTAATTTTAGCTTTTAAATAAAAATATAGGAAATCTCCATGTTATTATTATAGTCCAGGGAATCTTCTGCTAGTAAAATGCTTTTATGTGTAGAAACAGGTGAGCATTTTAGGAGACATTTTCAGATTCAGAAATGGAGTTGGGGAAAGAACTACAAGAAGTAGGGTTCATTCAGGAGAGCTGATGCCAAGCCAGGGAAGGCCTCCTGCTCTCCCCAGTACATCTCCCTCCCCCGAATCTTCTCATTTCACTTAGATACGTGGTCCAACTTTCCTCTGATTAAAGATTAGTTTGGGTCAATAAATAGTCTCATTTAAAAATATGATTTTTTCCATTATAACAGTAGTATGTGTTCATTAATGAAGTTGTAGGAAATAGAGAAAGTAATGAGAAAATAGAGAAAGTAATGAGAAATTATCTCTAGTTTCACCCCCCATCATGAGTAAACAGCTTCTTTAACTTTCTCTGGGTGGAATATGGGGCTGTTTGGCATTCATGAGTTAGTGCAATTTGGTTGTGCTGGGTTGTTTTCCCCCTCCTTCCTACCAAGCTCGTATGCATTTATTTATTTGGTCGGTACATTGAACATCTCCTATGTGCTGAAAGGCTAGGAAGGTAGAGCCCCTCTCCCTGAGGAGCTCACAGTCTACTGGGGAAAAGCTGTATCAATGAAAGAATGAACAGTTTGACTGAAGAGGAGGGAGACAGGTTGCTTGGATCCAGGAGTACTTTGGACCCAGGACAGGTCAGGGCAGAGCTGTGAAAAGCATGACCATTCTCTCCCTCAAAGTACCATAGAAACTGGTCCAGAATTGGAGGTGGGAGGTGGCAAAGATAAATTCAAAATAAAAAGTTTTTCTAGATAAAACTAATTGCAGGTTTTGAAGTCGGAGTAGTGGTTACCTCTGGTGAGGGGTATTGACTGGCGAAAGAGAATAAGGAAACCTCCTGGTGTGGTGGAAATATTACGTCTTTATCTGAGTGATGGTTACACAGGTGTATTCGTGAGAAATAAATCATCAAACTATACACTTATGATTAGTGCCCTTTATGTGTGTATCAGTAAAAAAGTAAAAGCTTTTCCCTGTAGGTCTGGCCCTCTGACCACAGGAGGAGAGGTTTAAGAAAGTCTCACTCTCTGCTGTACTACATTGCTCTGTCAGGACCCAGGACTTGGACTTGTATTATTAATACAGTGGTTCTGCTACATTATAGGTTTAAAAGGTTTTGTGGATTCATTTTGGAAGTTAAATACCATTTAAAATTAATTCTGTAGGAAAGTGCAATTGACTTACAAAAGAACATGGGGCGTGCAACTCAGCAAACAGTCATGGAACACCTCTGCTGTGTAAAGAATGGTGCTTTGTGCTGAGAAAGTCTCCAAGATGAATGAGACCAGGATCCTATTGTCTAAGTGTGACCTTTCCTTGGTTAGAGTCTTCCCCATGTTACTATTGGTTGAAGCCTTGATATTTTAAGTTTTAGAAATAATCCAAACATGGCTATCAGGGAAATGCATATCAAAACCACAATGAGATACCATGTTATACTCACTGGAAGGCTATGATTAAAAAAAAAAAGACAGATAAAAAGTGTTGGTGAGGCTATGGAAAAACTGGAGTCCTCATGTATTACTGGTGGGAATGTAAAATGGTGCAGCCACTTTGGAAAACAGTTTGGCAATTCATTAAAAGTTAAACATAGAGTAACCATATAACCCAAAAAATTCACTCTTAGGTATCTACCTAAGAGAAATGAAAACATGTCCACACAGAAACTTTTGCATGTCATCAAATTATGCTCTCCAACTTTGAGGGTGGCTGTAAATTTTACCAGCTTCTTGAGCAAAACGTAACTGTAAACGTTTAGGTTGTTTGAGTCTGTCATACAAAGCCCTTGGGTTTTAATCCTGGCTTTACCATTTCTAGCTGTGGAATCTAGCATGTTATCTAACCTCTCCATGCCTCAGTTTCCCAGCTGGAAAATGGAGATACTGGCAGTGCTGCTTCACTCACTGGCGAGTACACAGGTTTTATGCGAAACCGAATGGTACAACCGGAACAAGTTACAGAGCTCATGTCAGAGCTCAGGAAATGTTAACTATTATTGGTACAGAGCTCTAGCATTTTTAAAGTACCCTACATACATTTTCTCACCTGATAGCACAAGTGATCAGGACATTTACATTCTTTCTGCCTCAGTAAAATTTTGAACAGCTTGTTTTTGGCACTCGAAACTCTCCTGGTGTCTGTCACTCTGTCTCATCCCTGTTTAACCCTATTTGATTCTTACTTTTACCTAAATTCTGCTAAGATGTCAATAAATAACACTGAATAATGTGACCCAGGCAAGAAAATTTCCATGTTAAAAGAGAAATCTTAAAAACCAAAGAAAGCTTGTGGAATCCAAAGGAAAGGCAACTCTACAATAGTATCTTCTTCTTTTGCCATATTACATAGCATTACTGAGGCAGCCTGATCTGCCCATTCCTCAGTAGGGTTCTGATTTTTATTACGATTTAGCATGTATATTGTGCCTATTCTAAAAGTAGCTTAAAAGTCCTAAAAAACTAAGAATTTTCTCGTAAAAAGCAATTTACACTTCTTTTCTTTAGATTTGTTAGGCCTCATGCTAATAAACCAAGATTTAAAATCTCTTTTAATTCTGAGAATTTTATTACAAATTGAAGTATTTTATTATTTTTCTTGTTACAAAATCAATGACTGCAAGCGAAAAGAGTAACGTAAAACACCCATATTTCTCCACTTTGATAGGGACTTCAGACATTTTTGTTACATATATACATACAAATATATACTTAAAAGAACAGGAATCATCCCTTTGTATACCTGTTTTTTCTCCTACCTAACAGTAGTGATGATTCTTTTTTGTTTTTAATTTTATTTTTTAAGTTTTTAAGCATCTTTATTGGAGTATAATTGCTCTACAATGGTGTGTTAGTTTCTGCTTTATAACAAAGTGAATCAGCCATACATGTACATATATCCCCATATCTCCTCCCTCTTGCATCTCCCTCCCTATCCCACCCCTCTAGGTGGTCACAAAGCACCAATCTGATCTCCCTGTGCTATGTGGCTGCTTCCCACTAGCTATCTATTTTACATTTGGTAGTGTATATATGTCCATGCCACTCTCTCACTTCGTCCCAGCTTACCTTCCCCCTCCCCGTGTCCTCAAATCCATTCTCTATGTTTGCGTCTTTATTCCTGTCCTGCCCCTAGGTTCTTCAGAACCCTTTTATTATTTTTTTTTAAGATTCCATATATGTGTGTTAGCATATGGTATTTGTTTTTCTCTTTCTGACTTACTTCACTCTGTATGACAGACTCTAGGTCCATCCACCTCACTACAAATAACTCAATTTCGTTTCTTTTTATGGCTGAGTAATATTCCATTGTATATATGTGCCACATCTTCTTTATCCATTCATCTGTCAATGGACACTTAGGTTGCTTCCATGTCCTGGCTATTGTAAATAGAGCTGCAATGAACATTGTGGTAGTAGTGATGATTCTTTTATGATTTTTATTTCTGAAATATTTTAATGACTTCGTTATATAGATGTGGAGTAATTTATTTAACCAACACCCTGTGGCTGAATATTTAACAAATCTTCTACAATTATCTCAAAAGCCAACAAAATGCTAGGAAATTAAGGGAAGTAAGGCATTTCTTCCAAAATTCAGCCTTTCAGGCCTTTATAATGGTGGTACAGTTTTGAGTTCTATAATTTAAGATAAATATTGAAACCTGAGGATTCAGAAGAAGACAGTAAACAAAGCATTGAGAAATAGGAATTGAAATTATTTAACCTTAAGAAGAGGAAGGTTACAGATGACTATATATTTATTTATATAAAAAGAATATCCCACAACACCTTGTATTTTCCTGTCACTCTCACAGTCTGTCAATATTAGAATTATTATTGTCCATGTCTCCTCTATACTTTTAGTCTGAGAACTTTCAGAGGGCAGAAATGATCCCATTTCTCTGTTTAATGTGTAGTGTGTGCTATTGAACACGATTTGAACATAATGATGACATCTCATTAGTAAGCACTAGTCCTGCTTACAGTCACTATGTTAATCTTCATAAGCTTCTGAAGGAATTGCCAGCCATGTGACTGTAAATATTGCTAGTATGCTACTGTGTGTTTCTTATTCCCATGAAGAATAATTTAAGCTTTTCCTTGCTGCCTTACTCTAATAAATCAGGTCCTTGTGTATAATATTACAGAAATGTAAACACAATTGTGTTGAAATTATGACCCACTTGCTAATTTGAACTGTACGAAATGTTAACTAAATGCTTCTGTATTTACACAGGTATATTTACCTATTGGATAAGCGTAGTTGGAAGAGTTTCATTTAAGTGTGATGATCTGACCCTCTTGTGCTGCAGCTGAGGGGCAAGTTTTCCATCATAGTGATACAATTCAAGTTTTCTGGGTATTTTAAAAACTAAATACATAGGAGATAAATCTGTGAAATCTGAAGAAAAATTAAGAATGGCACACAGCCAATTCATGTCGTCAAATTATGCTCTCCAACTTTGAGGGTGGTTGTAAATTTTACCAGCTTCTTGAGCAGTAAGGTAACTGTAAACGTTTAGGTTGTTTGAATCACAACTTCCTACATTTGATGACAAAATAATTTAGATGGCTTGTACCTTGCTAAAGTAGGCCTGATTCTGGTGTGAGTTGGTTGCTGTTTATTAACAGGAAACAGAAAACATCCTTGATGAGATCTTCGTTTTTGTTTGGTAGCAGGTAGCAATATAAAGGCTCGTATTTAGTCAAGTCTACAGTTAATAAAGGCAAACATCATACCTTGACTCCTTACGTGTTGTCCCAGGGAAAAAAAGAAAAAAAAAAAAGCAGAGAAACAAGTTTATAACCGCTTCGATTCCCTAGCAAAACCAAGTAATTTGGAGTTGTGGGAGTTAAATATTCTTTTAAAATAGCTCCTTTCTTTTGTCCACTGCTGAAGTTTGTAGTACAGTGGCTGAACATAGCATTCAATAAATTCTAGCTATTAGTTTTTTTCAAGAAAACAATGTCTTAATCTAAAAACTTACTCAAAAAGTTAATGAGTGCAGCTACAATAGACAATAAATTTGAGGAATCAAAGTGAAAAGAAAATGGCAATTAAGAAATGCAAGGCAGGGACTTCCCTGTTGGCGCAGTGGATGAGAATCCGCCTGCCAATTCAGGGGACACGGGTTCGAGCCCCGGTCTGGGAAGATCCCACATGCTGTGGAGCAACTAAGCCCGTGCATCACAACTACTGAGCTTGTGCTATAGAGCCTGCGCGCCACAACTACTTAAGCCCACACGCCTAGAACCCGTGCTCCGCAACAAAATGAAGCCACTGCATTGAGAAGCCCACGCAGCACAACGAAGAGTAGCGCCCGCGCGCAGTAACTAAGACCTAACACAGCCAAAAATAAATACCTACATAAAAAAAAAAAAAAGAAATCAAAGGCACGAGGATGCTTATTACGTTGCCTTTTTTTTTAACCTAATAAGATAGTCCTGTATTTCCTGAAGAATTTATTGAATTAATTACTTTTTCTTGTTCACAGTGCCACCTTCAGGAAAGACAAGTTTCGTTTTAATTTAGTGCAAATACATCCTTATTGGATTGAGCTACGTCAAATACCTGAAGATTAAGCATAATAAAGACAAAGTTTGTTTTAGTTTAATTGGTTATTATGAGAATGTCTACTCTGATTTTTTTCTGCCTGGCTGTGTTCAATGCAGAAGATCAATCTGTAAGTTTTAAAATTTTGATGTGGGGCATTAAAAAATTGATTAGAAAGGGAATGCATATGGTTTCTAATTTATTTTCTTTCAGGACATCATACTTACATCATGATATATAAAGTATGCAATTTTAATGTTATATACAGGAGATTTAACAGTCTCCCTTGATAGTTTGTTCCTTTAATCAGTCTCATAAGGGAATTTTCCATTATATTGAATGAAACATGAAATTAAACTATTACTTTTAGTATTTAAAATAGTACCCAATGGATGAATAATTGGTTGAGGAAGCTGGAATAGTTCAGATTAAACAACCTGGGGGGGCTTCCCTGGTGGGGCAGTGGTTGAGAGTCCCTCTGCCGATGCAGGGGACATGGCTTCGTGCCCCGGTCTGGGAAGATCCCACATGCCGCGGAGCGGATGGGCCCATGAGCCATGGCTGCTGAGCCTGAGCGTCCGGAGCCTGTCCTCTGCAATGGGAGAGGCCGCAACAGTGAAAGGCCCACATACCGCAAAAAAAAAAAAATAAGAAGAAGAGCTGAAAGACCTCTCCAAGGCTGCATTGTGCAATATGATAGCCACTGGCCACATATGGTTACTGAGCACTTGAAATGCAGATAGTATGATTTGAGCTGTGCTACAAGAGTAGAATACGCACAGGATTTTGACGGATTAATACAAAAAAAACCTTACAATATCTTATTAATATTTTTATATGGATTACATGTAGAATTTATGTTTTCTTTATATTAGGTAAATAAAATAAATTATTTAAATTGATTTCACCTGTTTATTTTTACTTTTCTTAATGAGGCTACTAGAAAGTTTAAAATTATATAGGTGGCTTGTGTTACATTTTTGGGGGGTAGCACTTCTCTAGAGCCTACATATTATAGTGGCAGTAGCACTCATAACAATGATAGATTTACTGAGCACGTACCAGGTGCCTGGCCCTGTACTAAGTGCTGATAAGAAACCTTCAAGTAAAGTTCCATGATCACTCATGTTTTCACCTGGAATTGAGAGATTAAATAATTGCTCAAGATATCACAGCTAGTAAGTAGAAGAGGGGGTATTGGAACCAAGTGTGACTCCACAGCCCACTTTCTTAATATATACATTATAGTACCTCATGGAATAACCTTTACTTGGAATCACAGAAATCAGAGCTATGTAGAAAAGGTAGGGCTTTAATTTAAACTTTCAGTTTTACAGTTGGGAAAATGAGGCCAAGATCTCCTGGACAAGAGAAGTTAAATGACTTTTCCAAGATCTCCTGTAGCTGAGTCTCATATAATTTACCACTTCATTTGGGTTGGGATGAATTATGATAAATCCTAAGCAGGAGAAGAAGAGGGTTCTATGACATCAAATAACTGGGGGTTGGGATATAGTCTGAAAAATCAAGAAAGGAAGTAATGTTTGAACTGAGCTCTGGAATAAGGGCAGAAGTTCACTAGGTCGAAGAGGAGGGGCAGGAGGATATCACAGCAGAATCTCTACAGTTTTCTAGTAAGAGCTTGCTTAAAGGAAGGTGCTCACACGCTTAGCTGAAGACATCTCAGAGTGGTGGGCTCCTGTCCTAGTCTCATACATAGACTTGGGCCATAGGGCTTCAAATCCCAGACCTTTCATTATCTCCTCCTTTGGAAATCTTTATCCATTTTCTCTCATCTTCTGTGTCCCAGGTTTCACTTGTCAGGTTGCAGATGATCCATAAGCTGCTCTGTTCATTTCTTGATATTAGCAGATCAAGACCTCTTAAAAATTATGTGTGCTTTTTCTAAGAGGGCAACTGAAAGGGATCATTTACAGATTAAGATTCCAAACTATCTGTGTTTTCAATGGAAATACATCCAACTAGGGAAA
>NW_006797357.1:1050474-1053666 GCF_000442215.2 Lipotes vexillifer
AGGGAAAGACCATTAAATTCACTGTAATTTTTTTAGTCTTTTTTTCCCATTTACTTTACTCTTGTGACTTTTACCATCTTTTTTTTCCAATTAAAAAAAAGAATTTATGGTATCTTGGACTAAGATGATGGCTGTGAAGATCTGAGCAAAATTTAGGAGGTAAAATTGACTGGACCTTATGATGGATTGAACAGGGAGAAGGAATGAGATGTCAAGGATGACCCCTAAAATGCTGGTTTATATCACTGGATGGATTATGGCACATTTACTAAGTTGGTGCATATTGGTGGAGGCCAAGATTTGGGGGGAAGGTCATTAGTTCAGACCAGCTAGAAGTTTGAGGTGCCTGTGAAACATATTGGTCTGGATTTGGTATGGGTCACTGACCCTGTGGACAAGGTTGAGATTACCCATGGATGGTAGGTACAGTGTTAGTGGTGGGCTGGAGCTGGTCTGTACTGCTCCATGAGCCAATTTGCTCTGCATGATGTCATGTTGGTAACCTAAAATAGGCAACGGTGGAAGTATGTACACCACAGAAATTGCCAAAAACTTCAAGTTTTAGGTCTCTCCCTGCCTCCCAGCTGATTATCAGCATGCCACTGATAAAACTTAAACATTTCAAAAGCCTAGTAAGAACCAGTAGTAACTACTGAGAAGAAGGAAAACCAAGAATGTGTAGTGTTGCTGAAAATGGAAAAAATTTCAAGTAGGAGGGAATGATGAGTAATCTCAAATATTGCTCACTTTTATCAAGTAAGATGAAAAGTGAGACCTATGGGCTGTAGCAATGGGGAAGTGATAGTGAGTAGGTTGAGGAGTGAGCTGGAGTTAGCAACTGAGAGTGGGGTATAGACAAATCTTTTGAGAAGTTTAGCTGTGGGGAGGATAATCTAGAAGAATAGCTGGAGATTTATACACATTTCAGTGCTTATTGGATGAATCCAAAGGAAATGTTGCAAACAAGGTAGGACAGGGAGGGCTGGGGCGATACTACTACAGTATGGATCCCAAGATGAGATGATGGTAAAGTTAACCTTAGGAGAAGGGCTATTTTCTCTACTGCATAGGAGAGAATGAGGAAAATGGTGTCACGGGTTGGGTTTCCCAGGAGGCAGACTTGGATTTATTTTTCTCAGATTTACCTTGTAGTTTATGAATTTTTTCTGACATGATTTTTAGATACTTTAATATACTTGTGAGATTTCTCTGGTTATGACAATCGATAACCATTGCAAAGTATGATACTCAAAAGTGATATCTGCAGATATGGTCTGCCTCATACAAAGGAAGGAGTAACATTTCTTTCCTGAGGACACTACATTTCTATTTTTAAAAAATTTTTTTATTGGATTATAGTTGATTTACAATGTTGTGTTAGTTTCATGTGTACAGCAAAGTGAGTCAGTTATACATATACATATATCCATCTTTTTTTAGATTCTTTTACCATATAGGCCGTTACAGAGTATTGAGTAGAGTTCCCTGTGCTATACAGTAGGTTCTTATGAGTTATCTTTTTTATATATAGTAGTGTGTATATGTCAGTCCCAACCTCCCAAATTTTCCCTCCCCCCTTTACCCCTGGTAACCATAAGTTTGTTTTCTACATTCGTGACTCTACTTCTGTTTTGTAAATAAGTTCACTTGTACCCTTTTTTTAAAAAAAAGATTCCACGTATAAGGGATATCATATGAAATTTGCCTTTCTCTGACTTACTTAACTCAGTATGACAATCTCTAGGTCCATCCATGTTGCTGCAAATGGCATTATTTCATTCTTTTTTATGGCTGAGTAATATTCCATTGTATATATGTACCACATCTTCTTCACCCATTCATCTGTTGATGGACATTTAAGTTGCTTCCATGTCCTGGCTATTGTAAACAGTGCTGCAGTGAACACTGGGGTGCATGTATCTTTTCGAATTATGTTTTTCTCTGGATATATGCCCAGGAGTGGGATTGCTGGATCATACAGTAGCTCTATTTTTAGTTTTTTAAGGAACCTCCATACTGTTCTCCATAGTGGTTGTACCTGTTTACATTTCCACCAACAGAGTAGGAGGGTTCCCTTTTCTCCACACCCTCTCCAGTATGTATTGTTTGTAGATTTTTTGATGATGGCCATTCTGACTGGTTTGAGGTGTTACCTCATTGTGGTTTTGATTTGCATTTCTCTGATAATTAGTGATGTTGAGCATCTTTTCATGTACTTTTTGGCCATCTGTATGTCTTCTTTGGAGAAATGTCTATTTAGATCTTCTGCCCATTATTTGATTGGGCTGTTTGGGTTTTTTTGACATAGAGCTGCATGAGCTGTTTATATATTTTGGAGATTAATCCCTTGTCAGTTGCTTCCTTTGCTAATATTTTCTCCATTTCAACTCATTCTGTGGGTTGTCTTTTCATTTTGTTTATGTTTTTCTTTGCTGTGCAGAAGCTTTTAGGTTTAATTAGGGCCCATTTGTTTTTGTTTTTATTTTCATTACTCTAGGAGGTGGATCAAAAAAGATATTGCTGTGATTTATGTCGAAGAGTGTTCTGCCCATGTTTTCCTCTAAGAGTTTTATGGCGTCTGGCCTTACATTTAGTCTTTCATCCATTTTGAGTTTATTTCTGTGTATGGTATTAGAGAGTGTTCTAATTTCATTCTTTTACAGGTAGCCAGTTTTCCCAGTACCACTTATTGAAAAGACTGTCTTTTCACCATTGTATATCTTGCCTCCTTTTTCGTAGATTAGTTGAGCATGGGTGTGTGAGTTTATTTCTGGACTTTTATCCTATTCCATTGATCTATATTTCTGCTTTTGTGCTGACATTACATTTCTATTAATAGAACCTGCATTTTTTTGGTAGCCACATTGACATCATCCTGCTGACTCATACCAATTTGTAGTCAACTAAAACCCCCAATTCTTTCTTATATGGTGGTAGTTTTTAAACATTACTTCTCTTTCTCCATCATAATCATCCTTTGCTTGGAAGAGTATGGTTTTTGTTTTCGGTTTTTTAGTTTGTGAGTTTTTTTTAAAGAATAACTGTAGATTTTATATTTAGCTTGATGAAATATTATTTTGGCACATTGTTGCAGCCTGGTGAGGTAATTTTAGATTTTGATACTACTGAATTAATTCTTCCAGACATGTTGACTCTTTCAACTCTTTTTTTTTTTTTTTTTTTTTTTTTTTT